>NC_079317.1:4792500-5104166 GCF_029931775.1 Euleptes europaea | reverse complement strand
TGTGGCTAGAACACAATCAGAGAATTCTATGCTGCCTCTTCAGAGAGACACTCACAAAGTAAAAACAGTACCATAAAATCATTAAAACAACATGAAGAGAATGATAAATATGAAAACAAGCAATTAAACATAATCCTTAGGCACAAAAATAGCACAGAATCATAGAACTGGAAGGGACCACAAGGGTCATCTACTCCAACCCCCTGCACAATGCAGGAAGTTCACTACTACCTCCCCTCCCCACACTCACAGTGACTTCCTACTCCATACCCACAAGAAAGCAACAAAAACCCTCCAGGATCCCTGGCCAACCTGGCCTGGAGGAAAATTGCTTCCTGATCCCAAAGTGGCAATCAGCATCACTCTGGGCATGTCAGAAAGGCCTATGAGAGCCAAACACTGACGCAACCCTTCCTGCCCTCCCTCTCACGATCCACCAAGTTCACAGAATCAGCATTGCTGAGAGATGGCCATCTAGCATAAGCTATTCAGCAGCCTAACATTATATCCATAAAGCAACGCTGCCAGACTGTGGGATCCAAATCAATATTTCCCCATTGGAAAACGTATTGTTTTCCTCTTCCAGTTAGTATACCTATTGTTACTGCAAGTACTGCACGCAGTGGGTTGTTTTAGGAGAACGTATAAAGTTCATGCAAACCATACATCCCAAGAGACAATGTTTTGAAGGCAGCAAACATGACACACTTTTTAAAAACCCTGTCCATGTTTCTAAGGAGCTTAGAGTAGCATCTATTCCATTGTCTTTGGCTTATTCCCCCCCCCCCCACACACACACACATTCTTCCCCCTTGAGGGAAGACTGGCCCACAGTCACCTGTGAACCTCTTGGTCAAGTGGGGATTTCGACCAATGGAAATCTGAAATAATTACCCAATATACTTGCTTTGCCTATATTCGTTATGGACTCTCCGTAGTGCCGCCGCGCCATGACAGGCGACGTCGTTGGGCTGGGTATCGTTGGGACGGATTCGCTCTCAGAAACTGAGGTAGGTTCTTTTGTCGGGTTGAGGAAACTTGGCTTCATGTGCTCGTAAGGTAGAGGGTTCGTGGTGTTGTACCAGTGGATCTGGACGGGGGAAATGTTGCTATAGTGCTTCAGAATTAAAGGTTCTAGTCTGTAGGCCTGAAAGCAAAAAGAGAGTGGGAAGGCTAGAGTGAGACATAGATGCCCGCTTCTCTTCGGCCATCCCGTATCCATCTAGACCAGTGGTTTACAAACTTTTCGGGCCACCGCCCCCTTTGTTCCACAAACACAACCCCAGCCCCCTACCCTATCCTATAAAAAGCATTATTCAAAATAGGGGTTCACATGACTCACTAAAGAAGATAATAACAATAAAATTTCAAAACAGTAACAATTAATTACACATCTACTCAAAATCAAATTAAAACTTTTTAGTTGAAATTTATTCAACAAAACTGATGAACTTGATCCAGTGGTACCCGCTCTTCAAAGTCTGGAAAAAAATTCTGATCGTTTCTACCAAATTTGCCAGCCTGGTGCCATAGCTTGATCTATTGTAAATTAGCGACCAACACAGTTGAAGGGGGGGGGCCACCTCTAGCGCCCCCCTGCTGCCCTCTTGCCTCCTAGTGCCCCCCTTGGTAATGCCACCGCCCCCCAGGGGGTGGTACTGCCCACTTTGGGAACCACTGATCTAGATGGGTAAACTTTTCCTGCTTCAGATTTAAACCATTCATTTCTGCAAAGGCTGGGCTGGTAAAATAAAACGACTGTCTGAAAACCATCCTCTTAATACACGTGACAGGGTGGCTAAATGCTTAGAAAAGGTTAGGTCGCCTCTCCGCAGCCCCTCACTGACTTTACACTGCAACACAGAGGAACAATTAGACATCCTGGAAACAAGGAATGCCTTAAAGGAGAAAAGTGTTAAGTATTTTTTAATTTAAAAACAACAACAATAAGGGTTTTTATAAATTGCTCTATCTGTACTGTGGTTCAGAAAACAGAGACATGCAAGAGTTTACCGCATCTGTACACGGTCACAAAATGTTGAGTGTTGGAACGCAGGCGCTCCCAGGACCCCTCGAAGTCACTGGAGCACTGAAGTTCTGGTACCTGACCAAACAGGAGCTTTCTGGGTAAATCCATACTTCAGCTCCCCTACGCTAGGGAGATGCGCAGATCAAAGTCTGCCGTGGCCTGGTTTTTTAATGGTACCTGCAGCTGGTTCGTACTGTTTTGTCTCCAAAGCGTATTTAAGGAAATATATTTCACCAGGTGCAAACGACTGCTGAAGAAAATGCGATGAAATATGTGACCAAGCATTTTCCAACTGAATTTAACACACCTTTTGAAAAGACAGAGCCTGGAAGGGGACTAAGATGCATCCAGCCTTTGAGAGCGCTTGGGCTGTTCTGGGCGTTCAAATTCATTTAGGGAAATTCACAGTTCTGTGAGCTGGAAGCGAAAACTGGCTGGCCAGGCCTCTGAAGCTACTGATTACTATTCCAGACTGTATGACTACTTCATGACTACGTGATGCTGATTAATTGTATTTATGGCTGCAACAGTGCATCCCCTCATTTAAGAGGGAAACACCCACGAGGATTAATTTCCTTTGTGGATGGAAGCCTAAAACAGAGGAAGAGGTTTTGCAGTCATATATTTTAATTTTTATCTTGAAAAAACAACGAACATATAAGTCATAAAGATTTTTTAAATATATTGATGTATATTTTTGAGTCTGGGATGCTGATTGCTTAGACCAGGGCTTCTTAAACTTTTTCCACTTGCGACCACTTTTCGCCCGAGAAATTTTTACGCGGCCCCGGGTATATAGGTCTATAAAATAGGTATACAAATCAAACATTTACTGATAATAAATCAGAAAGAAATTTATTTTAAAACAATTCTTTGGTATACATATAATTTTACCATTTACTGTTGCCAAATTTTTCGAGATTCACACAACCCAATATGGGGTTGCAACCCACAGTTTAAGAAGCTTTGGCTTAGACCACTGAAGAATGCTGTATGGCCGAAACGCGGATGGTCAGAGTCTAATTGTGTGATTTTATGTCTTATTGTGTTATATGAGTATGTCAATTTGCTAGGCTACTGCAATGCCCTATATGGGTTTTATGTGGTATTAGATTTTATCCTGAAATAAATATATACATGTTTTGTACTGACATAATCTTTAGATTGTATAACCTTTGGCCTTGGATGTTTATTTACTTTTTCTTGACCTTCTGGGTACTTAATTCAGCCCTCTGAAGCCACCAAGAACACCCCACCATCAAACTCTGGAGCAGTTCTGCATTCTCACAAAACATTTTTGGGGTCAGTTAACAAAGGCCAGGTGACTGAGTAAATTCAGGTACATTCATCTGCCCCTCCTGCAAGGACCCTGACTACCGTTAGGTCTCTTCATGTCATTTCAGCTGTGACAGCAGGGGTTCACCCCGCAGCTGAGGACTGTTCTCCGAGCTTTTCTTCGACACCAATCTGTTTCCTTTTACGCTGCACCAATTTCTGCTCTCAATGACTGTGTTGCGTTCCTACACACACACACGTACCTAGTCCACTGGGCACCTCTGCTTATCCCTTTGGACAGCTGAGGACTGTCCTCAGCATTTCCTGTCCGACCAGACGATGTTAGAAATGCTTTTGAGCAGGGCCCGAGGCGGAAAATCCCATGGGTACTTTCTTCCCTTCCAACGCCCACATGGGATACAAGCCATTTGGATGCTCTCCTGCCCAAGCCCCGTGTAAATGAAAGGGAAAACAGTGTTGTTCATCTTTGTGGCCGGCCACAAAGATGAATGGCCGACAGCTACAGCTCTTCGCAAAGCCCTCCCTTCATTTAGGCGGGGCTGCACAGGAGAAGGTCCGTGATTTGTGCCTCACGGGTCCGATCCACCTTCCGCTCCGCTGTCGCCCTTAAGGGTACCCAAAACCCCACCGCATGAGGGGGCCGCCTCACCTTGCCTCAGGGTAGGGCCGCCTCTGCTCTCGAGGTGAAAGCTTGTAACTGCACTAACACTCACCACTGGATCTGTTGGATGAAAAATGTTTAGCAACCGGTTACAAAGAGTTCTGGGCAGAATGCGATCTTGGCTTCCACTGTTTCCTGGACGGATGCCGCGCAAGGCCAAAAACACTGCTAATGGAGATCCCATACAGAAGAAATTCTCAACCTACGGAGACATTTCAGTCGATATTAACAGGCGGAGAAAAACGGCAGCTTTGCTAGCACACGCTGGCTCCCCTCCCCACCCCACCCCCTTTCGGCTGCAATCTCATTGCCTCGAGCCAGTCGTAAACAAATTGAGGAAAACCACACTGTGATAATGAGTCACGTTTCTACCTTTCGACAGCCAACAGGAAACTGAAAAGGGCTACTGGCACAGACTGTAAGACTGCAAATGATGTCTCAAGAAACCTCATCCCAAAGAGGTTATTTCATGAGAGGGTTGGGAGGGAAAGATGACTTTGCAGGTAGATGCAGAGAGTGGCCATGTCGGCTCTGCAGTAGAAGACCTGGATCACACCCAGTGATCCGTACTCCTTGCCCACTGCACTGAAAGAACTATCTTCTTGGGCACAGACAGAGACTTTTCCACAAAGAGGTTTTCTACACTTTTGCTTCCAAACGGGTTTTTTTTTGGGGGGGGGGAGAGCATCCATACGGCATCATGCACTAATCCTTCTTTCCCGGTCTTTGGTGCAACTCCTTCCCAAACCTGCTTTTCTCTGATCTTTTTGGGAAGAAACGCAGTCCAAGCGAGTCGTCGTGCTGTCTGGATGGGGCACGGTGCATTTTCCAAGGCCCCGCCCACACCATTTCCCTTCCGTCAGCTACTTGGGACTACCATTTCCCCCACCATGCCACTGGGGGGCACACTTAAAAATTAAAATTACTATAGCATTACAGCAATTACCAATTTATTAAAAAGTCCTCAAAAAGCTTCCCGGCTGCATGACGGGAAAAAATGCAGTTAAAATGAAAGCTGATGGAGGAAAGCGCATAGAAAATTCTCCTCTGGAAGCTTCGTTGCTGATACAAACCGCTCTGCATTTGCAGCAGCAATGCTGATATCAGCACACCCCCAGGATTTCCTTAGATCAACAACCGGGGGGGGGGGGGTTAATAAGTCAGTGTAACTACCCCATCTAGAGGACCTGTCTAAAAGATCCCATAACTGCCAGGGATCTTTTAAGACAAGGTACTCCAGATGGGGTGCTTCGCTCATCTGGTGTATAAAATTGGTTCAAAGATCCCCACGCCAGCCTCTTGCTACGCTCTATTAAGTCCCCAGCTAATTTCCCCCAATAAAAGGAGACCTGTGCTTGCGCAACAATGTCTGTGGAGGAACACCTCGCCAAGCGCACGCAGCTTCAGGGCAGCCAGCGGCAATGCCAAGGCCATGCAAGAAGCACCCGCCGGCCGACTTGCTTGGCTCAAGACCAGGCTTCCCACCCTCTAAGGCCCAGCTGTGTTCCCTCTAATCACTCTCTTGGGAGTTTCTCTAATGAGGGGGATGGGGACGGGGGACGGATACAACAGTGGAAACTGGAAAACAGCTGCATCCCCTGGAAGTGGGTCACCTGCACAAGAGCACTTTTTCTCGTTCTTTCCTACCTTGAATTTTAAGGCAGGTGGTTTGGATACGGTGGACGTCTTCAGGCCATGCAACCTCTCTTCTATTTCCTTCAATCTAGGGAGGAAAAACCAGTTGCATGAACTCTTGGTTAGAAAAAGTTCACTTGCTTTTTTTAAGGGCTGGACTAGACGCGTAAGCCACCATGAGGACCGGAGGGATATAAATATTTTAATAAATAAATGAAATGAGATGGGAGCAGCCATGTGTTTGTTTGCACATGAAGGTGGCCTAATTCGGATGAGAGGAGTTAAACCCACCCCTTGGTTTAAGAACAGAAGAACATAAGAAAGGCCCTGCTGGATCAGACCGAGGCCCATCAAGTCCAGCAGTCTGTCCACACAGTGGCCAACCGGGTGCCTCTAGGAAGCCCCCAAACAAGACGACTGCAGCAGCATTATCCTGCCTGTGTTCCACAGCCTGATATAATGTGCCTGCTCCTCTGATCCTGGAGAGAATAGGTATGCATCATGACTAGTATTCATTTTGACTAGTAGTCATGGATAGCCCTCTCCTCCATGAACATGTCCACTCCCCTCTTCAAGCCTTAAGAACATAAGAAAAGCCCTGCTGGAGCAGACCAAGGCCCATCAAGTCCAGCAGTCTGTTCACACAGTGGCCAACCACTGCTTTAATCTTTTTTTTCTTTGCCACCCGTACTGTTTATGGTCTTGGGTCGCTGCCACGGCTGCTTATTTCAGTTTTAGTTTACACTTGGGCAAGTGAATGACTTTGCTGTAAATTAGCATTCACTGATTTTACTGATGTTTTAATTATCTTTGCAAGCCATCTGGAGAATTATGATAAAAAGGCGTTGAAATGGATTTTTAAAAAATCCATGTGTGGGCTAAAGCCTACCCAAGTACTGGATGCTGTGCTAGCGGGACACAATGCCCCCTTTCTATGCAGGAAAAGACCAAAGACTTAAAAAATTAGGACAGATACCCCCCGCCCCCCGTGGGCATCTTCCTACTGATGGCAGTGGTGGAAATTGTCATCGAGCCACAGCTGACTCATGGCGACCCCATCGGATTTTCAAGGCAGGAGACATTCGAGACATTCAGAGGTGGTTTGCCATCGCCTGCCTCTGTGTTGCAACTCTTGGGGGTCTCCCATCCTAATACTAACAAGGGCCGAACCTGCTTAGCTGCTGAGATTTGACGAGATTGGGCTAGCCGGGACCATCCAGATCAAGGCAAGAGAGGAACAGAGGTGGTTTACCATCGCCTGCCTCTATGTAGTGACCCTGGACTTCCTTGGTGGTCTCCCATCTGTGTAGTAACCAGGGCTGACCCTGCTTAACTTCTGAGATCTGATGCCATCGGGCTAGCCTGGGCCCTCCAGGACAATGCAAGTGAGGAACGGAGGCTGTTTGCCATTGCCTGCCTCTGTGTGGTGACCCTGGACTTCCTGAGTGGTCTCCTGTCCAAGTTCTAACCAAGGCCGGCCCTGCTTAGCTTCTGGGATCTGATGAGATCGTGCTAGCCTGGACGACACAATCAAGTAACTGCTTCACTAGCAATTCCTCCAAGCTTGGAGCCTCTCAACTGGCAAACACACCACATTCTCTCCAATAGCAGGAGGGGGGGGGGGAGTCCTTTACCGCTGCTTGGTTATGTAAAACTCTTCTAGCAAATGCTGTTCCTCGTAGCTCATCCAGGTGTCTTCAAGGTCCTCGTACTCCTTCTCAAGCAACTGTTCATAGAGCCTGACCGGATTCCACCCTGTCATAATGTCATAGGTGATCACGCATCCCAAGGAGTGCGACACAATCGACACTTTCCCGCCCTTTGCTCGGAAGTCTGGATTCCGCGAACAGAAAAGCGTGTACAAGCGGTTCAGCTCCTGCTGAAGGCCTTTTACTAACTGGGGGGAGGGGGAGGAAGAGGGAGAGAAAGAAAGCACATTGCTTATATTCTGCATGTTCGGTTTATGTATTCCCACTTCCCCTTCATTTCAAATTCTGTAAGGAACTGCTGTTGTCAATGGGGCCGTGACGGCTCACTCAACAGCGGACCTTGAATGAGACAGGACTATTTATTATTTATTTATTATTTTCAATTTCTACCTTACACATTCAGAACATTATTCCTGGTCATTCTTCACCAAGTCTGGTACTAAGGCAGTGAGCCAGAAACAAGAGAAGTTTCAGAGGGTAGCTTTGTTGGTCTGCACTAGAACAGGTAGATTTGAGTCCAGAAGCACCCCAGAGAGCGAGAAGATTTTCAGGGGATAAGCTTTTGAGAGTCAAAGCTCCCTTTCGTCAGATACCTTTGACTCTGGAAACTTTACACCCCGAAAATTTTGTTGGTCTCCAAGCTGCTACTAGACTTGAACCTAGAAACAAGAGAAATTCCCTTGGATGGATGCTCTGAATGTTTGCATCAGATAATCAATGGACCCAAACAAACAGCGGTGCAGATGGGCATCCCTGCAATATAGCAACGGCCATTCTTGAAAAATGAAGTGTTTTTTTAAAACATTTATATCCCAGCCCTTTGAAAATATGCTCAAAGCACTTGAACAATAAAGAAAATACATTAAAATAAGCATGCGCTAGAAAAATGTCAGCGGTACATAAAACAAGTCGGTAATCCATCCCCAAATCTTCTACATGCTCATCAACTGCAGGGCCGTAAGATTATGTATTAACTGGACTGAACCTTGCCAACAAAACTAGCTCTTCATTGTTTCCTTAGTGATGTAAGCTGCTTTGGTAGGGAAGCGGGATATATATCTAACAAACAAATACATTTTTGTCCTTATTGTTTTGTTTTTAAATAGGGGAATTGGGAAAGCTCTCTCACCGGCTATTACTTTGCTACCTTTTGGCTGTTCTACCTTAAAACAGAATACAAAGATGGGGGAAGACAGATCCCATGCTCTGACTTTGGCTCTCAAAGTGGTCTAGGAAATAATGAACGCATTCCTCTCTTGCAGATGGAGAAACTGAAATGTGTTTAAACCTGAGAACCCGGTTTTTAATGCACCCGTTATCTGGGCACACTTTAAACAAGACAGTGAAAAGACAACACACTTACTTCATCTCTGTAGAGGGGACTGGTGTAATACATTATGTCCATCGCGCTGCTGTTGAGCATGTCCCTTAAGCCACGGACTTTATCCGGAGTAATAGAGTCAACAGTGTCTAAGGAAAGAAGGGAGACCAAAGTGTGTTTGCTAAGTGTGGGAAGGTTTACAGTTGGTTTAAGATTAACAATTCGGGAAGATATGTTCATAGAATCATAGAGTTGGAAGGGGCCATACAGGCCATTTAGTCCAAACCCCTGCTTAATGCAGGATCAGCCTAGAGCGTCCCTGACAACTGCTTGTCCAGCCTCTGCTTGAAGACTGCCAGTGAGGGGGAGCTCACCACCTCCCTAGGGAGCTGATTCCACTGCTGAACAACTCTTACTGTAATTTCCCCTCCTAATATTCAGCCGGTACCTTTCCGCCTGCAATTTAAACCCATTATTGCGAGTCCTATCCTCTGCTGCCAACAGGAACAGCTCCCTGCCCTCCTCCAAGTGACAGCCCTTCAAATGCTTTAAGAGAGCAATCATGTCCCCCCTCAACCTCCTCCTCTCCATACTGAACATTCCCAACTCCCTCAGGCTTTCCTCATAGGGCTTGGTCTAGATATGTGGGTACACACTTACAGGATTGTTCAAACATACGAGTGAAGCATTCTTTTGAGAAGTGCTGAGATGAAACAAAGCAAATTCAAGACATGTATCAGGCCTTCCCGGTGCTTGCACAGGGAACCTTTACCATTTTTTATCAGGCCTTCCCAAGGCACAATCGCTTTCAAACTAACCCCAGGTATTCCCTAGAAGAAAGAAGCTTTTCAGGGGTTCAAGAATAAGGGACGACCTTCCCTGAAAAGAGGACTTGACCACCACTCTTCCCCTTTTAACGCACAGCTGCTGGGAGGTGGATTGAATTAGTAGGGCTAACACGCCTTCCCAGTACCTGATACAAAGGGCCAAACCCTTTGCAAGATTCAGGTGTTCCAAGAGAGACAGGCAGAGATTTCTCAGAGGAAATGTCAACAAGGAAACAAGTGTCCCGCAAGCACAGATTCTGAAAACCGCTACCATGGTTGCCATGAAAACCACTTCCACCATGTGTGTGTGCGTGTGTGTGTGTGTTAAGTGCCGTCAAGTCGCTTCCGACTCATGGCGACCCTATGAATGAAAGTCCTCCAAAATGTCCTATCTTTGACAGCCTTGCTCAGATCTTGCAAATTGACGGCTGTGGCTTCCTTTATTGAGTCAATCCATCTCTTGTTGGGTCTTCCTCTTTTCCTGCTGCCCTCAACTTTTCCTATCATGACGGTCTTTTCCAGTGACTCTTGTCGTCTCATGACGTGACCAAAATACGACAGCCTCAGTTTAGTCATTTTAGCTTCTAGGGTCAGTTCAGGCTTGATTTGATCTATAACCCACTGATTTGTTTTTTTGGCAGTCCACGGAATCCGTAACACTCTTCTCCAACACCACATTTCAAAGGAATCTATTTTCTTCCTATCAGCTTTCTTCACTGTCCAGCTTTCACACCCATACATAGTAATAGGGAATATGATGGCATGAATTAATCTAGTCTTGGTGGCCAGAGTCACATCCTTACACTTCAAAATCTTTTCTAGCTCCTTCATGCTGCCCTTCCCAGTCTCAATCTCCTTCTAATTTCTTGGCTGCAGTCTCCCTTTTGGTTGATGGTGGAGCCAAGGAATAGAAAGTCTTGAACAATTTCAATTTCCTCATTGTCAACCTTAAAGTTGTGTAATTCTCCTGTAGTCATTACTTTTGTTTTCTTGATGTTCAGCTGTAGTCCTGCTTTGGCACTTTCTCTTTTAACTTTCAGCAATAGTTGTTTCAAATCTTCACTATTTTCTGCCAATAATGTAGTGTCATCAGCATATCTCAAATTATTAATGTTCCTCCCTCCAATTTTCACTCCACCTTCATCTAAATCTAATCCAGTTTTCCTAATTATATGTTCTGCATATAGATTGAAGAGATAGGGAGATAAAATACATCCTTGTCTGACTTCCACCATATCAAGTCAAATTACCTCCATCAAGGGTAAGCTTCGATCTCCATTCGACAGGCAGGAACTCAACATGTGTGGCATGGTTGCTAAAATATTTGTCTTCTATTTTTCTTGCCGTATCCCGCATCCTAGAAAACGTGAAGTTATGTATTAACTATAAGCATACATGGAGACAACTTAGAGGCTTCAGCTAGAATAGAATACAGCAAGTAATTTGCTTCCAGGAATAAGCAGAGTTAAGCATGTTACACCATCGGCACCGACTTCTGATTTGTTTTGAGGTTCAATTCAAGGCGTTCGACACTCCTGCCTTAGGGTTTTCAAGGCAAGAGACCAACAGTGGTGGTTTGCCACTGCCAGCATAGAGAGGGGTCTCCCATTCAAATACTGACCAGAGCCAGCCCTGCTTAGCTTCCAAGATCTGACAAGATTGGGCTAGCTTGGGCCATCCAGGTCATGGCATATAATTTAATTTAAATATTTATATCTTGCTCTTATAAAGCTCAGCACAGCCGACAAAAGATAAAAAGGATACAATATTTAAGTTAAAACTGGTTGATTTCTTTTTTAAAAAGTAATCAGTGCTTTGATTCATTCAATTAATTTGATTGAGCTGTTTATATGTTCTTTCTTTCCCAGTGGGAACCTAAAGTGGTGTACAACATCATTCTATGCCTCCATTTTATCCTCACAAGAACCCTGTGCAGTAGTTGTTCACCGAGTTGTCTTCTGTGCAGGCACACACCCCTCCCTCCTGCCCCACTGTGAGCTCTTACTTTGTGCTTTGTTTTCAGGAGCTTACTCGTCAGGCAAAATAAAGAACCGAGGGAGAGGGGGGGCGACACTCCAATGGGACGCGTCATTTCGGAGGGAAAATGGACGCATGCACGGTGGAGTCAGTGCCCCCTATCAAGGGTGTCCCCTTGAGTCCTAGTGAGAAAAGCAGACTATAAATAAAAATAATAATAATGATAACAGCAGCAGCAGAAATGAATGGGAGACTCACAGTGCAGTATTTTTTATAATCCTTCCCTGGTCCATTTTCTGCCCAACGCCGTGCACGACGAACACAATGTGGGTGGTGGGCGACGGCTTGTCTTCTAACGTCGATTCTTCCACATAGCCTCTATGAAGTCTCGTCCCGCTGCTCGAAGCTGCAGAAGAGCAGCCACAACCATTTAATTTCAGCTGGCAAACAGCCACTCACCTGGTCAGCTGTAGCTAAAACAAATCTCCCCCAAGCTATGGGGCAGAGAAGCTTCTGTAAACGGAGAGAAATCAGACCAATGTTCTCTTCTTTCTCAGCAGCTTCTCCCTCTTAAGACACTGATGTGAAGCCAATGGCTATTTTTTTTTTTGCTGTCAGGTCACATCTGACTTATGGCAACCCTGTACTGTTTTCAAGGCAAAGAGACGTTCAGAGGTGGTTTGCCATTGCCCCTGGTATTCCTTGAAGGTCTCCCATCCAAATACTTGCCAGGGTCAACACTGCTTAGCTTCTGAGATCTGATGAGATCAGGCTAGCCTGGGCTATCCAGGCTAATGACTAATAGGCAAAGGGAAAGGCACCTGAAGATTTCTGTGGGCTAGTAAACTTTGTGGACTTATTTGCCAGTTTAATTTTACATGGGCCCTTCACCCTTACGTGGAGAACAGCCATTCATATGTAGTTAAACTTTAAAAAGGCTACAGACTACTACAACCTTTTGTTACAAATGGGTCAGAACTGTCATGTTTGCTCAAGGCCCATTTTCCCCTTGCAACTGGGAACATGCATTATTAATTGACTGCAGCTGCCAACTCCTCCATGCAAATGGTTGCTGTGCATCTAAGGTCACCCAGTTGGCTTCTTGTGTAGGAGTGGGGTTCACCAGATTAGAGTCTGCCACTCATATGGAGGAGTGGGGAATTGAACCCTGTTCTCCAGATCAGAGTCCGCCACTCCTAACCACTACACCATGCTGGCTCTCTTTGTAAGAACATAAGAAGCGCCCCGCTGGATCATACCAGTGAGGGTCAATCTAGTTCAGCATCCCTGTCTCACAGTGGCCAGCCAGTTCCTCTGCAGGTTCAGCAATAGGGCACAGGGGCCGAGGCCTTCATTAGAACATCAGAAGAGCCCTGCTGGATCAGACCAGGGGTCCATCTGTTCCAGCATCCCATCTCACACAGTGCCCAGCCAGTTCCTCTGGAGGGAGGGCCAACGAGAGGGCATAGAGGCCGAGGCCTTCCCCTGATGTTGCCTCCTGGCACTGGGATTCAGAAGTCTACTGCCTCTGATTGTGGCGGTTCCCTTAGTCACCACAGCTAGCAGCTATTGATAGACCTCTCCTCTGTGAATCTGTCTGTCCAACCTCCATTTAAAGCCTGCAGCTATCACTACATGCTCAGCCTAAACCAAGAGTTAAGCAGGTCTCCCAAGGAGGCATGAACAGCTGGCATGAGAAAGCTTGCATGAGAAAGTGTGAATTCTCCCTGCCTACTCACAAGAAGGCTCTGAGCCCATCAGGAATCTTTGTGCCTTTGTTAACTTAATGCTAGGAATTCAAAGGCCATTGTTCTTCCAAAGCCCTTTGTTATTTTAAATTGTTTTGGCCTGTGGAATGCTGCATTCCCTATTCCTTGCCACAAAGCAGAAGGAAAAGACTGAAGACAGCAAACCACAAGCTGAGCTGTTTTTCTAGACTAGCAGAACCCCTGGGGTGAAGGCATACAAATCCTTTGAACCAGGAGTGTCAAACATAAGGCCCGTGGGCCAGATCTGGCTCCTTGAGAGCTCTTATCTGGCCCATGAGCCAGCCAAGGCAGCCCCCCCCCAATCCTGATCTGGGCTGGCGAGCCCACTGTGGGCTCACCAGCTGAGGCAGCCCCCACCCCCCCAGTCCCGATCTGGGCTGTCAAGGCATGGCCTGGCCCAACCAAGTGACATTTATGTCATATCTGGCCCTTGAGTAACGACTGAGTTCAACATCCCTGCTTTAAACCATTACGATTTGGTGACAGAGGCTACCACACATTTTAGACTGGGGAACCAACATAACAGTCTTCCTTAGGGGGAGTGGAGTGGAAAGTGCGGTCAAGTTGCAGCTGACTTATGGCAACCCCTTAAAGGGTTTTCAAGGCTGGAGACATTCAGAGGTGTTTTGCCATCATTTGCTTCTGCGTGGCAACCCTGGACTTCCTTGGTGGTCTCCCATCCAAGTACTAACCAAGGCCGGCCTTGTCTGGCTAACCAGGGCCATCCAGTCATCCTTACACAAGAAAATTAATGAAAAACTATTTCAGTCTTCAGGTTCTTGGTGAACATGAGTTTAACAAGAGAATAAAGTCAACTTGTATGGAAAGATGAGTGCCGGCACCCATTAAAAGCAACTCGAACAGGCTTACCTTTGGAAAACCCCAGCTTCTGAGTGACGGTTCTTGCAATTTTCGAAGTTGTCGCATCACTGTAAAGATAGACTTCTTCTACACTATGCCAGTCCACGTGGGTGCGGCTCAGCTTCAAGCTATGGATAGCTGTAGCAAAAAAGGACTCCCTTTAGCTGAAGGAATGTCTGCAGCAAGACTTCCCTCAAAGGCAGGCAGAGCAAAGGTGGGGTACCAACATGAAAGGTGAGCACAAGACAGCATTTCCATGATTTGCATGCTACCCAGGCACAGCATTTGGAATCACAAGAACCTCATTTTAGATCCCCCCCCCCTCTAGTCCATAAAGTATCAGGGAAATCGGTTCATACTGAGCCATGTGAGCTGAAAGCTCAGAAACCAGGGGTCAGAGCTTCATAGGGTCAGAGATCCTACTTCCACCCTGCTCATTTCCCTAGTTGGCCTTCCGCCATTCAGTGCCCATGACCAAACCTCTAAAATTCAAGAAGAACCCAAGATGGCGTCCTGAAGTCCCAATAAACCAGCCGTGAGCTAGTACATTGTTGGAATTGATCACTGTAATGATACAATGCTATAGCTATTGCCAGTTTGTTTTAAAAAAGCCCAGAGGGGAAAGCTGTGGGGACTGAGATAAGGAAAATTGTATCAATGTAGGCAGGAGTTCAGAAGCACTTTTCACTGCGATCCTTCAAAAAAGATTGTATCAAACCAGGTCTGGGAAAGACTGCAGCACAGCAGGGGAAAATAGGGAAGCAGGATGAATAGAGGAGAATGTCTTGTAGATGCTCCCCAAAACAGCAGTGCAGTAAGGTAGCCAAGATGGAGCAGAACAACCCTACAGATCTGGTGCTGAGCATCCAGCATTCTGAAAGATTTATGACTTAGCACTACACTTCCCCGATGGAACAGAGAGAAACAAGATGGCTCATGTATACTGCAGGTACAAAAGACTCACATGGAATTGTTCTACAGCAAAAGCAAGGAAAATGGTTCTAATTTGAAAATGGTAATAATTTGAGGAAAATCTCAAGTGCATAATGGTAAAAATTAAGACAGAAATTAGTAGGGAACCAACTCAGTATGACATACCAGTGTACCAAACGCAAGCATACTTTCAGATGTATCATCTTTGGGTCCGGGACATTTAAAGTGGAAGAGGAGAAGGAAGCATGCCTGCCCTCAATCCTCTTCCCACTTGTGGCTTTTCTATTTTGCATCCTGCCTCCCATCTACGTTCCTACCTAAGGAGTTTCAAACATGTTGGTTGCACGAAAACGTCTTCCCTTTGCTATTTGAAGTTGCAGGGCTGGAAACATTATGAGATACCCAAAGATTTTTGAACTGCCTCTTTACCAGCAAAGGACATAGTATTTTCCAAGGGCTAAAAAGAAAATGTTCTAGGCTGCTTCCACATGGAGGTTTTGCTCCACTTTGGCATCCCGACCAGAGTGGTCGTCTTGTTTTTTTTTTTAATGTCCACATGGCCATTTCCATATGAGTTATTGCCCTGGGTTTGATGCAGTAAGTAGGGTTTTGTAAACCCTGTTTCTCCACAGTGTCTTAGTATGCTCGTGCACCTCCTGGGGTTTCTGCAGCTTTTCTTCAGTCTCTCCCAAGCCTATTTTGCTGTGAAGTTTTGGGGGAAATTCCAGCAAAATCTGCATGGCGGCCACGTGTGGGTGGCAAAGTTAGTCCAGTGGCCATTTCCTCTCCCTGCCACTGGGGGCTTATTTTGTTTTTTAATTCAGTAATTGAATATTGTTATAACAAATTGTGCATCAGGTTCTCTGCTGCCTAGCTTTCATCTTTAAAAAGTAAACATCTAGCCCTTTTCACTGTGGAGTTTTAAGGAAAAGGCATCTCTGCAACGGAAAGCTTACTTTTTAAACTGAAAGCTAGGAATTCACAGAACCCAGTAGACAGATTGTTATATCATTATAACAATATAAAAATACTGAATTGACAATTAAAAAAAGAATATGCCTCAGTGGTGTATGTGGGGGCACTTTGGGGAGGGGCTGTGGTTCAGTGGTATAGCATCTGCTTGGCAGGCAGAAGGGCCCAGGTTCAATCCCCGGCATCTCCAGTTAAAGGGACTAGGCAAGTAGGTGATGTGAAAGACCCCTGCCTGAGACCCTGGAGAGCCACTGCCGGTCTTAGACAGTACTGACTTTGATGGACCAAGGGTCTGATTCAGGATAATGCAGTTTCATGTGTTCATATATAAGCCTGGTTGTCGCTGTGCTGTACTGGAGGCTGCAACAGCAATAGGGAAACTACACAGCCTGCCCTATGTGGAAAATGGAGCCTTGGCTTACCTGTGAGGGCTCCTTCTTCTCTGAGCGAAGAGGACATCTTATTAGCAGGTGTTTCCTTTTCCTATGCTCAGGGATAGGCAGGATCTTAAACTTTCACTTCCTGCCCTGTGCTGGAAACGCCCCAACTTCCAGTTTGAGGACTTCCAAAGCAGAAATAGAACAGGAAGTACATATAATACATATACCGTATTTTTCGCTCCATAGGACGCACCTTTCCATAAGACGCACCTATTTTTTTAGAGGAGGAAAAATCTTGTTTTCCTCCTCTAAAAACTTGTCTTATGGAGCGAAAGCCGGATGGGCGCGTGTGAGTCGGGACGGCGCGAGCCGGCGTTCCCCGCCCCGACGGCCAGCTGGGAGGCGGGAGGGGCCGCACAGAGCGAGCTGGCGTACACACCCAGCCGGCACTGTGCGGCCCCGCCCGCCTCCCAGCTGGCCGTCAGAGCGGGGAACGCCGGCTCGCGCCGTCCCGACGCACACGCGCCCAGCCGGCATTCACTCCATAAGACGCATGGACATTTCCCCTCACTTTTGAGGAGGAAAAAAGTGCGTCTTATGGAGCGAAAAATACGGTAATTCAAGAAACATGAAGGCAACAAAACTGTGTACAACTGTGTAACAAGAAAAACACGAATAACATGCAACTGTAAGAAGCAACATGAATAACATGCAATGTTAGGAACCAGGGGAAAAACACTCAGAACGGAGTAAATGGTAGCAATCCCTGGTGCTTGTATCATGCCATTCACCACTGTGGCGTGTACTTCTCATTAGTCTTCACCCTGGGTGGGCAAGATGTCCTCTTCGCTCAGAGAAGAAGGAGCCCTCACAGGTAAGCCAAGGCTCCGTTCTCTTCTCTGAGACTCAGAGGACATCTTATTAGAAGGATTTTCAAGAGCTGTGAATTTTGGGTGGGATCAATTATCCATCGCCACTTGCTGTAGAACTCTCCTCCCGAATGATGCATCTGCAGAGGCATAAGCGTTGATTTTGTAGTGCCTTACAAAGGTGGAAGGGCTTGTCCAAGCGGCTGCTCTGCAGATTTCTTCCACTGAGGCCTGCTTATCAAAGGCTGCCGAAGTCGCTGCACTATGTACAGAGTGTGCTGTAATCCCCTGTGGCCAGGGTACACCCGAGTGATGATAGCACAGTTGTATGCATTGCTTGATGCATTTGCTGACTGATGTATTCGTCATCTTGAGTCCTTTACTTGGAGGAGAAATGGATATGAAGAGGTTTCTGATCTGAATGGTTTAGTTCGTTTTAAGTAGATTTTGAGCGCTCTCCTCACATCCAGGGTGTGCCAGTTTTTCTCCCTTGGATGTTCCAGATTTGGGCAAAAAGTCGGCAGGGTTAACTCTTGCTGTCTGTGAAAATTTGAGTTCACTTTTGGTATAAAAGTCAGGTCTGGGCGAAGAAAGACTTTGTCAGTACGGAATATCCAGAGGCCATCTCTCGATGAGAGGGCTGCCAACTCTGAAACCCTCCTTGCTGATGTCCCCGCAACGAGGAAAATGACCTTCATACGCAGGAATGATAGCGCTACATCTCTCAATGGTTCAAATGGTGGTAAAGTCAAGGCATTTAACTCTACGTTTAGTCTCCAGGTGGGGAATCTGTGGACTGTGGGAGGGGTCAGGTATGACACCCCCTTCAAAAAGGTAGTGATGTGAGGATGTTGCGTCGTAGCATATCCGTCTAGGTGGGTGACCACGGTAGCTATAGCCGCCACCTGTCTGCGCAGAGTGGACGATTTTAGCTTCAAGAGTAGACCATCCTGCAGCAAGTTCAGGAGGTTAGCTGTAGAAATGGCCAGAGGATCCAGGTATTTTCTGTTGCACCAGCGGACAAATGCTTTCCAGGTAAAGCTATAGATGCGCCTTGTTGACAATTTTCTGGCCTCCAACATGGTGGATACGACATCGGCAGAATACCCTAAGTCACGGGTCGTCAAAGCATGGCTCCCAAGCTAACTGTCAACCTCCCTCGGTCTGGGGCTCCATGCAAGATCTCATCTTGTGGAGTTGCAATGATCATGAGAACGATGATGAAGAAGCACATTAAGGTCCTGGAGTGGCCTAGCCAGTCTCCACACCTTAATCCCATCGAAAATCTGTGGAGGGAGCTGAAGGTTCGAGTAGCTACACATCAGCCTCGAAAACTTACTGACTTGGAGAGGATCTGCAAAGAGGAGTGGGACAAAATACCTTCTGAGATGTGTGCAAACCTGGTGGCCACCTACAAGAAAAATCTGACCTCTGTAATTGCAAACAAGGGTTTTGCCACCAAGTACTAAGTCATCTTTTGCAAAGGGATCAAATACTTATTTCACGCATTATAATGCACATCAATCTCTGACTTTTGTCTTCTGGGTTTCTGGGGGGTTTCCTGTTGTTATTCTGTCTCTCACAGCTACAATAAACCTACCATTAAAATTATGGACTGGTCATTTCTTCGTCAGAGGGCAAACGGGCAAATTTAGCAGGGGATCAAATACCTTTTCCCCTCACTGTAAGGTCCGACTGACTATCTCTGTGTGATTTCTCGATATCAGCTCGAAACTGGAGGTGAAGTTGACCATGGGTGATCCGTAGATACCTGCGATGGGATGGGTGTATCATGATGTGTAGATACGCCTCCGTCAGGTCTATAGATATAAGGTATGCTTGTGGTCACAGTGCTTCCACTATGGATCGGAGGGTTTCCATTCTGAAGTGTTTCTGGCGTACGAAACGGTTGAGGAACTTCAGATCTAGAATGGCCCTCCAGTCTCCATTTCTTTTGGGCACCGTAAAGAAAAAGGAGTAGACCCCGGTGCACTGTTCTGAGTCTGGAACGTGTTCTATTGCTTGAATCTCCAGAAGATGTTGAATGGCCCTTTGGATCCGAAGTGCCTTGTCTGGGTTCCGAGAGACTGGGGAGGCCAGGTATCGATTTGGGGGAAGCCGTTTAAAATCTATCGTGTAGCCTTGACATATCAGCCGATGTACCCAGGCATCTGATGTTGAGGAGGTCCATGCTTCTGCAAAGAACTGAAGCCTTCCTCCAACTGTGGGCAGATTGGAGTCATTGTTTACTTTGTTTGTCGCCGAATCTGCTTGCTTTGTCCGCTCCCTGGCTGTTGAACTGGGAGACCTTGCCAAATCTGGACCCTCTCCTAAAGGTTCCTCATCCAGAGCTCCAGGTATTTCGCCTTCCATCTGGTCTGGGGCGTGCCATGAAGTGCGTCATTCTGAAGGGATGAAAGGAGTGGGAAACGGTTAGCTTCCCATCCTTTTTAATGTATTTGGGTAAGGCCTTTTTCTTGTCTTTGGTTTCTATAAGAATGGCATCTAGCTTTGGGCCAAATAATCTCCCACCTTCAAACAGGTACCCTAGCAGAATGGACTTTGATCCGCAATCAGCCGACCAAGATCTAATCCAGGCAGCCCGCCTGCCTGCACATGATGCCGCCAAGGATCTTGCAGTGAAGGACAGGGAATCCAGTGTTGCATCAGCCATGAAGTTGGAGGCCTTCAGAAGGCGGTTTAGGCCATCCAAGACTCTCTTGTTATCCTGTGGGAGTAAATCTATAATTTTCCGAATCCACATAATACTGGCTCTGGCCACTAGGGCGGCGGTGGCCGACGCTTGGATAGACAGAGCTGCGGCTTCATGTGCCTTTTTGGCAGCATAGTCAATTTTTCTGTCCAGGGTCCCTGCCCCATCCTCAGATATTAGGCCCGAGGACTGGAGGTCTGTCACTGGCGCTTCTACTAGTGGTACCTGCAGCAAGGACATGGCCCTGGGTTCCAGGGTATACAGCTTTTTAACCGAGGCTGGTATCTGCCTATTAGACATGGGTTTTTGCCATTCAGCTTTAACCAGGTCCTCAAAATACTCTGGGAAGGGCACTGATCGTGATTTGGTTTGCAGCCTGGTAAAGAACTCCTTGGATCCCCTAAATTTCGCCTTGCTTTTGATGGCCTCAGTGTCCTCATCCTCATGGAGGTCAAGGACTGCCATGACTTTGCATAAAAATGACTGGTAGTCCTCCCCTGCAAATAAGCGGGGATGAGGGTCTTGGTTCTGGGTCCCCTCCTCTTGCTCCTCCTCAGAGGAGAACTCGCTGTCTTCTCTCTCTTGGCCAGGCACTAGTGGAACCTTGGGCTATGGGCTCTGATTGTACTGATCTTGAACCTTGGGCTATGGGCTCTGATCATACTGATCTTGAGGGGGAAGAAGCCCTGTAACTCGCAGGGCCCTTAGAGGATGACTCGCCCAGGAGTGCAAACTCTTCTCTGAGAGCTCTTCGCATTAGGTCAATCATTCCCTGTTTGCTCGCCCCCCCCCCCCCGCCACCATAAATTGGGAAAGAGAGGTTTGTACTGTGCCAGTTCCGTTGCCCGTAGCAGAATCTCCCGCGGGGTCGGCATTACGGGCTGTTTTCTCACTCTCACCCTCGTCACCTTGCAGGGAAAAACGGGGAGGTTTGGCAGCCGTTTCTTCAGCGCGCGCCTTTTCCGCGCCATTTTTAGAGTCTCTGGTCGTTTGCCTTCGTTTTGCTTTCGCCGCTGCTGCGGCCGGCTCCTGGTGCCGCTTAACCTTCCCCCCGCTTGCTTGTGCCGTCTTTTGGCGGCAAGGAGGCAGGAGCCCCATATCCACCGCTTCATCCCCTGAGAGGAGTTCCTCTCCGGAGTTCTCTGAGATTGCCGCCATTTTCCTCCATGAGGGGAAAAAATGTGCAGGCATGGGTGGGGCGGGCGGGGAAGAAGACAGGAGCACAGAGGGTACTAAGGTACAGGAGAAACAAACTGTAGGGGTTTTAGTAGAAGAATAAAAATTGAAAGATAGGATTCAGCTCAAAGCCTAGCTATGGAGCTCGTTTGATGATGCTTATCCCTCTGAGGCAGGATTAGAACTGGAAGTCGGGGGGCGTTTCCAGCACAGGGCAGGAAGTGAAAGTTTCAGATCCTGCCTACCCCTGAGCATAGGAAAAGGAAACGCCCGCTAATAAGATGTCATGGTTTCTCTTCTCTGAGACTCAGAGGACATCAAATTATCTACTTCAATGTTTTCTCCCACTTTGCTGCAATTTTCCCAAACCTGGTTTGGTACAATCCTTTTGGAAAGATCAGTGTGTTTGCATGCTCTGCGGATAGGAAGGTGCATATTTTGCGAGTCACACCCACATTGACACCAGCTTCTTTTTCCACCCCCCATGGCTGCCATTCCCCTTGCATCAGAGAACATCAAAAATTCGGCAACTGACATTCAGGTTGAGCATCCCTAATCCCAAAATCCGAAATGCTCCAAAACCTTTTGAGCGCCGACATAGCGCCGCAAGTGGACACCACGTACATGAATTTCGTGTTTAGAATTGGGTCCAATCCCCAAGGTATCTCATTATATATGCAAATATTCCAAAATCTGGGCAAAAAAACCAAAATCTGAAACACTTCTGGTCCCAAGCATTTTGTATAAGGGAAACTCAACCTGTAGCACTATAGCATTATAACAATCTGCTAGCTCTTTTGAATTTCTAGCTTTCATTAAAAAAATAAAGCAAGTCTCTAGCTCCTTTTATGGATATGCCTTTACCCTTATATCTCTGCAACGAAAAGGGGCCAAAGATTACTTTGACAAAAAAATGAAAGCTGATTCAAAGGAGATGGTAAAAATCTCCTTTGAATCAGCTTTCATTTTTTTTGTTAGCATGATAAAGGATATGTCAATTATGTAGGCTGACCATATTTCCTTGAGACAAAAACGGGACAGGGGTTATGGAATATTCTGTATTCAAGAAAAAGCAAGATGATAAAAAAGTTTTATTACATAAACATATTCAGTTTACCATTGGGCGCTATTAGCCTATTTACAACTTTTCACCTGCTATCCTTTCAGCAGCAGATATCTGCCGATTCCTGTTGGATGGTCCATTTTCAGCCTCTCTAGCTCTCCTGACTTGCTCCCTGTTGCTGCACGCAGGAAGGACTTCGATAGCCCTGCTATCATTGCTAGCTGTTAAGGACCAGAAGCCCCTCTCCCTGTCACTCCCTTCCTTCTCCTCTCCTCCTTCCTTCACACTCTTGGAATGGGGAGGCAGAGCTAAGTTCCGTGTAGTGTAACCCGATTAGGAGCCCTTTTTCTATGAGAATTTACCCAGCCATGCCTGCATGCAGCATAAGAAATGTCAGAACGGAAGGAAACAAACACTGGAAGTGTAATGAGGTGCAAAACGGGACAAAATTGAGATTTTAATTTAAAAGACGGGACGGGTGGGAAATATGATAAAAAACGGGACTGTCCCGTTCAAAATGGTACGTATGGTGAGCCTACAATTATGAGTTTTTCTGTGTAGCCACTGTGTGGTACTGAAGAAAAGTACTGGTTAGAATGCCATGTGGATGCTCCCTTGCCACTGTGAAGCCTCTGCAATGAAAGCTACACAGAGAATCACTGCCATGTGGAAGCAGCCCTTGCACTATGATGCTGGCAATGAGAAGCCTAAGCAGTGAGGGAAGTTCCCAAAAGGTTGTTTGATTGGATCTGTAATAGGCAATGAGCAAGAGGTCATATAGCTACTTAGAAGGGCATTTTTGTGTTATACTCAAGGTGGGAGAACTTGGGGGGGAATGCCAAGCTATTCTACAGCATGCTTCACCTTTTATCCTTCAGGAACCCTGCTTTTATTCTTGACAAAATGGGCAAAACAGGGCAACAAATCAATTTCTTGATTGCCTGGTGGTGAGGAAGGACACTTGGGCTAGTAACTACTCCTCTTTTCAAAAAAATCCTAAAAACAATCACCATACACGTAAAATACCATACAGGAAAGCTAACTTTCAAGACCGGTTTGCATTTGTTGCATTGTGCTGGCTTTTTAACCTGGGTTATTCTTTCATTCATCTCCATAGTAATCGTTTAAATGAAGTTAAATTGTGACCCAGTGACTTGGCCATTTCAGTTAGCTTCACTGTTGAACAGGGAAAGAGAACTGGAGATGTACCCCTAGATCCCACTTGTTACACATCTCTGGATAGCTAGATTCCAGTCAAGTAGGACCTTAGAGACCAACAAGATTTTAGGGGAGCTTATCTGACAAAGGGAGCTTTGACTTTCCAAAGCTCATACCCTAAAAATCTTGGTTGTCTCTAAGGTGTTACTGCACTCTAATCTAGCTGTTCTACTGTAAAGCAACACGGCTACCCTCTGAAAACATCTCGGGATAGAATTCACGGATACTCTGACAACCTTTTGAAAGTAGCTGTGTGCAATCCAGAGCAAGTATAATCTTTTCTATAAATGGAAAAAATGCCCATCGCATGGTGCTGATAATACACCAAATGTTTTTGGTTCCTAATGAACAGTTAGTACACACTGTTAGGACATTGACAGCCACTAATTTTCTCTATACTCAAAGAAGCATGGGTCTTCTCTCTAAGATGCACAACACTTTCTTCCTCCAGCTCTGCTTTGGAAGAAGATATCGACACCATGCAGACATGGAAGCACAAGGTTATCTAACACGCTACACTGAAAGACGCTCGCTACAACAGAAAACTTCCTATGCAAGAAGGAAACAAGAAGACAAATCTGCAATTACTGTACCTTCGGACCGCTTGCGTTTAAGCCCTGTCGCCTCTGCATTCTCTTTATATCCTCTCCATTTGAACAGAGAATGGAGGGAGAAGGGAGGGAGGTAGTAGATAACTAAAAGCAAAAACACCAAGCTTCAAACTGAAAGTTTGAGAAGGGGCATTTGTCCAATTTGGCAGAAAATACACTAAGGAGAACTGAGGAGCGTAGAGAATACAGAACACTCTTTGCACAAACATCCTTTCAGCAACATGCTTTTGAGGGAAATTTGATTATTTACAGTTCTCTTTTGTACTGCTCATGAAATGCTAATTATTGCAAATGAGACTATTCAGAAGGCATGCAAGAGCAAGATGAACCCGGTCACCCAGCACCTTTGAGCGAGGGCTGAGCTACATAGAATGTCTGGCCACGAGTTGGATCAGGGTTTTCCAGCTTTCCTGACCCAGCCTGTTATCTCAGCCGCCAGGTGGCAATTTAGTTCCCCAAGCAGCACAGGGCCCAGTTGGGATTGGGGCCCTGGCACCTGGAGAAGGAGGGGCTCCAGCCTGCCCCAAACACACCATTTGTGCGAGCTGCAATGGCTCCGGGGGCAGTGTTATTTGCCCCATTGCAGGGTTGAATGCACACCGATTACTACCTGTGCAACCACACAATGAAGCAAAACGCCCCGCTGACCGATCTGGCTCAGGAAGACAGTGGAGGGGGGAGGCTGGAGCTCCACCCCCACCCCCATGTTCTGGGTTCCAAGCCACATTGGAGGCGCTTGGAGAAGTAAGATCCCCACAGCCAAAAGCGAGTCAGATCACGGCAACCACAACTTGACTTGTGGCCAAACGTATTGGTGTAGTTTGGCCTTTGGTGTGGACATGTCAGCAGGCTGTCTTTTGTAACTGCTCCCATGCATCTAACACGTGACCTGTCAATGTTAGCTAGCTTAAGAAAAAGGCCTAAATACCTCCTCTAAAATGTTAGGAGGGTGGAAAATGGACAGTGACGACGGGAGGAGCAGAAGGCGCCTTATGAAAGAGACAGGGGCATTCCCACATGCACTGTCTAGATAACTTTCCATCCCTGAACAGCACTGGAGCTTCCTTCCCTGCGGGGGTAACGCAAGACCACTTTGACCCTTTTCGGCGCACTCACACGATAGCCTCCAGGTTACCCGATGAGAACGCTGAAAAGGCGCTGCACCCCTGGGGAATTACTGTGCTGTGGTTTGAACAGACTTACCTCACCCTCACAAGGAAGATGCCAGTGCTGTTCAGGGTGGGAAGAGACATCGCAAGGTGAGTGAACGCGCTGTGGCATCTCACAAGAGGGAAGTTAGGGATGCGAGAGGAAGCTGCTGTGCCCCACCTAAGAGACAGGAGAACAACAAGCACCACCAGGGTCAGTCGGGATTCGAGCAGGGGGTCAAGATGGACCCGAGTCACAAGACAGGCCAAAACTCCGAACACTTTTTCTTGAACTGGAAGGGAAGCCGAGTCAGCATTTTCAACGTTTCCTTTTGGACCCCCCCCCCTCCAAAAACAGGACAGATGCTTTGAAAAGACAGTCACCAGTTCAGAGAAAGTGTGTCTTTTTGAAAAAATAAAACAAAAATAAAACAGGGTTTCACATTCATCACTGGACCCAGGTCAAATCATGAGCGTATAAACCCAGGATGTGGGTGGGGGGAGAAATTTTAAAAATTTCTGTTTATATCTAAGTCTTCTGCCTTCAAGGAAACTGGAGGCAGCACAGAAACGGACTGAAAATTAACTGTGGCAGACGGGAGATAATCCAAAACCAAGAACAAAATCTATGTGATGCCTTTTATGTGGACCAACCAAATTGTCAAAGTGGTCCTAGTAAGAGCTATTACACGGATTTCCTTCTTGCTTTTGGATTGTGCGTGGAACAATACTGCTGTACAACTTTTTAAAAATAGCAGATAAAACCAGCCTAATGAAGGAAGGGTGAAAAGATATCATATCTATACACAGTGGAATAATTCCCTCATGCTGGTAGAGCTCAGATACCCTCTGTAGTTCAGCAACTCCAAATGTCTGTGCAGGGAGAGTGTTGCCAGTGTGCTACAATCCAGGTATTAACTGTTCTATCTCAGATGGAGCTGCCCACTGTATCTCTGCACGAGTTATTGTTCTGTCCTGGCCTGTTTCCAGTCAGGACATATATGCCACATTACTGAATCATCCTACATGGGAGGGATCCTCTTATTCTTCTCAATCCTACAAGAAAACCTGATGAGTAAGGGTGAAACATGCCTCTGTTTTTATTCAGGAAAAAGACATTCCTCGAGGTAGAACAGGATGTTATTATGGCAAATGCAGGTTCCAACATGGCTTCTGTGGTGATCATGGGAAAGAGGGGTGGGTTTGCACACTTGCAGAAGAGTCAGCAGCCCAGAGGAAATCAGGCCGAATCCCTAACCTCCTCCACCCGCCCAATTCCCAGCTACATGCATTTTTTGGTTTCAAGGCCTACTGGGTGGGGAGAGAAAAAGAATACAAGACTGCTCGGAAGGGAGAGAACGCAAGGAAGAGCTGACAGGAAGTGCCCAGGTGAAGAATCCCGTAATATCTTTGTAGCTTCTCGTCTTGGCCTTATTATCTGCAATGCTTTTGTTTGAAGTCTTTTCTTTCTAGCTTCTGACCCAAGGGGCAGCCAACACGGAGCAGCCTGTTTCGAAGAGCTGCGTTTGTGAAGGTTAAGCCTGTAAATATGCCAATGAGGAGGCTGGATCTCCCAGGGATGACAGAGAGGATCTTGGAAGGCTTTAAGAGGGGAGTGGACATGTTCATGGAGGATAAGGCTGTCCATGGCTACAAGTCAAAATGAATACTAGTCATGATGCATCCCTATTCTCTCCAGGATCAGAGGAGCATGCCTATTATATTAGGTGCTGTGGAATACAGGCAGGATAATGCTGCTGCCGTCGACTTGCTTTTGGGCTTCCTAGAGGCACCTGGTTGGCCAGTGTGTGAGCAGACTGCTGGACTTGATGGGCCTTGGTCTGATCCAGCAGGGCTTTTCTTATATTCTTATGATCTGGAAGCCGAAGTGTACATGGTGTTAGAGAAGGCACTGCTTACAAGTTAGCTCCCTGTGTTATATGCAACCCAGGATCAACATGCTATTTCCCTGGTATTGCCCTATTTTCAACCCAACCAAGATCCTGGATTTGTAACAGCTGAGCTCAGGGCAGCTTCCAACAATAACACATTACAGTGTAAAATATATAATATATAGGTTAAAATATACAATTTAAAACCATAAATCCTAATTTCACTTAACATATGGCATTCAAATTGCATACCTACTATAGAATAAATAATCTCAGTGGTGAGTTGGTTTACCACAATGGTGGTAAACAGGTGACTAACAATAACCCAGAATTTCAAGGTCCTCCAAGGAGTAGAGATAGGAAGGAGGGGGAGAGGGAGAGGGGGGAAGGTAAGGGGAGAAAAAAAGGGGAGGGGAAGGAAGGTAAGAGAGGCCAGCTGATCTTGGTGACTAGAGCAACTGCCCTAAGAGGAGCGGTAAAAACGCTTAGGACTGTTTAGCTTCGAAAGAAGGCGGTTAAGGGGAGACATGATAGAAGTCTATGAAATTGTGCATGGAATGGAGAGAGTGGACAGGGAGAAGCTTTTCTCCCTCTCTCATAATACTAGAACGGGGGTCATCTGCTGAAGCTGGAGGGTGAGAGATTCAAAACAGATAAAAGGAAGTATTTCTTCACACAATGCGTAGTTAAATTGTGGAACTCCCTGCCCCAGGACGTGGTGATGGCTGCCAACTTGGAAGGCTTGAAGAGGGGAGTGGACATGTTCATGGAGGAGAGGGCTATCCAGGGCTACTAGTAAAAATGGACACGAGTCATGATGAACCCTTATTCTCTCCAGTATCTGAGGAGCATGCCTATTATATTAGGTGCTGTGGAACACAGTCAGGACAATGCTGCTGCAGTCATCTTGTTTGTGGGCTTCCTAGAGGCACCTGGTTGGCCACTGTGTGAACAGACTGTTGGACTTGATGGACCTTGGTCTGATCCGGCAGGGCCTTTCTTATGTTCTTATGTACTTAACCGTCGCTGCCTAAACGACCTGATCCGTTGGTGGCGAAAAAGGAACTGAGGGGAGGGCGCTAGACCGTTGGTATAGGGACCGTTAAAGGGGAACGGTCAGAATAAGCGCGAGACGGCTCTAGCGCCCTCAAAGGGTTAAAGCTGAAAAAAACCCGTCCGAGGCAGGCCTGCACGAGCGCAGTCCCCAATGCGGGACTGCACAGAAGAACGAAGATGAACTAAATCTTGCAGGGCCCTGGCCTAATTTGACAGAGTTCCACCAGGCAGGGGCCAGAGCCAAAAAAAAGCCCTGGTCCTGCTTGAGGACAGCTGGATGGTTCTGGGGCCAGGGACCACTAAAGTATCTTGCAAGGAACTTGTATTTAAACAAAAATTAAAAGCAAATTTACAAGCCCACCTTTTTACCATAAATCCAATATTCCAAGCAGGAAGTCAAGGTTGCAACAACACAGTGACAATATCATCATCACCTTCTCATGTATGTGAATCAGAATTGTGATATACAGCCTATTTTAAAATGTCTCACGTGAGCTGGAAGTATACTGATGCATTTGGGTGAGCCAAACCAGTGACTAAGCCTTTACTAACCTGAACCAAAGCAAACCGAAACTGGGTGGAGTCTGGAGGGACACTCTGCTTAAAGATTTCATACGCCTCCGAATAAAAGTAGGGAGCACCAGCTTGGAAGAAGGGGAATCTGCCCAATCAAAGGCAGAAGAAACAGCTGGCTGGGGAAGAACTTTGCTGTTGCTTTTGCCAAGGATTTATTGAGTTCAGGGAACGTATTCTCTTATGTCATTCCCCCCATGGAGAATGGAAGGCATGAGTTTGCAAGAAAGAACACTCTTGGCTCAGTGGGAGAGCATCTGCTTGGCATGCAGAAGGTCCCAGGTTCAATACTGACCTTGAGGGACTAGTGGTCTGATATGTAAGTATAAGGCAGCTTCATGTGCATGTGCTTCCTTGGGAGAAGCACAAGGAAGCAGGAACAAGTGTAATATGGGGAAAACTGGAAATGAATACATGAAGCTGCCTCATACTGATTCAGACCATTGGAAGGGGATGCATTTAGAAAAGTGAAGCCAAGTACAGAGGAGGGCAGTCAGGCAGGTTTTTTTTAAATAGTACATTAGCATGTAGGATGCAGTGAACGGTACTCTGGGTTGTGCTGCAATCAGGTCCAATAGCGTATTTTTCCACTTTAAACCCACGCACACTTGAACACATATGAACACATGAAGCTGCCTTATACTGAATCAGACCCTTGGTCCATCAAAGTCAGTGTTGACTACTCAGACGGGCAGCAGCTCTCCAGGGTCTCAGGTTGAGGTCTTTCACATCACCTGCTTGCCTGGTTCCTTTAACTGGAGATGCCAGGGATTGAACCGGGGACCTTCTGCATGCCAAACATGCTCTACCACTGAGCCATGGCCCCTCCCCTCCCACAAGCCTCCAGTTTCCAGTACTTTTCAAACCCTTTGCTCCAAACCGATGCTCCAAAAATAGAAACAGTGTATTCAGATTCACAGTTAATGCTTTTTCAAGCTGCAAATCAGGTGGTTGGGTGCACAGGAAGATCCAGTGAGCAGGTGCAATAACGCATTCAAGCAGCACGTATCTGACAGCAGGGTATCGCTACAAGGTACAGGTGCTGGCTGGCTTCCCTCTTTAGCAGGTACTGATGGCCTATCCCTTATCCTGTTACCCTACCAGGTTGCCCTAGGCTACCTTGTACAACCCGGAGAGGTGTACAGGACTGGAGTGAATTCACAAGGAACCAGAGGCAAAATGGAAGTTTCCTGGCAACCATCTCTGTGACAACTTCAGAGCCGACACGGCAAGGTTTGTCTGCCTACTGCCCCCAGGCCTATGCCAGGTGAAACTTGGAGACCAATGAGAAGGAAAACAGCCTCTTTAGCATAAGACTCTCCTTGCAGGCCACCTGGCAGCTGTTAGCAAAACCCCTTAATACCATCAGTAATTAAGCCCCATTCAGGGAGCCTGAACTCCTTACTCAGCATAGCCAGATGTCCAGATAAACCCATCACTTGCAAGACAGGGATAAGCCAAACTCCTCTGAGTCATCCTGTCCTTCCTGAAAACAGTTCCCAAGACATCTTCCCTCATCTGTAACTCTATAACCATATAGTTAACAGTCCTTTCTTACTTAAACTACTAAACTAATCCAAAAGCAATCAAGCTTTTGTCCACCGGCAATGTCTGCCATTGCCAATGAAGTCATAGTGCCCTAGGACAGAAATGGGGAATAAATATCTCCCCTTTCACAATGGCCAAGCGTGTCCGTACTGCCAGTGCAGTCTCTTTCCTCCCTTTGCGAAACGCCGGTTGTTCCTTGCTCGATGCAGTGGCCATCTCTTGGACTTCACCCTTCTGACTGGTAAATATACTTTCCCCAGGAACCTCATGTCCACCCCATCCTACCTTTTATTTCCTAGTTCGTAAACGTATCAGGTATTGTGTGTTTTGCTGTGTCTCTCTCTGTGTGTGTGTTTGAAGTTATTTTTACAATAAAAACCAAATTAATCTTAAAACAAATCTCATAGAATCATAGTTGGAAGGGACCATCCAGGTCATCTAGTCCAACTTCCTGCACAATGCAGGAAATTCCAAACTACCTCTTCCCCCATACACCCAGTGACCCCTACTACATGCCCAGAAAATGGCCGAGGTGCCCTCCCTCTCCTCATCTGCCTAAGGTCATAGAATCAGCATTGCTGACAGATGGCCATCCAGCCTCTGCTTAAAAACCTCCAGGGAAGGAGAGCCCACCACCTCCCGAGGAAGCCTGTTCCACTGAGGAACCGCTCTAACTGTTAAAAAATTCTTCCTAATGTCTAGATGGAAACTCTTTTGATTTAATTTCAACCCGTTGGTTCTGGTCCAACCTTCTGGGGCAACAGAAAACAACTCGGCACCCTCCTCCATATGAGAGCCCTTCAAGCACTTGAAGATGGTTATCATAACCCCTCAGTCTTCTCTTCAGGCTAAACATACCCAGCAACTTCAACCTTTCCTCGTAGGACTTGGTCTCCAGACTCAAACAATATTTTAGTGCAGGGGATGGTTTACTCCTTCTCTGTACTTAATTATACTGAAAACCCCACCCTCAGCCTTTAGAATAAAAAGGAATGTTGCAGTGAAGCTGTAGCCACGCACCAACTTTCACTGCACAAAACCTTGAGATCCAATCTGGGTACCAAGTCCATTAGAAATTGCCCTGTCCCAAGAAAAACAGTTGGCATGGGAACATGGCTTTCTGCGTAGAGGCAGAAAAATGAGCGTGTGCCCATGCACCCAAGGGTGGTGGGGCTCTGCCTGATCACCTGGAACCATTTCTGTTCATCCTAAGCAACTTCCTAACTACAGGGGTGCTTTATACGAATAGCACAGAAGGGGACCTGCCCTGCCCTGGTAGCCCCAGGCTAGCCTGATCTTGTCGGATCTCAGAAGCTAAGCAGGGTTGGCCCTGGTTAGTATTTGGATGGGCAACCTCTATTGACCAGGGTTGTGACGGGGAGGCAGGCAATGGCAACCCACCTCTGAACATCTCTTGCCTTGAAAACCCTATGGGGTTGCCATAAATCAGCTGTGACTTGACAGCACGCACACATATACAGAAGGGGGAAATGATGGGGAGGGAAGAAGAAACTGAGCAAATTCAGGTTCCAACTTTTTGGTGGGTGAAAGGGCCATCAAGTCTCAAATGATTTATGGCGACCCTGTAGGGTTTTCAAGGCAAGAGACGTTCTGAGGTGGTTCGCCACTGCCTGCTGCGCATGGGCTGAGAGAGTTATGAGATAACTGTGACTGGCCCAAGGTCGCCCTGCAGGATTCACATGGAGGAGTGGGTAATCGTGCTGGTGTACGTGCCAGTTTATCATGGGCCAATTCTGTTTGTGCTGATGGGCATCATAACGACAGCTCCCCACAATCGACGCTGCTCTACCAGCCTATCTGGATCATGCCCACAGGCTTTGCCCGATGCCAGCAGGTCACCCTGAAGAGGGCCCTTAGTCCTGCTATGGACTAGATCTATGATGCAAACCCCATTAATGGCACAAGGGCCTACTCAGCTCAGGGGAACATTTTGCCCTCCTCCTAACCTCAAGTGTTAACAACACTGCGTCACAAAAAAGAAGAACAAACGATTCCCTGCTTCTGCACAGAATTTTGAAGTGGGAATAACAACAGCGGCAAAGTTATATGAGCTTGCTCTAGCCATTTCCCCCAGCTAAAATGAATTGATTTTCTACGTGTAAATGGCACAGCACTCTGCTTTCTAAATTCTGTCTTGTGTAAACACTTCAACAAGTTTTTCAGTCTTTTCTGCCACAATTCTCTTGCTCTCTCCTTCTCTCTACAGGAAAGAATGTGAAGCGTCTCTTTAATGGCACGCTACGCCCAGTAAACTAGAGAGCTTCAGAGGAACAGATTGCCCACAAAATTGCTATGGAAGGAAATACGAAGCATGAAACTTACTATCAGTGGCATAGTATCACCTGCCTGGCCAAAATTTAGGGTGATCTTGAAATGGAGACAGGAAGGAGCCAGCATGGTGTAGTGGTTAAGAGCAGTGGTTTGGAGAGGTGGACTTCATGTGTAGGAGTGGAGAAACCAACCCAATTCACCAGATTTAGCATCCACCGTTCATGTGGAGGAGTGGGGAATCAAAACTGGTTCTCCAGATTAAAGTCTACTGCTCCAAACCACCGCTCTTAACCACTACACCATGCAGTCTTGCAAACTGAGGGCCATGGCTCCCTTTGTGGAGTCAATCCATCTCCTGTTGAGTCTTCCTAGTTTCCTGCTGCTTTCAGTAAGGGAAAGTAAAAAGGGTCAAATCCCTTCAGGATACTTGGTAATTATTTAAATCCACAGTAATGAAAGCTCAGTTAGAATGTACACAGCAGATAAGGAAGGATGCCAACAGAGCTAAGAAGCTGTCAGTGTAATAAACGAACAAGGTCAATGAGGCCATAAAAGAAAGAATACTTTTTTTCAAGAGTAGTGGTCTTATTCAAACAAGGTGAACGAGAAGGCATGGAGGTGTTCACAAATCAAACGTAAGTTGATGAGAAGGCAAGCACAAAGAGACTTATGAGAAGTATCTTGCTAAAAAGATCAAAGACAAACAGTTAAGAATTTCTTTAAATACATCAGAAGCAGGGCCCCAGCCAGAGAGGCAGGTGCATGAAAAGGCAATGAAGGGATTGCTAAAAGCAGACATGGAGATTGCAGAGAAACTGAATGAATTCTTTGTGCCAGTTTTCACTGTGGGAAAACAGGCACAGCTACCCGTGCTAAAGACACATTTTTTAAAAGCCCTGGAAGAACTGAGTCAAATAACAGTGATTATAAACTAAACTTTTATTAAAGAGGGAATTATTAAATCCTATGGAGTAAGCACCCTGACCTGGAGGGCCCAGGCTAGCCCGATCTTGTCAGATCTTGGAAGCTAAGCAGTGTTGGCCCTGATTAGCACTTGGATGGGAGACCACCAAGGAAGTCCAGGGTTGCTACATAGAGGCAGGCAATGGCAAATCACCTTTGTTTGTCTCTTGCCTTGACATGGATGGCCCAGGCTAGCTGGATCTCATCAGAGTTCAGAAGCTCACAGGGTCAGACCTGGCAAGTATTTGGATGGGAGAAATCCCAGGAATACCAGGGGCATGACATGGAGGCAGGCAATGGCAAACCACCTCTGAACATCTCTTACCTTGACAATCCCACCAGGGATCATCATAAGTCAGCTGTGACTTGAAGGCAAAAAAATAATGGAGGAAATTCAACAAGGCTTCTGAAAAGGGAATTCCTGTTTCGTTCATCTTTTGGAATTGCCTGACATGGTTTAACAAGATCTGCTAGACATTATATACATGGACTTTTACATAAGAACATAAGAAAGAGTCTGCTAGATCAGGCCAAGGCCCATAAAGTCCAACAGTCTGTTCACACAGTGGCCAACCAGGTGCCTCTAGGAAGCCCACAAACAAGACGACTGCAGCAGCATTATCCTGCTTGTGTTCCTCAGCAGCTAATATAATAGGCATGCTCCTCTGATCCTGGAGAGAATAGGTATGCATCATGACTAGTATCCGTTTTTACTAGCAGCCATGAATAGCCCTTTCCTCCATGAACATGTCCACTCCCCTCTTAAAGCCTTCCAAGTTAGCACCCATCACCACATCCTGGGGCAGGGAGTTCCACAATTTAACTATGCGTTGTGTGAAGAAATACTTCCTTTTGTCTGTTTTGAATTTCTCACCCTCCAGCTTCAGCAGATGACCCTACATTCTAGTATTATGAGAAAAAGGTTTCTACTTGTCCACTCTCTCCATACCATGCATAATTTTATAGACCTCTATCATGTCTCCCCTGAACTGCCTTCTTTCCAAGCTAAACAGCCCTAAGCAGTTTAACCACTCCTCATAGGGCTCCTCATAGGGTGTCTAGTCCCCTGATCATTTTGGTTGCTCTTTTCTGCACCTTCTTAAGCTCTGCAATATCCTTTGTTAGGTGTGGTGACCAGAACTGTACACAGTAGTCCAAGTGTGGTCTCACCATAAATTTGTACAATGGCAGTATGATAGCAGCAGTTTTACTGTCTAATTATGGCCAGCATGAAATTTGCCTTTTTCACAGCAGCTGCACACTACCACCCCAAGATCCCTTTCTTGGTCTGTCGCTGCCAGCACAGATCCCGTCAGTGTATAGGTGAACTTTGGGGGTTTTGCCCCAGTACGCATCACTGTACCACTTGCTCACATCGAATCTCATTTGCCATTTTAATGCCCATTCCTACAATTTGAAGAGATCATTTTGGAGCTCTTCACAGTCCGATTTTGTTTTAACCACACTAAATAATTTGGTGTCATCTGCAAACTTGGCCACCTCACTGTTAACCCTCAATTCCAGGTCACTGATGAAAACAGTGACCTGGAATTGAGGGTTGAAAAGCACTGGTCCCAACACAGATCCCTGAGTGACCCCACTGCTCACATCCCTCTATTGGGAGAACTGACCATTGATTCCTACTCTCTGCTTCCTATTTTTCAGCCAGCTCTCAATCCATAAGAGGACTTGTCCTCTTATCTCATGACTGTGAAGTTTGCTTAGCAGTCTTTGATGGAGGACTTCGTCAAAAGCCTTTTGGAAATCCAAATACACAATGTCCACAGGCTCATTCCTGTCCACATGCTTGTTGACACTTTTAAAAAACACTAAACTGTCAGTGAGACAGGACCTACCTTTACAGAAGCCATGTTGGGTTTTGCTCAGCAGGGCTTGCCCTTCTATATGCTTGACAATTCTATCTTTAATAATGCTTTCCATCAGTTTACCTGGAACAGACGTTAAGCTAAAAGGTAAAGGTCCCCTGTGCAAGCACCGGGTCATTCCTGACCCTTGGGGTGAGGTCTCATACTGACATTTACTAGGCAGACTTTGTTTACAGGGTGGTTTGCCAGTGCCCCAGTCATCTTCCCTTTACCCCCAACAAGCTGGGTACTCATTTTACCGACCTCGGAAGGATGGAAGGCTGAGTCAACCTTGAGCCAATTACCTGAAACCAACTTCTGTTGGGATCGAACTCCGGTCATGAGCAGAGCTTGGACTGCAGTACTGCAACTTACCACTCTGCGCCATGGAGCTCTTAACTGGCCTGTAATTTCCTGGGTCTCCTGCAACCTTTTTTTAATAAATGGGTGTTACATTGGCCATTCTCCAGTTCTCTGGTACAGAGGCTGATCGAAGGGACATTCTAAAAAGCGTTTGCTGAAGTCTCCAGCCAATTCAGCCGGCATGGTCTAAGACTCTTAAAGATTCTTAAACTGTGGGTCACAATCACATAAGGGGTCACATAACTGAAAGTGGGGGTCGTGAAAAATTTGGCAACAGTAAAAGGTTTTTATATACCTATATACCTGGGGTCGCGTAAAAATTTCTTGGGGCGAAAAGGGGTAGCGAGTGAAAAAAGTTTAAGCCCTAGTCTAGGAGGATGGGTTCTCATTTGGATCAAAACTAGTCAACAAAACAGAAAGTAGAGAATAGGAACAAATGGAAGGATTGGTATTGAGAACAGGGTTACATCAATTGTTCATAAATTATCTGGAATGGGGGATGAACAGGATGTTGAAAAACAAAGTAGAATCTGACATGATCCAAAAGGCTCTCTTGAACTGGGTGGGTGGGCGCCAAATGAAGTTCAATATAAGGAAGTGTAATGTGAAGCACACTGAGCCAAACAAATTCCAACTTTGCATATAGACTGAAGGGTGAACTCGTGGTGACTGACCAGGTAAGAGATCTTGTGGAGACATAGAGGAGAGCTTGGTGTAAATGTCCACTCGGGGTGCAACAATAGTGATAAAGGAAAAATCCACACTAAGGAATGAAAAGGACTGAAATCAAAATTGCCAACAGTGTAATCCCCCTACACAGCTTTATGGTAGATTCTAGCCCAGTAGCATCTTAGAAACCAGCGTGGTGTAGTGGTTAAGAGCAGTGATTTGGAGCGGCGGGCTCTGATCTGAAGAACCAGGTTTGATTCCCCACTCCTCCACATGAAGCCTACTGGGTGACCTTGGGCTAGTCACAGCCCCACCTACCTCACAGGGTGTTTGTTGTGGGGGGGAAGGGATGGTGATTGTCAGCCGGTTTGATTCTTCCTTATGTGGTAGAGAAAGTCGGCATATAAAAACCAACTCTTCTTCTTCTTCTTCTTCTTCAATAAGCCCTTGAAAGCTTTGATTATCTGAAGCTTATACCCCAAAATCTTGTTCATCTCTACTGGACTCTAATCTAGCTTTTCTACTGCAGACAAGCATGGCTATCCTCTGAAACACAGCTTTATGTCTGGCTGCATCTGGAGTACCATGCCCAGTTCTGGTCACTGTATCTCAAAGCAGATATCACAGCCCTGGAAAAGATGCAGACAAGGGTAGCCAAAAAACCAACTCTTCTTCTTCTTCTAACCACCAGACTGGAAGAAGAGGCCAAGCAGCCAGATGTTTGCCCTCTGATAGCCACCTACCAGTAAACTCCCAACCTGGCACAGGTTCAGGCATCAGTAGGGAGAGAGAGTAATATAATCTGTGGCAGCAGATCAACAAAAAGGGCAGCAGGCAGCAGCGAGGTTAAAGCTTCCTTCCTGCCCAGCATATTAAAGCTCCAGGCCAGCTCTGCTGATAAGCGGAACAGCTGATTTCATAGTAAAATGCAAATGGCTCAATTATAGACAATGCACAGGGTTTACATACAAACATAAAACAGGGACCGGTTGTTACTCTCAAAACCCCGAGAACAAGACTTATTAACCTAATCACATAAAAACAGTATTTTGTTCTACCACAAAAGCAACTAAAATACAACAAATAATTCCATTAGCTACAGAAAGAGGCCAGGATTAAAAAACAAAAAAACCAAACAAGACTTGTGGTCTAACTGGTGCACAGTTAAAGACCTGTCTGGTTTTTTTTTATAAAGACACTACATTTTCCAAGGGGACAACATCAGACTCAACGAAGAATCCCAAATACATTAGAATGCATCTTAAGATAACAAAAACTGGTTTGAAAAACAAGTCAGTTTATGTCACTTTTTTACTGCCTCACAGGCTTATAGATACTGAAAACGCACTGAGCCGATTTTCAGACATGCTTCAGAAACAGAAGGCTAAAGCAAGTTGATGGCTAATCATACCTAATTCTCCAGCTCTGCGCATCAAAGCTTATGGCTTTCATAAAAGGAAGTACTATAATGTGCTCTTACCTTCTTTTCCATCCACAGGTTTTGATATTTCCATATCAAAGTTCTCCTGCATCTGCTGCCCCTTGAAACAGCTGAGGTGTTCTTGTTCTATCAGGTTACTCTCATCTTCTTCTAAGGGCTGCCAGGTGCCGTCAATAAACCACTGGCCACGCATTACAGGAATCTTTTCTGTCTCTAAAAGAAAAGGCAAGGAACACAATAGTTTTAGGATTGCAGACTAGCAAATATCACAATAAGAAATTACACTGTATGGGCAAAGCTAACCTTGTCTGCGACAGCTGGACTGCAGCAGATCTTACCTTCACACTGGGGACTGAACGGCTTTTATGGCGATTGCTAACTCTGCAATTCCAAGGCTTTTGCTGAAGTACACCAGTGTCATTATTGTTCCTGGTATTTGAGGAAGTCAGTGCCTTGCAAAACAGTAAGGTAGGCAGATTCCCTGCCTCCACCCCCCACCCCCCCATCAAGGGTCTCATATTTAAAAACTCAAGCTGTCTACATTTCCTCCCCAAGGGATTGTGACTACTGAAGAATTCCAGCTTGAGCTTTTCTGCATGCCTTGAAAATCTTAAGTAAAAAATTCCTCAGTTAAGCATGAAGCATATTTCACCTGCGTTTTCCACTAATAATTTTGTCAAAGGGAAAGGTTTCAGACTATGAGCGATTATTGTCTGTGTAATATAATTGTAAGAAGGTTATGTTCTATTACGGTCAGGGATACCATCTGTACCGTTTGGTACTTTGGTTTGCTTCTGTATGTAACCTAAAAGAAAGAATTATGGCCTGTCCAATTTAGCAAATATTCAATTCATCTCAGTCATTGATCCTCCTCCCACTCCCCAAGGATGAAGAAGCAAGAACTAGATAATATAAAATGAACAGTTGCATCAGATATGAGAGAAAATCATAATGCGCTGAAATAATAAATTCCAGGATAAAGTGAAACCATATGCTCTCTTTTCATTGTTATAATCAGAAATTTTGAGAAGGAATGTAGATAGTAATGTCTTGATGGTTAAGATTTAATGTACATCTACTAAGAGGGTTATTGGCAAATATATTGAACTGTAGAAATTTGGAAAAACAAATGCCCCCCCTTTTCTCTCTTATAGTTTGTAAATATGTTACTATGTTACATTAGTATCTTGTATGTCATGGTTTCTCCACATGGGTGGGTGTACGAGAGCATTCAAGTCCAAGCAAACAGAAAATGCCTTCAAATATCAAATCAAGGTAAAAACTAATTGATAGCAACTCTACAAAGTATTTTAGGAGAGATGATGAAAAACTGAGTGGATCAAGTTGTACTTTTTGAAATACAGTGGCAACTGTGTTTTTTTGTACTAATGTGTGTGTATTGCATGCGCATTATTCTACGCCTGACTAAATTACATGATTAAGAAGAAAAGAAGAAGAGTTGGTTTTTATATGCCGACTTTCTCTACCTTTTAAGGAGAATCAAACTGGCTTACAATTGCCTTGCCTTCCTCTCCCCTCAACAGACACCTTGTGAGATAGATGGGGCAGAGAGCTCTTAACAGAGCTGTGACTAGCCCTGGCTTCATGTGGAGGAGTGGAGACACCAACCTGGCTCTCCAGATTAGAGTCCGCCGCTCAAGTAGAGGAATGGGGATTGAAACCCAGTTCTCCAGATGAGAGTCCACCACATTACGCTGGCTGTGTATCTGTCTATATGCTCCTCACATATCACTTGTTGGAGGTTTTGACCTTGGGTTTGTTTTTCCCTTGGCTGCCATCTGAGTGCACTGGTTGCTAATTTTTGTAACCCCACTTTTATGGCACTGTTGAACATATTATGCTGTTTGTATCCCATTGTTCTCTAAATTTGTAACCCTCCTTCAGCCTCAACAAGAGAGACTAGAAATGAAAAACAAAAAATTCATGCAAAACACTCTAATCTCTGCTCTCCATTGCCCTTAAGTGTCTAATCAGCAATGCCTTGCAACTGAAACTTATTAGGCAACAAAAACCTTTAGCTAGCGTTCTCTCTCAGCTTAAAACCATTAGACAAATTAACAAACAGCCTTGCAATGCTTCTGCAAAAGCACCAAATCCAACCGCAAAATCAATTCAGCTCATTTGTAGGTTCTTTTGCTGTCCTGCCCTGGAGGAAGTCTCCACTTACAGGGATCTACCGCATCAGCAGGAATAATTTATATCAAGCCTTGAAAAAAAAAACATTTGTCTTTGTCTCAAAGGAAATAAAATATGATAATGTAAAGAGAAACAAAGAAATTCGGTGGAAGCAAACCTTTCTTCAATAATTAGCCAAGTCCAGGACGAATTTGTCAGAACAAACAAACAAGAACAGGATGTCTATATCACATGCCTAAGAGCTCAATTAAAGAAAACATCCTTGTTTAGGAAACAAACAAAAGCAGAAACTTCACCAGGAACAAGTGATTTACTCTTTACAGCTTCACAGAATGCAACAAATTGCCATTTTAAACTGGGGGTTAATTTTGGACTTTGTCCATAATTAGAATGTAAAGGTGCGGCATTCAAAGAGAGTTGCTTCCCCTATCAGGACAAAGCTAAGGGTGAACACCCAGGTGGATTTTAATATGTGTCAATGCTACACTACACTGACCCCTGACAAACACCTAATCATAGAAGAAATTCACTGGGTTCTCCAGTCTGAAAGATGTAAGTGCACCCCAACCCCCAACCCCGATTCCTCAGCTCTGAATCTTTCCATATACAGGACATGCTATAATCCTGCACACCTAGTTAAGCATAAGTATAATCACTGAATTGATGGGCTTTTCACCTGAGATCTTCACAAACACTTTCTCCAAACTGTAATCACCAATTATTCCAGAAAGCGAAGATGATTGGCATTCATTAAGAATTTTCTACGTGCTGTATATTTTCCCCAAACTAGCTTTGATGTTTGCTGTTATAAACAGTAGCACAAATGTTCTGAGCAATTATTCAAAACAGTTACACCCCTCCCTTTCCACGTAGAAAGAAGATGTAAACATAGCAATAATAAAAAACAGTGAAAAGCTGGGACCCAGGCTCATTGTAGCAAAGATGGGAACAATTTGACTGAAATTCCAGTTTGTTTTCTTGTCTAAGGACAATGTTAGGCTACACATTTTAACCAGACAAAGCAGTACTGATTACTTGTATTGAGGTTTGTGCTAATTTGGCTTGGCTTAAAACAACAGATCCTCCCCCCCCCACTCAAGAAAATTTTGACCGTGGACTTGCCCATGTCCTGTCACGCACTGCCCCAATTAAGACATCACTTCCTAACTGCTTCATGCCAAAGTTAATACCTCATTGAAGATGTACACACTATGTCTTCACAATAGGCTGGACAAACATTTCAAAATTCCTACATTCCGGCCACTGTCCACTGTGACTCCTCCATTCACTTTTTAGCCTTTATTTTTTTTAAAAGGATTTTCAGATGCGGGTCTATCCATCTGTGCGGGAATCCTCAGAGGCGGATGTTACGCTGTGGGCGTTTGTGTGACCTTGCGCAACCCTAGCTGCTTCACTACCCCACAAAGACATCTCAGAGCATTCGGTTGGGCCGCTGTCCATGCTTTTTTCTAAGCTAAGAATTTTACCACACCCAGCAACCCCAAGAGGAAGCAAAGCACATGCACAATAAATACTGAAAAGAAATGCAACAATCAACATAACAATTGCTCTCAGTGGCCTTCACAAATTTTGCAGCAAGCAGTCGAGGTTCCCTGCTCCTGTACTGGGCCCGTAAACGCCCCCCCCCCCCGGCTGTGGTTTCTGATCCTGCATATTTAGTTCATTAAAATAAGAGCTATCCTGATAAAAAGCAACCAGAACCAGGCAGCAAAAAGGCAGTGATAGTTACAGTCTGATACTTAATGGGGCTGATTGCAAAGGTGTCAGACAAGGATGTATTTTATCTCCCTGTCTCTTCAATCTACATGCAGAACACATCATAAGGAAAGCTGGCTTAGATTTTGGTGGAGGTGGAGTGAAAATTGGGGGGAGGAACAATGACAGTTGGAGATACCACATTATTGACAGAAAACAGTGAAGACTTGAAACAACTGCTGATGAAAGTTAAAGCTAAAAGTGCCAAAGCAGAACTACAGCTGAAGTAAAAAGTAATAAAAATAATGCTGGGAAGTTACTCAACTTTAAGGTTGGCAATGAAAAAACTGAAACTGTTCATGATTTTCTATTCCTTGGCTCCATCATCAATCAAAAGGGAGACTGCAACCAAGAGACTGGGAAGGAGCTAGAAAAGATTCTTAAGAGTAAGGATGTATCACTGGCAACCAAGATCAAGTTAATTCGTGCAGTAGTATACCGTTACTATGCATGGGTGTGAAAGCTGGACAAGAAGAATGCTGATAGGAAGAACGTAGTTTCCTTTGAAATGTGGTGTTGGAGGAGTGTTACAGATACCATGGACTGCCAAAAAGATAAAAGAGTGGGTTCTAGATCAAATCAAGCCTGAACTCTCCCTAGAAGTTAAAATGACCAAACTGAAGCTAACGTACTTTGGTCACATTATGAGAAGACCAAAGTCACCAGAAATGACAACAATGCTAGGAAAAGCTGAAGGCAGTAGGAAAAGAGGAAAAACTGACATGTGATGGATGGATTGACTCTATAAAGGAAGCCACAACCCTCAGTTTGCAAGACCTGAGCAAGCCTCTTAATGATAGGACTTTTTGGAGGACACAGATTCATAGGGTTGCCATAAGTCGGAAGTGACTTGACGGAACTTAACACACACACACACACACACACATATATATCCTGGAGGCTGATCCTTGGAAAAGCCAGCATGTGGGAACTTCAACGAAAGGAATGGAAACCATGCAACTGTGAATGGCATCTGTCTTAGTGCAGAATTTCTGGGATTTGACCCAGCAGAAAGCAGCTGAAGCTTTCTGCAGGGTCAGATCCCAGAAATTCTGCGCTAAGACAGATGTCATTCACAGTTTCCACATGCTGGTTTTTCCAAGGATCAGCACAACAGCAAAGTAACAAGCAACAGGTTAATAATAATGGTGGGAAAAAACACCTACTGAAGCAATCTGGAAATCAATGGGAAGGCAATAAACCTCTACAACTGGGCAAAAAAGACCATACAGCTATGGGCACTCTAGTCCAGAGTAACAGAGAGACTCCCACAGAGTATCAAAAGGCAAAGGACCTCATGTATCACCTGTGATTTTAGCCCTGTAAACTGATACAGCCACCCAAGGTCACACACTACTATAATATTACACGCTACTATAATATTACTGACAGCAGAAAAGCATCTTGCTCTTAATCTTCTCAAGGCCACATGTTTACATCCCCTTTTGACACAGTGCTGCTTACAACGCAAGTGTCCCAGAATCTCTCCTTCCAAACCTCAGAAATCCCTCTGCGAACAGCATATGCTGCCATTTAAAACATCTGTCAGCCAGATTTAATAAGACGAAACTGCCTGCAGTGGAAAGACAGCTCAGCAGGGCACCAGTTTCAGCCTCCACTCTATTTACATTTCACTGTCTCCTGATCTCAGCCTCCCCTCCCCAACCGCTATCACCTCATCAGACAAGTAGGTAATTGCCTTCTCCCCACTCCACCACCTATTGCACAAACAGCCAGGCAAAAACGTAAGCAGTTTTCTCCCATTCTGCAGTCAGAATGTTTCTGCCCTCACAGACCCATGCCATCCAGTGCCCAAGACATCCAGCTATGCCAACTGTATGAGACCTCTCCTCCTCTAACTGTTTCACATGATGAGATATGATAGGGAGTCCTGCTACCTTCCGGACCGCCTCTCCTTTCCAAGTCCTATGAGGAAAGGTTGAAGGAGCTGGGTATGTTTAGCCTGAAGAGAAGACTGAGAGGGGGTATGATAACTATCTTCAAGTACTTGAAGGGCTGTCATATAGAGGATGGTGCTGAGTTGTTTTCTGTTGCCCCAGAAGGTCGGACCAGAACCAACGGATTGAAATTAAAAGAGTTTCTGTCTAGACATTAGGAAGAATTTTCTAACAGTTAGAGTGGTTCCTCAGTGGAACAGACTTCCTTGGGAGGTGGTGAGCTCTCCTTCCCTGGAGGTTTTTAAGCAGAGGCTAGATGGCCATCTGTCAGCAATGCTGATTCTATGACCTTAGGCAGATCATGAGAGGGAGGGCATCTTGGCCATCTTCTGGACACGGAGTAGGGGTCACTGGGGTGTGTGGAGGAGGTAGTTGTGAATTTCCTGAATTGTGCAACGGGTTGGACTAGATGACCATGGTGTCCCTTCCAACTCTATAATTCTATGATTCCTGGTAAAAAAAAAAAAAAACAACCCCAAAGAGCTCTACGCTTCCACTGGTAATCTGCTTGGTGGTCCTCAGCCCAAAGAGTGTGCGGCTGTCCTCAACAAGGGCCAGGGCTTTTTTGGCCCTGGCCCCAGCCTGGTGGAATAGTCTTCCTAGTGACATCAGGGCCCTACAGGACCTTAAGGAGTTCACAGGGCCTGTAAAACGGAGCTATTCCACCAGGCCTACAACTGAGGGCAGCCGCAAGTTTATCCATCCTTACTGGCCTCCCCATCCTTCCCCCCCCCCACTCTTGACATCTCTGGGGGGCTGACCTGCCATAACCCAGTTTCATTGTGGCATTTGAGTTGTTTTAAGGACATCTGGTTTATTGTTTTAATATGAGGTTTTAAATTATGGTTCTATGGTTTTATGTATTTTAAAGGTTGTTACCCACCCTGAACCCGGCCTTGGCTGGGAATGAGAGTGGGCTATAACTTTGAAAAATAAATAAATGTGCATTCTTGTGTGGTTTTAAGGCACAACAAGAACTGCACTGAGTGACCCGAGTCTGCAAAAACATTCAAACAGTTGCTCATTTCTGCTCCATTTATTCTCTCTCCAACACCCAGGTTTCCAATGGAGTATTTTAAACAAAACAGGGGTAGCTATAGAAAGTGGGCACGAGTTCTAATTCAATTGATCAAGATAGAAATATTAAGGTTAACGATTTAGATTTTAAGAATTGTAGTCAGATTTATATATGAAGTATTGTATTGAATTAGAAATTAAATGCAAAGGTGACAATAAAGTTATCAATAAGATAGAGGAGGTGAGAGGGGAAGTCAATGTAAATATTTGAATTAATTAGTTATATAGAATAGCGAAATATTGTTTATATCATATAATTATGTTAATGAATGATGGAAACTACTGTATTATAAAAAACAATTAAAAATGTTATAAAAAAAGGAAAGAAGGCACGAGAGGTTTCAGGAGTCAGTTCGAAGGGACGTTAATAAAGCAATGGGGGATTGCTCATGACCTAGATAGGGCAAGGGAAGACCCCGCCCACCCTTTATCTGGCTTCATAGTTGCTGCCATATACAGTCCACATGTTCTCAATCTCTTCTTGGCCACAACTAGGGCTGGAAACCAAGTTCTTCTCCCCAAGCCAAGCTCTGCACTAGATAATAAGTTTCACATGTAAGCCTAACCACCCAATAATTACTGTGAAACACATCTTCACTACAAGGAAATGATAGGGAGGGGGGAAAATCAGAAGAAGTTGTGTGGTTGAAGTACCGGGCTAGGAAGATGAGGTCAAATCCACTGGGTGAGGTCAAATCCACTGGGTGATCTTGGCAAATCCCTCTCTCTCAGCCTAACTCATTTCCCCAACAACACTGTGAGGAAAAGATTGTAGCTATGTGCTCCTTGGGAGGAAGAATGGCAGAATAAAAATGTGATAAGATACTTTGCACAGCAAATGCCACTTGTGGTGGGCAGAGTAGAGTTGGTGTTGGCAAAAGGGAGGCTTTCAGAGGGGAGTGGACATGTTCATGGAGGAGAGGGGTATTCACGGCTACTAGTAAAAACGGATACTAGTCATGATGCATACCTATTCTCTCCAAAATCAGTGGAGCATGCCTGTTATATGAGGTGCTGTGGAACACAGGCAGGACAACGCTGCTGCAGTCATTTTGCTTGTGGGCTTCCTAGAGGCACCTGGTTGGCCACTGCGTGAAGAGACTGTGGGACTTGATGAGCCTTGCTCTGATCCAGCAGGGCTTTTCTTGTGTTGTTATGTGGCCAAGAGTGCTTATCATCACCTGTATTCGGTTCACCAACTCTCTCCTCTCTTAGACTCAGCTAACCTAGCCATGCTAATCTATGTTTTTGTTACCTTATGGTTGGGTTACTGTAACAAGCTCTTCTACGGTTCAGCTGTCCTTTGGAAACTACAAATGGCTCAAAATATGGCAGCCTGATTATTGTCAGGGGCTATTTGGGATGATGCCTATTTTAAAACGGCTACCTCTGCTACAGTCTGTTCCTGAGTTCAGTTCAAGTTATGACCTTTAAAGCCCTTCATGGCCTAAGACCCAGGTATCTGTCTCTCCCTATAGGTGCCTTCAGGATGTCGAAGGAGAATGGAATTATGTTAAGGGTGATGGAAATGGGTTAGCTAATGAAAGTCTCTTATCAAACCAGCCATATCTGGCATGAAATGTTCCAAAGAACAAAACATCTCCTGAAACATCCATGAGTCAGTAAGAATAGGGCTAGAGACCAAGCCCTACGAAGATAGGCTGAGGGAGAGGGGAATGTTCAGTCTGGAGAAGAGGAGGTTGAGGGGGGACATGATTGCTCTCTTTAAGTATCTGAAGGGCTGTCACTTAGAGGAGGGCAGGGTGCTGTTCCTGTCGGTAGCAGAGGAGAGGACTCGCAATAATGGGTTTCAGTTAAGGGGGGAAAGGTACTGGCTGGACATTAGGAAAAAACTGTTTACAGTAAGGGTTGTTCAGCAGTGGAATCAGCTACCTAGGGAGTTGGTGAACTCCCCCTCGCTGGCAGCCTTTAAGCAGAAGCTGGACAAGCACTTGTCAGGGATGCTCTAGGCTGATCCTGTATTAAGCAGGGGGTTGGACTAGATGGCCTGTATGGCCCCTTCCAACTCTATGATTCTAATAAAGCTAGATGCATAATCAGAGAAAAAGGCAAACGAAGTGGTGTCCTTCCTGAAAGCATAGTAATGATAAGGATATGCGAGTTGAAGTGAAGTGTCTTGATGGGTTTAAAGCCTGGTGCGGTACTGAGCAGTCACTGCGTAGTTGGTGTAAAAGTTCTGCAAGATCCTGACATCAATTTGCTTAGGCATGCTTATGCTTTTATCTGTAAAGTTGCCAGTGTCTCGAACTCTCTTAGGAAGAGACGCTTTCCTTGATCAAATTGATCAATAAAGAAAAGAGTTTCTAGTCCAGTTACCGTAACGGTTGGACCCCATTCTTTTGAGTCCAGCTGAGATTTGTAATTTCTCCATCAAGGCCACCTCCGGGTTCTTTTCCTGCTCCAAGCAGCCCATCCGGCATCTCCTAGAGCCTGGGCTTTTTCCTACTGAACGAGCTCCTGAGCTGCTGAAGCTTTTAGGAAACCCCGCAAAGCCATTTTACTGACTAGGCCTTTTAATGTGTACAAGCTGCAAGCACTTTCTTGGCAAGGCAGGCAGGCTAATGTTCTTAGCGTGTTTTAAAAATTTAAATCGTAACCCCACCTCGAGCCACAAGGGAAAGGTGGATAAATATTTTAATAAATAAAATAAAAAGTGTCAGAGCATGAATTGGAATAAAGATTAACATCACGGAGTTGGCTGATGGCCACCAGGATCTCATGAACCTATGGTGTACATATATTATAATTTGCCTATATAAATAACGTTGCCTTGTCTGACATCCTGTTTTTAGATCCTAATGTTTCACCTGCGGTCAAAGGGGGGCATTCAGTGATACGCCAGTGAGCAGTAGTAGGCTAAAGGTTAAGAAGAGTTGTTTTTATACCCTGCTTTTCTCTACAGAAAGGAGTCTTTGAAGCTTACAATCACTTTCCCCCACACAACAGGCACCTTGTGAGGCAGGTGGGGCTGAGAGAGTTCGGAGAGAACTGTGACTGGCCCAAGATCACCCAGCAGACTTCATGTGGAGGAGCGGGGAATCAAACCGAGTTCACCCGATTAGAGTCCGCTGCTCTTAACCACCACACCACACTGAACTACAGGTCTAGCTCATCAGATAGCGAGGAATCTTCCTCAACCATAGGGTGGGTATCCTGTCACAAAGGATAATGTGTGAATGAATGTCAGAACTCTTGAAACAGCAGAACTGTGCCTGAACAGTGACGTAACATGTGCTTATACCCTCTAAGTGTAGAATGATAAAGAATAATGGTTAAAATAGAGATAATTGTAAGGGAAGAAAGGGATCTCCTTGGACTCCATCACTCTGCCCAGACTGTGTGTTTTAACTGGCTGAGAAAGGATTGGCAGTCTGTGTCCTTCTCCTGTAGATGCCTACTCACAGCTCTAAAAGAAGCACACACATATACACACTTCCTTTAATATAACCCTATTCTGTGTGGCTGAAATTAGGTGGATAACACCTAGCAAAGTCTCAGAAGGTAGAGAAAAAAGATTTTAACAGGGGTGGATAAACAGTAATGTTTTTAGAGTTCCCTACTCTGCCTTTTAAATAACAGGAAACTGAATTTATACAAAAATTTTAGACACAGGAAAAATGAGCACAAGAAGAGAAACACAAATATGAATACTGTTCCTAGATTGCAAGTTCAGGTTTTTCTTGTCGTAGAAATGTTTCAGCACGGAGTACACAAAGCCTTGAGGACAGCCAGAATATCCATAATAGAGTTCATTATGATGTTTATTCCTACGGTAAACAGTACCTTTATTGGCATTAATGATGTTTATTCAGGGAAAAATAGCATAGGAAGGAGAACAGGGAAACCTGCTCCCTCCAAATCAGCAGATTTGCTTAGGGGGTACTTGATGGAACTGCAAGACTCCTTTTTCAGGATTGCTAAGGAGGGGCGGCAGTCACCTGTTTAACAGGAGCCAAGTGACAGAATGACTGCGTGGCATAAGAAAAAGCACCTAGTTAACCTTTTGCCAGAACAGAGGTAGTAACCTTGGTTCCGAACCCAGAGACAGCCAGAGGCTGACAGGGAGGAGAAGGAATCAGATACAGGGAGAGGCGCTCAGTTGCAGCTCCACCCCACCAGGTGTGGACTCTTGCTATGAGTAAGCACGTATTGCCCAAGGGCGGTTGTGGAACTGAAAAGTATTATATGGAAATGAGCAGCTGCTCATCACCTTTGCTGTGTCCTCAGGTGCATACAGAAGCAAAATCTGAATGGAATACACAATGACTACTACTTAATTAAGAGGAAGCCAAGACAGATTCCCACATTGGGAGCAAGACAGGAGAAACTCGTGAGTGGGCGGTGGAAACTCATGACAGCGGAAGAGTGAAACAAAAACGGAGAAGAAAGGAGATCATACTGGAACAGGGCATCAGCACATAACCCTGGTGTTGGGAGTGTGTGGTTGGCAGAGTCAAGCAAGAATGGAGCAAAGGAAGGCATTTGGGGGAGTGGGTGGTGAAGGAAGACTAAGAGAAAGGAAATACTGAGTTAAGCTTGATGCAGGTCTTCGGCATGCCTTCTAACTCCCCCCCTTCCCATCCCTGCAATTTATAACTGCACAAATTGTAATTTGTAATTGTGGGCAGGACCTTCACGCTATCTCCTCACCCCTCTACCGTTGTACTGTGCCCACAACTGCCATCCCGTGCACACTTTCACGGGGCTAAGTTACATAGAATCCATTGGGGGAAATCGCTTACGAATAAAAAAGAGAGGGAGAGACAGACAGTGTGGTGTAGTGTCATACGAGGATCTTGGAGATCCAGGTGCGAATCCGTACTCTGCCATGGAAGCTTGCTGGGTGACCTCGGCCCAGTCATACACACACCCCAACCTAACCTACCTCACAAGAGAAAAAAGCAAGAGTCCAGGAACACCTTAAAGACCAACAAAATTTTGGGCAGGGTATATGAGCTTTTGTGAGGCACTGCTCACTTTAAGGACTCTTGCTCTTTTCTACTGCTACTGACAGACTAACATGTCTACCCAAGTTCCCAGAAAGGAGGATTATGTTGTAACATCATATAGTATGTATATATTTGCCCATTAAACTAACCATATGTATTTTTCTGGCAAGGCCGTAATAAAGTGTTTGTACTACTCAACATGTCTACCCATCATGAGCTACCTCACAGGGTTGGTGTGATGAGGGGCCGTGTCTCAGTGGTAGAGCATGCAGAAAGTCCCAGGTTCAATCCCCGGCATCCCTGGAGAGCTGCTGCTGGTCTAACAGTACTGATTTTGATGGACCAAGGGTCTGTCCAGTATAAGGAAGCTATTAAAATGGGGAGGGGCCATGGTTCAGTGATAGAGCATCTGCTTGGCATGCAGAGGGTTCCAGGTTCAATCCCCATCATCTCCAGTTAAAGGGACTAGGCGAGCAGGTAGTGTGAAAGACCCCTGCCTGAGACCCCGGAGAGCCGCTGCCGGTCTGAGTGGACAATACTGACTTTCATGGACCAAGAAGGGTCTGATTCAGGATGATAAAAAGGACAAGAGAATGGGGGAAGCCGCTTTGGGCGGGGTGTGAATGAAACTGGCAAGTAGGTGATGGGAAAGACCTTTCTCTACCTGAGACCCTGGAGAGCCGCTGCCAGTCTGAGTTGACAATACTAACTTTCATGGACCGAGAAGGGTCTGATTCAATATGAAGCAGCTTCACGTGTGATGACAGAATGGAGAAGCCGCTTTGGGCCGGGTGTGAATGAAACCGGCAAGTAGGTGATGTGAAAGGCCTCTCTGCCTGAGACCCTGGAGAGCCGCTGCCGGTGTGAGTGGACAATACTGACTTTGATGGACCTCCAAGGGTCTGATTCAGTAGAAGGCAGCTTCATGTGTCCATATGCTCACAAAAGGGTTGGGGCTGCAGGCTGCGTTCATCCCCATGCTGGTTTACTCGGGAGTAAGTGTTCAGACTAGGATCCAACACTGAGGGGGGAGGGGTTCCTGCACCCCATACCGGTTTACTCGGGTGTAAGTGTCAGACCAGGATCCAACACTGAGGGGGGAGGGGTTCCGGATCCCCATACCGGTTTACTCGGGAGTAAGTGTCAGACCAGGATGCAACATTTTTTGGGGGGTTTCCCTACATCCCCCTCCTCGGCGAAGGACTTACGGTTCCAGTAGACCGGGTAGCACTCGTAGTGGGCGACGTCCACCTCGTAGAGGCCCCCGCGGACGCACACCGGCTCGGGCCCCAGGTCCCCGGGGGACCCCCCGCGCTCGGGGCTGGGCCCTGCGGAGGAGCCCCCGCCCCCGCCGGCGGGGGGGCTGGGCGAGCGCCGCCCCCCGCCTCCCCGCAGCAGCAGGGCCCGGTAGGCCAGCTCGAGGCGGAGCGAGTCGTAGCCGATGAAGGGCTTCCAGCTCTTGCGGTCCTCGCGGTAGAACCAGCGCACCTCCTCGGGCCCCAGCTCGCGCACCACCTCGTAGCCGCGGGCGGCCGAGGCGGAGGAGGGCGAGGGCGCCAAGGCCCCCGCCAGCCCGCGGCCCCGCTTGCGGGGCTCCGACGAGGGCCCGCTGCCCGCGCTCCCGCTGCTGCCCGCCTCGCCGGCCTCCTCGTCGGCGTCCTCGTCCTCCTCCAGGCCGTCCCCGTTCTCCTCCTCCTCCTCGTCGTCCTCCGGGCCCAGCGCGGCCGGGAAGAGCAGCACCCCGCCGCCGCCGCCGCCCGCCTCCTGCCCTCCGCCGCCGGGGCCGAGCAGCAGGAGGCGGTCGGGGCGGCCCCGGCGGCGGCGGCGCCTCAGCAGCGGGGAGGCCTTGTGGTGGGCGCGGTGGGGGTGGTGGCGGCGGGGCGGGTGGTGCTCCGCCGCCGCCGCCTCGTCGGAGCCCGACGAGGAGGACAGGGCGGGCGGCGGAGGGGCCTCGGCCGCCTCCGAGCCCGGCGGCGCCTCGGCCCCGTCGCCGCGCGCCGCCGCGCGCTTGTGGAAGCGGCCGGCGGGGCGGCGGAGCGGGTCGGCCAGGCGCGCGGCGGCCTCCTCCTCCGCCTCGCCGGGGCTCTCCATGAGGGAGACTCGCGGTTCCGCCCCTCCCCCCTCTGTCGCGCGCGCGGCGACGCCCGCCGGGCCCCGCCGGCCTCTGCCGGGCTGCTGCGGCTCCGCCCGCCCCGCACACGCCTCGCGCGCCGCCTCTTCCGGCGTGGGGGGAGGGGAGGCGGCCGCCAACCGCCAGGCCCGAGAGCGTCAACCGTCGGCGAGGGGCGTGGCTGAGGCCAGCTCGCCGGGTCTCCCCGCCCTAGAAGCGAAAGAAACCGTTTCCCCCCCCTTAGTCTTGCCAACCTCCAGTCGGAGCCGGGGGATCTCCCGGAATCACAACTGGTCCCCAGAGTAGAGTTCCTCTGGAGAAAATGGCCCCTTTGGAGGGTGTGTGTGTGTGTGTATAACACACACACACATGTGCATATACATATATATAGTAAAATTATAATATATATGTAAATTATAATGTATATAATACATAATTAAATATGTACATAATATATATAATTACCATATATTATAATGATATTATAATATATATATCATAATATTGTGTGTTAAGTGCCGTCAAGTCACTTCCGACTCAAAATTTATATGTGTGTGTGTGTGTATATAATTATATGTGTATGTCTATATATGACACACATATATACACACACACCTATATACATTCATACACACATGTACATATACATATATATAGTAAAATTATAATATATATGTAAATTATAATATATATATATATATATATATAAAATTAAATATGTACATAACATATATAATTAATATATATTATAATGATATAATATTATAATATATGTCACAATATTGTGTGTGTGTGTGTGTGTGTGTGTGTTAAGTGCTGTCAAGACACTTCTGACTCATGGCGACCCTATGGATCAAAGTCCTCCAAAATGTCCTGTCTGACTGCCTTGCTCAGGTTTTGCAAACTGAGGGCTGCGGCTTCCTTTATTTCTTTATATATATGTAAATTTTATATATATATGTTGCTGCGTAACGGTATACAGTTATTTATTCATCTGTTTGTTTGCATTACTTCACACAGGAGGCCGGCTTGTAGAAACTCACGCTAGACGAGGAACCGTCAGACCAGGATTTTAGAATATTGTCGAAGGCTTTCACGGTCAGAGTTCATTGGTTCTTGTAGGTTTTCCGGGCTGTGTGACCTTGGTCTTGGAATTTTCTTTCCTGACGTTTCGCCAGCAGCCGTGGCCGGCATCTTCAGAGGAGTAACACTGAAGGACAGTGTCTCTCAGTGTCAAGTGTGTAGGAAGATTAATATATAATCAGAAAGGGGTTGGGTTTGAGCTGAATCATTGTCCTGCAAAAAGTATCAAAGGTAATGTGCTAATCATTGTCCTGTAAGTATCAAGATAATGTGCTAATGAGGGTGTTGTATGTTAATATGGAACCATTGTATCCTGAAGTGATCTGTTAATGTGTGAAATCCAAAGCTAATCTGCATGGCTATTGTCCTTCAGTGTTACTCCTCTGAAGATGCCTGCCACAGCTGCTGGTGAAACGTGGTCACACAGCCCAGATAACCTACAAGAACCAAGTTTTTAGACTTCAGAATGTATTCTGCCAACTTCCGACTTCTTCAGGTTTTTAAAGAAATCCCCTCTCATCTGTGTCCCTAGCTCCATTTTGCTGATCTAATAACCCACCTTTTGTGGCCCAGTTCTTAATTAAATATGTGACAAGTGAGGAACCTACAAAGACACCTCGCCTTCCCCTGTTATCTCCCTCCCCACAAAATTTCTTTTCCCCCTCATGGTATCCCCCATACCCTTTCCATTCCCTGCTTCCTTCTGTCTTTACCGCCCACCAACCAATTTACATTTTATCTGTGCCTCATCTTCAGCTGTATACATTATTTCTTTACTGTATTTATACCCCATCTTTCTCCACAATGAGAACTCAAAGCAGGTTACATAATTTTTCTCTCCTCCATTTTATCCTCACAACAACACTGTGAGGTAAATTAAGCTGAGAGGATGTGACTGGCCCACAGTCACCCTGTGTGCTGCCGTGCAGAGTGGGGATTTGAACCTTGGTCTCCCAGATCCTCCTAGTCTGAAACTTTAACCACTACATCATCCTGGCTTTTTTGCAGTGGCTGCTGTTGAACAGTAGCAAGCAGTCGGGCCTAGGTGAGTCATGGACCTCACATGGTATCAAGGCCAAAACAGCCCTGGAGAGGGCCCTGCCCCCACCTTGTCTTTTAGTGACAGAAACCAAGGCTGAAGGGCTGGGAATACTATGTGGTTGCCTAGCAATGGTCATTGAGGACATTCATTTCTTAAAGCTACAGGTGCTAATTCTGTTATTTGGAGGGTTAACCCCCCCATGCCCAATTTTGTTAAGGTTTCAGATTTTTCTGCAAACCTGGTGTCTTACTCAGGTTTGTAGAAAGATCGGGCTTGTCTGTTCATTGATGATGACGACGACATGGCTGGGTTCTACCACTGAAATGCCATTGTTCTGGCATGCAGTGGCTTCCAATCTGAATGTAAGTGTTCTCAGTTCACTGTTTGAATGCTGTGTGTCTAACAGCTAAGACTGTGTTTAAATGCTAGGGCTAGCTGTCTATTTGGGCGTACACAATGGTACTTTAAAAATGCCTAGAAACATTTGCAGGGAAAGAGGATGCTGACCTAGATGGTGCACAACTAAACAGAGCCTTTACACAATCTAGGAGTGTAATCCAAACCCTCTGACACTGAGGAAGATCACTTACTCGATAATGGAAAGGCCCAGAGCTTTCCAGAAGCAGGGGCTGGAAGTTTCCTGGGCCAGGCAGTGCTCCAAATACACCAAATACACACAAAAAAGGGGGGAATACTAACCCAACCCAGAAACTCAGTTAGGTACCACGAAGGTTGATCAGGAACGAGGTCAACGGATTTAACCTGAATGTGACTCTTCCCCAAAATGTCTACTCCAGGCTATTTGGTTAACAGTCATAAACGTTCTTAATTTGTCACAGTAACGCATGATCTGGGCGATGTCACAGTTATGAGAAAATCTTCTGATGCAGCAGTGTTTTTCTGATCTGATGAGAGCTTGAGTAGAAGACTGCCTGCCATTCCTCATTTTCATAGCAGAAGGGCATACCTTGCAGGGCTATAGTAAAATACATGATATAATAAGAAAGCATGATACAAACTGTTTATTTACAACAGAAATGCTCCGACTTTCTCCACAACAGGGACCCAAGGCAGCTTATATCATTCTCCTCTGCTCCATTTTATCCTCACAACAACTCTGTGAGGTAGCTTAGGCTGAGAGTGTATGACTGGCAGAGTGGAGGGATTTGAACCTGGGTCTCCCAAATTCTAGTCTGACTCGCCAACCACTACACCCCACCAACTCTCAATCTAAGGACAAATCTCTCATTTAATGACTAGATGAGCTGGTTTTATATGTCATAAATAAAATAATGTTTGGCCTCAAAAGACACCTAGTTTTCCCTTTTGCACAAAAAAGCTGACTTTAACTTAATGGGCTTGATAGACAAGGGTGGGTTCAGTTTTAAAGGGTCTTTGTGAAGATGTAACTTCCTTATACTGAGTCAGACCATCAGTCCATCAAGGTCAATATTGGCTGCTCAGACTGGCAGCAGCTTTCTATGGTCTCAGGCAGGAGTCTTTCCCATCACCTGCTACCCTTTAACTGGAGGTGCTGGGGATTGAACCTGCGAACTTCTGGATACAAAGCAAATGTCGAGCCGCTGAGCTGCAAGCCCTCCTCACTACGGCCTCTATTAGGCTTGAATATGTTTATGTTAAAGACAGATTACATTTTTTTTAAAAGAGGCATTTCATAACACTGACATTTGTGAAAATAAAATTGATTCAAATATTTAAAGAATGCATTGTTTTGATTTAGAAGTCACTGTATGGAGAGCCAGCATGGTGTAGTGGTTAAGAGTGATGGTATGGAGCGGTGGACTCTGATCTGGAGAACCGGGTTTGATTCCCCACTCCTCCACATGAAACCAGCTGAGTGACCTTGGGCTAGTCACAGCTCTCTTAGAGCTCTCTCAGCCCCACCTACCTCACAGAGTGTTGTGGGGAGGGGAAGCGAAGGTGATTGTAAGCCAGTTCAAAACTCCTCTTCTCTCTCTCTCTCTCTCTCTCTCTGTGGGATCCATTTGTTGGAATTGTGTGAGTTGATCAGGGTGTGGCTTTTGTTCCCTTGTTTTGGGAACCTAACTGGATGGCATTGTTAGGGTCTTTTCCAATCTTTATTCTCAGACTATCAGATTCTGTGAATCTGACAGAACGAAACCAGCCCTGCCTTGTGGGACTTTACACAATTCCACTTTTTGCAGGGCACTGTGTCATACACAATGGCGTGCAGAGGCTATTCTCTAGATATGGGGTTTTGGGAGTGAGGGAAAGGGCACTATTGAAACAGCTGAAAGGGGGCGGAGTCCCCTACCCTGCAGTTTTCCTGATAAAAATCCTCCCTTGCCCTGTACTCCGTTCTGGAAGAGAAAAGGAGCAGGCAAAAAGAGAGTCTCTCTGGACCACTGCCATCCTCAAAACAGTTTTTAGGGGTACATGCTGCTTCGAGGGATTGAGTTCAAGTTCCCTCTCTCTTCTTTGGCACTGGCTACTAAGGGCGCCGACAGGCTTAGTTGATCACACTAGAGGCGTTGGGTTGTTCAACTGCTGCCCCCTCGCCCTCCTGCCCCTGGTTCCCGTGGGCTCTGTGCAACTCAGAGATCAGACTGACCTCATTTAAAATGGAAAGAAGTTTAATAAGGAAACACATAGCGCACATCACCTCTGCAAACACAACAAAGGGAGCAGTGCTGACAAGAAATGTGACTAAAACACTGATCCTCTAATCCCGGACTCTTACTTATCCCTACAGATGGTAATATGAGAGAGGCCATGTAATTCTTGGAGTTGCAATCCATTAGAAATAATCCATCACCTTCGTTCCAGTATCTAGGGATCATCCCCAGGGGAGTACAGTACCATGTGCTCATAGCTACTTCTTGGAATCGAGATGGAGTCCTTCTGGGCGTGTAAAAATAGCCAAGAGAGCTTCTTCAACATGCTCGGGGTTTTTGATTATGTGCTTTAGCCCGCCCCCAGGAGACTCTCTTTCCTTTCCTGACTGCAAGAAATGTCCACTGTGCTTTCCGGCCTCCTGAAGCTCTTTAGTTTACGTATGCCTATGGTATAGGTGTGACTCTGGCTGGGGTCATTTGCATTTTTGGCTGCCCCTGAGGCAAAAAGAAGAAGAGCTGGTTTTTATACCCCGATTTCCTCTACGGAGTCTGAAAGTGGCTTACAATCACCTCTCCTTCCCCTCCCCACAATAGACACCTTGTGAGGTAGGTGGGGCTGAGAGAGATCGGCGAGAACTGTGACTAGCCCAAGGTCACCCAGCAGGGTTCACGTGGAGGAGTGGGGAAACAATCCGGTTCTCCAGATTAGAGTCCACCGCTCTCAACCACTGCACCATGCTGGCAACCCCTCTGCCAGCTTGTTTATCTACTTTCCTCTTGCCGTTCAGCAAAAAGTCCGTCCCTCATAGCCTCTGAGCCTGTATCAAGTGCAAACCCAAAAATTATCCTTCGGGGCTGCAAACTTTGGCACTAATTCCAGGGTGAGGTGTAATTTTTCCACATCTTCTGCACTAAGGCTCAGTTGCTGGGTTTCCTGTGGTTGGGTTTCAGAGTCCCAAGGAGGGGGAGGAAACTTCGTCAGGGCTCAGTCCTTAGAATACACACAAAAGAGAAACCAAATAAATTGACTGGCAGAGCTGGACTTTCTGGTCATTTATGCAGGGGAAGTTTGTGTTTGGTTTGCTGCTCAGTTTTCTGATCTGAATTCTCAAGCATCATATGCATGAGGGCTCCCCCCCCAAAGAAATTCCAAGAGTACCTTGTGATTAATTATGCATCCCCAATAAATCAGAGTTTCTGAGTCCCTCCCCTGCACAGCTTTGTTGCAGTTTACTTGGAGGGGGTGGGTCAGCTCTTAAAGGGACTGCTCCCTGTCTGTGTATGTGCTTTTGCAAAGCTGGGTATTCCTCCCCTCCTTTCTTCAACAGCTCCCTGCCAGGAGCTGCCTTCCAGCCTCTCTTTGATTGATGTCTTCCTGCGCATTTCATGAAGGTTTAACTCCCTCTTTTGTACTTAGCTTTGTGGGAAGGGATTGGATGGGAAGGAGAAGCCAGAATTGGCATGAGGAGAGAAACCCAAAGTTAGGACTATGAATGGAAGTGGCGCTCTTTCCTCGAATCAGAATTTAAATTTGTTATAAAACAGCATCCTAGAACTGCGAGGAAAGAATGAGGCAGGAGCGAAGTGACTTCTAAAGATTGGTAAAATCATGAATAATGCAAAGGAAGCCTCGAAGTAGTCCAGCAGGGATCGCGAGCTAACTGTCCCTGCATAAATGGCCACACACAAGTGAAGTCAGCTACAGTGTAGGACCTTGGTTTACACAGCCTCTAAATAAATAAAAAAATCTTAAAATTATTAAATTACAACGTACTTGGTAATATTCTGTGGGTTTCTTAAACTGAAGCAGTTTAGAGCCTCAATGTGTCTTAATCCTGCCCTAATGCCTTTGCTTGCATTAGGAAAGACACATCAGCAAGGGTCGTCCAACTCTGTACAGTGAACAGGAACCTTCCAGGAAACACTGAATGTCATGACCTCCCATAAGTCCTGCAGGACTTAAACAACAACAAAAAACTTTTTAAAATATGCAAGCCGCAGGGAATCATTGGAACCATTTAACGTGGCTTGGGGTTGGAGCATTTCCAGACCTCTGCTGTTATTTGTGTCTTAATATGTCCCCTGAACCATACAGGATCACTGAACGGGCTGGTGTCAGTCGAGGAGTAATTTCTTGACACCTACCAGCCATCCTGACTCCTTGATTTTAAAAACATGAGGAAAGCATTGCAACGGTTTACAGCAGGAGTCCCCAGTGTAGTGCTTGGGGGCGCCATGGTGCCCACCAGTACCTTCCCTGGTACCTGCCAGGTGTTTTTAGAAAGTGGGTGGGGCCAGGTGGACGCCTGCCCAGTGGGGCTTCTGATTGCCTACCAGAGATCTGATTAGCTGAGCAGAGGAAAATAACATTTCATTGGCAGTGTTGGTTGTATTCTCTTTCTGACTTTCCCAGTGTATTTTTACAATGTACTCCTTTAGTCTCCTGCACTTGAGCTTCCTGTGTGTGTGGTTGGCTCCGCCTTCCATGACGGCCATTTTGTGACTGCACCTACCACCCTGTTTCAGAATTCCAAAGGTGCCCACAGGCTCAAAAAGGTTGGGGACCCCTGGTTTACAGGCTTACCCATCCTTTGGCAGTACAGGATGAAAAGTCTTTGGAATTCACCGGGCAGCCCTTTCAAGGGTGGCAAGGGCACAATCCACCGGGGAAGTTCTGCGCAAGCTGAATGGCAGCCATTACAAGAACACTGCTGTTTAGCTTGGAAAGAAGGCAGTCAAGGGGAGATCTATAAAATTATGCATGGTATGGAGAGAGTGGACAGGGAGCATAATACTAGAACGTTGGGTCATCTGCTGAAGCTGGAGGATGAGAGATGCAAACCAGATAAAAGGAAGTATTTCTTCACACAACGCAGAGTTAAATTGTGGAACTCCCTGCCCCAGGATGTGGTGATGGCTGCCAATTTGGAAGGCTTCATGAGGGGACTGGACATGTTCATGGAGGAGGGGGCTATTCATGGCTACTAGTCAAAATGAATACCAGTCATGATGCATACGTATTCTCTCCAGGATCAGAGGAGCATGCCTATTTTATTAGGTGCTGTGGAACACAGGCAGGATAATGCTGCTGCAGTCGTCTTGTTTGTGGGCTTCCTAGAGGTCCCTGGTTGGCCACTGTGTGAACAGACTGCTGGACTTGATGGGCCTTGGTCTGATCTAGCAGACCCTTTCTTATGTTATTATGTACTGCAGTGCTTTGGCACAGCTCCAGCCAATTTCAAAGGGAGGAGTTGCACAAAAGATCCTTCTGGTGCACTGGACCCTAAAAACACATGTAAAGAGAAAATGAATCCCTGTCAAATAGCGAAAAAGCTTTCAGATGACTAAACAGGTGAGACCCAGCCTGGCCATTCTGATGCTCTCAGAGCGTTCGCAGAGCATGTTTCATAGAAGAAGAGTTGGTTTTTATACCTTGCTTTTCTCTACCTTTAAGGAGTCTCAAAATGGCTTGCAATTGTTTTTCCTTCCTTTCCCCACAACAGGCACCTTGTGATGAAGATGGGGCTGAGAGAGTTTGGAGAGAACTGTGACTGGCCCAAGGTCACTCAGCAGGTTTCAGGTGGAAGAGTGGGGAATCGAACCCGGTTCACCAGATTAGAGTCCGCCACTGTTAACCACTACACCACACTGACTCTTGCAAATAAGGCTGTGCATATCAATAAACCTGAACCGAAAATAAACACAAAATTAGCTGTTTCGGCAATATTCAGGTTTCATTTCAGCTGAATACCAAAACCTGGGAATCTACCCAAAGCCAAAAAGGTGATTCCCAAAAAGCCGAATAGATATTTGGCTTTTAGAGTTTATAGATATTCGACTTTTCTGGTTTCGGCTTTTTGCCTTGCTCAGATGTACAGCTCTGTGCTTTCCCCCACGTTTCTATCTTTGGTTTTGTTAGGGCCCCTGCTCTCAAACTGAAGGTCACCCTGAGTAGTGACTTTGTTTCCCCACACCATGACCATCTCTTGAGATCAGATTTTTGATGACTATATTAAAGGACCGTTCACAGGAAATCATTTGCCACCAAAAGAATTTTTTTCAGTGCCTTATTTTTCTTGCATTTTAGCCGTTTTTCTCAGTTTGGAAGCTAATTTGCATGGACATCATGCAAAGCGACCCAGATACAAATGGGGGGCCCAGACTCTTAGGCGCTAGCCTGCCAATTGGCTCTTTCCACCAGTCCTCAGCCACGCTGACCTTCTGAACCTGAAAACCGATTCACAGCTCGGCTCGCAAATGCCTGGAGGATGGGGGTGAACCCTTTGCGGGCCCATAAAATTGGACCCCCTGTTTCAAACTTCACCAAACTTCAGTGTCCATCTAAGGAGAGTCCCTTGCTAATTTGGTGACTCTACCTCCAATAATGCCCCCACAGGAACTTTGAAAAAATCCCCATAGACTATAATGGACCTGAATTTTTTGGGAAACCTGGGGGAAAAGCTGAAATACCCATTTACCAGTATGAGTTTTTGGCTTATTTCAGGTTTACTGAAAAAATTCACACCGAATAAACCTGAACCCGAAATTTACCAAACTTTTTTTTTTTTTTTTGCACGACCCTACTTGTGAACAAACAGGCAGGGCAGCTATTCCACCGGACGAGCAGTGGCCAGTGATCAGGCGGCTTGCTGAGGCTCACTGCTTTTTCCTCTCCTGCCGGTCATCCCCTTTCCTCCCTTCTGGCGGGAAGGTACAAGGAGCATGGTCTTGCCAGGGGAGCAGTCCCAGATCCCCTGCAGGTCTCTGGCATCAGGTGGAGAAAGTCCTGGAGAGGGTCGTGGAGCCTCAGCCTTAAGGGTGGTGGTTAAGCCCACTTTTAAGCTACGTGGACCCCTCCCCCAAAGAACCAGACCTTAACCTCCTTGTGGATTTCACTCATCCCTTTCTACGGTTCCTCCTTGGCATAAGGGTCAATTTCTGCTGCCACCTAGTGGCTGCTTGGCATCATTTCACTGTATTTGCGTTTTAAGAGAAAAGGATAACAATTCTATGAAAACTGACACCAGGAACCTGATGTAATTTGTTGATTTGAATTGGGCAAGCAGATGCTTATTGTCACTGGCCTAGTTTAAGCAGCCCCTGCAGAGCTCCCAGGATCGGACAATCTGCTTAACTTGGGTTGTTCCTGAGTCATTTTAACTTCCCAACCTGCCCCTAGATAAACAGCATCCATACAACCACCTCCTCCCTCCCCTTGATTCAGATCAAGTGACATACAATCACCCCTATGTTTTCCTCAATAAGGGGGAAAGGCAGTTTGCACCCTTTACACTGGATGAAAGTGCTGTGCGCCAGAGGTAAACACTGCAGTTGGCTAAGCAGATTTGTAGGCGATCCTGCTTATTTTGTTTTGCAAAGTTACCCATAAGGACAATGGGGGTTCCGTTGGACCAAAACCAACAGGTTGAAATTAGATCAAAAGAATCTTCAGCTAAACATTAGGAAGAACTTCCTGATTGCTCAAGCGGTTCTTCAGTGGAGCAGGCTTCCTCGAGAGGTGGTGGGCTCTCCTTCTTTGGAGGTTTTGAAGCAGAGGCTGGATGGCCAGCTGACAGCAATGCTGATTTGGAGGACTTAGGCAGATCTTGAGAGGGAGGGCAGGAAGGATTGCATCATTTGGCTCTCATGGCCCTTTGCCCAGCTCGCTGTGGTGGAGCGGGTTATAAGATTGATAAAATAATAATAATATAATGATGATGATCGCTACATTGGGGTCAGAAAGGAATTTTCCTCCAGATCAGATTGGCCCAGGGATCCTTGAGGTTTTTTGCTTTCCTCTGGGCATAGAACAGGGGTCACTGGGGGAGTGGGTGTATGTGTGTGTGGGGAAAGATAACAGAATAGAAGAATCATAGAATCATAGGCCATTTATGCAGGGTCAATTTTGAAGCTTGCTCAAAGCTCTTTTTAAAAATGCGACCTTTAAAATGACTATTCACGGTCCCGATGCAAATGGAGAAATTCCACCCCCCACACTCGCCTGCTGCTTTGTTCCTTCCATTAGCCAACTGTCGTTTGCATAGCTAATGCATGGCTGTTGTTTTGCATGCTTGCTTGAGGGGATTCTTCCCAGCGGTGGAGCAAACACAAAAGGTCGCGTTAAAGGGGCTCTTAAGTAATGCGAAGCAGGTATGTGCCGGCTTCGAAGTCACTTTCCGAATGACGGTTCACCGTAAAAAACTTTAAAAAATATGCGGGGCAATTCAGCCTGGAATGCACTGCTAATTACCAAGAATAAATGGCCATAGAGTTGGAAGGGACCACCAGGGTCATCTAGTCCAACCCCCTGCACAATGCAGGAAATTCACAACTACCTCCCCCACATACCCCCAGTGACCCTTACTCCATGCCCAGAAGATGGCCAAGGTGCCCTTCCTCTCATCATCTGGTTGGAATTTCCTGTGCTGTACAGGTGTTGTTGGACTAGATTACCCTTGGGGTCCCTTCCAGCTTTATGTTTCTATAGCACGGAACTGTAGCAACTGACCATGTCTACCCTACAGGCCATTGAGCGGGAGGGGGGGGTGTTTGGTCACATGCTCGCCTCACCTCTACCCTCTCCTTTATACCCCCCACCATCCCCCTACCCCCTCCACGATGTCCTGTGCCAGCAGTTAACAAGACCCAAGGAGGGAGTAGGGTTCTTTAATCTGCACAGATATTGCGGCATAGCAGATCGCAACTCTCGTACAGGTGGGTAGAAATCTTACACCCTTTAAGTGCAACGGAGTGATTTCGCTGAAAACATGGAGTTAGAATGCACATATGAAAATGACAAAGAAATTATTGAAAGCACCAGAGAAAGTTAAATCACCTTGAATCAAGTGGTTATGTTGAAATGATGATTAAAAAAAACTGTCAGAAAGTTACGCAAACGGACCTGGTGATTTGGAGAACAGACTTCATTTAGGGTTGCCAGACTCCAGGTGGGGCCTGGGGATCCCCCGGAATTGCAGCTCATCTCCAGACTACAGAGGTCAGTTCCCCTAGAGAAAACGGATGCTTTGTTGTTTGGATTCTGTGGCATCGCACCCCACTGAGGTCCCTGTCCTCCCCAGGCTCCACCCTCCAATCTCCAGGAGATTCTCACCCTGAAGTTGGCAACCCTATGCCCCCCCAGTCCCCCACCGGGGACCAGCAGGGACCTGGCAACCCTATTGCTGGCCATTTCTGGTTGGAACTAGAAGACTTCTTTGAGTGGTTGTTTAGGTATTTGCATTCCTGAGAACAACAAAAACAAATAAATACAAAATCCAGCCCTTTCAAAATGCCAGAAAAACCTACAAGCATCTCAGGCCTGTTTGTAAACGGACCTGAGATGACCACCCGAGCCTGCTCTAGACCAAATCAGTCCATTGGTCCATCCAACTCAATAAAGCCTACTCTGATTGGCAGTGATTCTCCAGGGCCCGGGGCAGAGAACGTTTCCCCCAATGCCAGCTTCTTGAGACCTTTAACTGGGGCTCGAACCTGAGACTTTCTGCATCAGAGCATATGCTCTGCCCTGGATCTAAAGCCTGTTTGGGAAGCTGGGAAGAAGAAGACGAAGAAGAGTAGTTGGTTTTTATATGCCGACTTTCTCTACCACTTAAGGGGGAATCAGACCGGCTTACAATCATTTTCCCTTCCCCTCCCCACAACAGACACCCTGTGAGGTAGGTGGAGCTGAGAGAGCTGTGACTAGCCCAAGGTCACCCAGCTGGCTTCATGTGTAGGAGTGGGGGAAACAAATCCAGTTCACCAGATCAGCCTCCGCCGCTCATATGAAGGAGTGAAGAATCAAACCCGGTTCTCCAGATCAGAGTCCATCACTCCAAACCACCACTCTTCACCACTACACCGTGCTGGCTCTCACTGAGTGGGGTTGAAAGCTTTGGATAGAAGGGCCCCATGGTGTAACTCTCCCATTTCTCTGGCTTTCCCAGTAACAGCTCCGTGTGCAAAAGTCTTCTATACCAAACCCTCTACAATGCATAGAAGATCAGGAAATGGGGGGAGGCATTCTTCCTTTGGACCAACAGCCAGGGAGAGGGGGCATATAACATGAAATATGGGTATGGTAGAGGCTTCTGGGTTCCCCCCTTTGCTTGGCTTAGGCCAGGGGTCCCCAACCTGGTGGCCATAGGAGCCTGGAACCCACCCACACCTTTTCTTTGTGCCTACCAAGTATTTTTAGAAAGTGGGTGGGGCCACTTCCCAGGAAGTCTTCTGATTGGCTCTGCAGATTTTTAAAAACATTACTTTGGCAAGAGCTGGCACCGTGGCGCAAAGATCTTCACTGTGTGACTGCTGCATCAGCCATTTTGTGGCTGCGCCTGCCACTCTGTGTCAAGAGTTCCAATGGTGCCCCCAGGCTCAATAAGGTTGGGGGTACCTGGCATAGGAAATCTCTGGATCCGGCCACGTCTTTCTGGTCCCGAACTCAAATTCTCCAGAAATACAAATGAGGAGGGGATATTAAGTAGAGTTGCCTACCACCAGGTACTAGCAGGAGATCTCCCGCTATTACAACTGGTCTCCAGCTGATTGAGATCAGTTCACCTGGAGAAAATGGCCGCTTTGGCCATTGGACTCTATGGTATTGAAGTCCCTCCCCTCCCCAAACCCCGCCCTCCTCAGGCTCCGCTCAAAAAACCTCCCACCGGTGGTAAAGAGGGACCTGGAAATCCTAATATTAAGGTTTGTGAACGGAGTGACATGATGCCACAGAAGCCGAGGGACACGTGTGCGTGCGTCCAGGGGCTGACCTGAGTTCTCTTTGCAGTGAACAGCCCTTAGTTCAGCTGTCCCCAGGATACTAAGACCAGAACACCAGAAACGGTGGTGTTTCACTAAAGTGCCGGAGGTGTCCAAGACAGGCTGGTATGGCTTTGCTAAGACCCCAACTGAGCGGCGGAGCCCAGGGCCGGTGAGGTGAGGTTCTTCACGATCCGGCCGAGGTTGGCGATCTTCTCTTCAAGGAGGTAGTTCTTCTTCTCGGCCGTCTTCTGCCTCTGCTCGGTCATCTCCAGGGCTTTCAGCAGCTGCGTGTTCTCCACGTACAAGTCCTTGACCATTTCGTCAGCTTTCGTGTTCTTCACAAACTGAAAAGAAGAGGAGGAAGAAGAAGAGTTGGTTTTTATACGCCAACTTTCTCTGCCACTTAAGGAAGAATCAAACCAGCTTACAATCTCCTTCCCTTCCCATCCCCACAATAGACACCCTGTGAGGTAGGTAAGGCTGAGAGAGTGTGACTAGCTGAAGGTCACCCAGCTGGGTTCATGTGGAGTGGGGAAACAAATCCAGTTCACCCGATCAGCCTCCGTTGCTCATGTGGAGGAGTGGGGAAACCAACCTGGTTCACCGGATTAGAGTCCGCTACTCATGTGGAGGAGTGGGGAATCAAACCTGGTTCTCCAGATCAGAGTCCACTGCTCCAAACCACCACTCTTAACTGCTACACCATGCTGGCTCTTAAAAACAGAGGAAGAAAACATGGATTCCCCTGGCATTCTGCCTGTGGGATTCTGTGGGTGAGTCACGGCTTTGCTCGGAAAGTCCTGGAGCCCTAGATTTGAGGGGCCCTCAAGGTCATCTATCCCACCCACCTGCTCAGTGCAGGAAATCCAAAGCCAAGAGCTTCCCTGCCAGATCGTTGTCCTGCGTCTGCATGAAAGCCTGCAGGGAGGGAGAGCAGCGGCCCCTCACCATGCCTAGTGGGTTCCCTTATCAAACCACTGCTACCATTAAGAAGTTTCTCCTCACATTCAACTGAGATTTACCCTCCTGTAGCTTAAACCCCGGGAGCAGCAGAGGACTTGGTGGTGGTGGAGAGGGCCATCTCGTTGCAGCCGACTTACGGGGACCCAGTAGGTTGTTCGAGGCAAGAGGCGAACAGAGGTGGTTTGTCATTGCCTGCCTCTGCGTAGCAGTCCTGGACTTCCTTGGTGGTCTCCCATCCAAGTACTAACCAGGGCCAACAAACCCTGCTTAGCTTCCAGGATCTGATGAGATTGGACTAGCGGGGCCATCCAGGTCAGGGCTAAAGACATTCAGAGGTGGTTTTGCCACTGCCTGCCTCTGCGTAGCCGCCCCGGACTTCCTTGGTGGTCTCCCATCCAAGTACTAACCAGGGCCGACCCTGCTTAGCTTCTGAGACCTGATGAGATCAAGCTCAATACTGCAGAGGATTCTGGGGGATTTGCCCTTGGCCGGAGGGCCCTTTGAAGCATCGCAAGGGATTTGGGGGGCAACTCGGGGTCAGGCAGGCCCCCGGGATCGCCTGTCCTGCGTGACGTCTCACCTGCTCTTTCAGTTGATTGACTTTGTCTTGGAGAAGCCTCTTGACAAGCCTCAGCTGCTGTTCGACCTCCATCATCCTTTTCTCCATGGTCTTTAGCAGCTGTTCGTGTCCGCCCTGAAAAGAAGCATAAGCGCAATGAATCAGGGCCAAAAAATGTCGTCCCCACCCCCCGTGGTAACTGAAGGGCTTTTTTTCTTGCAACACGAGCATCCCTAGACAAGGGTGGAGGGGGGGGGGACACATGATGCAGTCAGAGAACCCCCTCCAGGGACAGATTCTGAAATAGCCGCTGTGTGAGTCCATGGGCGCCATGGCACCTTTCCTGGTTTTTAGAAAGTGGGGGGAGCCAGGTTGGATCTTCTGTCCAGCAAGACTGAGCATTCGAGAATTGATTGGCTTTGTGGATTTTTTTTTAAACGTTGCTTCGGCAGCCACCACAGCACAAGGCTCTTCACTGTGTGACTGAAGGTAAGCAGTGGTAGCCATTTTTGTGGCTGGCTCCGCCTCCTGCCGCAGGCATTTTGTGGCCATGCCCACCACGCTGTTCTCAGAGCTCCAGAGGTGCCCACAGGCTTAAAAGGTGTGTGTGGGGGGGACCCTTGTGTTAGTCTATTGAAGCAAGCCTTCCTGCCCAAAAACCTGTGCACATCGTGGGCTCTTCTGTTCAAATGGGGGTCCCCACCACCACCACTCATTTTAACTACGGCTCACAATAGAATCTGGCCCTATTCAGATTACCGTTCTGAATCGGATGCCGTCCGTTGTTTGCCCCTTTTGGGAATAAAGCAATACAAAGATACAGGTCATTTCAATCCGTCTACGAGCCATCGCTAAAGTGTTTTGGATAGTTCAAACAGTGCCGTGATTGTTTTCCTGCCTTTTTTGCTGGTGTGTTCTTTTCTGGCTCTTTTTTTTTTTAATGTTCTGAGATTTGCATTATAGAATCATAGTGTTGGAAGGGACCACCAGGGTCATCTAGTCCAACCCCCTGCACAATGCAGGAAATTCACAACTACCTCCCCACACCCCCAGTCCATGCCCAGAAGATGGCCAAGATGCCCTCCCTCTCATGATCTGCCTAAGGTTATAGAATCAGCATTGCTGACAGATGGCCATCTAGCCTCTGCTTAAAAACCTCCAGGGAAGGAGAGCTCACCACCTCCCAAGGAAGCCAGTTCCACTGAGGAACCTCTCTAACTGTTAGAAAATTCTTCCTAATGTCTAGACGGAAACTCTTTTGATTTAATTTCAATCCGTTAGTTCTGGTCTGACCTTCTTGAGCAACAGAAAACAACTCGGCACCCTCCTCTATGTGACAGCCCTTCAAGTACTTGAAGATGGTTATGATACCCTCTCTCAGTCTTCTCCTCTCTAGGCTTTACATACCCAGTTCCTTCAACCTTTCCTCATAGGACTTGGTCTCCAGACCCCTCACCATCTTTGTTGCCCTCCTCTGGACACGTTCCAGCTTGTCTACATCTTTCTTAAATTGTGGTGCCCAAAACTGAACACAATACTCTAGGTGAGGTCTAACCAGAGCAGAGTAAAGTGATACCATCACTTCAAGTGATCTGGACACTGTACAGGTTATAGCGCCATAGATAGTACTGCGTACAAGGTGGCGAGGGTGAAACAACTTCTGCCCAACCCTTACCTTGAAAGCCCTATGGTGAGACGATCCAAAATGAAAAACAGGACGTTTTGGAGGACATTGATTCATAGCGTCGCCATGATTCAGAAGTGACTTGAAGGCACTTAACACACACACACGACTGGTGGTGCAGATTTTTTAAAAGCTTCTTTGGCAGCAGCTGTCACCACAGCAGAAGGCTCTTCAGAGTAGGGCTGAAAGTAAGATGCGGCAGCCATTTTGTGGCTGGCTCCGCCTCCTGCAGCAGCCATTTTGTCAGAGCTCCCACAGGCTCAAAGACTGATTTAGAGATTCTATTAGTAACCTGCAATACTTTTTTTAAACAAGTGCCAAAGGGACAACAATCTCCTACTCCCCCCCTGCCCAGCAACTGCAGTTGCCAGATCTGGGTTGGGAAATACGTAGACATTTTGGGAGTGGAGACCGGGGAGGGTGGAGTTTGGGGAGGGAGCTCTGCAGTGTCTATTGCCATAGAGTCCATCCTCCGAAGCAGCCATTTTCTCTGAGGAAACTGTTCTTGGTCACCTGGAGATAAATTGTAATAGTGTAGGGTTGCCAGCTCCGGATTGGGAAATACCTGGAGATTTTTGGGGCGGAGCCTGAGGAGGGTAGGGTTTAGAGAGGGGCGGGATTTCAATGCCATAGAGTCCGATTGCCAAAGTGGCCATTTTCTCTAGGTGAACTGATCTCTGCAGCATGGAGATCGGTTGTAATAGCGGGAGATCTCCAGCCACCACCTGGAGGCTGGCAACCCTATAATAGCAGATCTCTGGGTGCTACCTGGAGGTTGGCAACCTTACCAGCAACCCGCCCTTCTGCCTTCACAACTGAGCCATGGATAGGGTTGCCACCTCTGAGTTAGGAAATACTTGGCGATTTCGGGTGTGGTTTCTGGGGAGGGCAGGGTTTAGGGAGGGGAGGGAACATGGTAGGGTATAATGCCATAGAGTCCACCATCTAAAGCAGCCATTTTCTCCAGGGGAACTGATCTCTGTTGCCTGGAGATCAGTTATAACCCAGGGAGGGCTCCAGCCACCACCTGGAGATTGGCAACCCTAGAGATGGAGTGGAACTTAAGTTTTGCCAGATTGGCTGCAGGTAGAGTTTCCTTGCAGAGGCTCTGCCCACAACCACACCACTTCCCCCCCTTTCAGTTGGAGGAACTGAGCGTTTCCTTTGACCTAGCTCAAAGGGGAGAGCCCCGGGAGCCGCATGCATCAGGATGATGTCATGCAGAAGGCGGAGCATGCCATGTACCACCTGTGGAAGATTCCCCACGAAAAAGCCGCCGCAATTAGAAGGTTGGGGTAGGCGTGGGAGATCTGGGTTCAAATCCCTGCCCTGCCCTGAAGCTCACTGGGTCATCTTGGACAGCCACGCTGTTAGCCTGGTCTACCTCAAAGGGTTGTTGTGCAGACAAACGGGAAGAGGCAAGGTTACCGACACCGTCCCGGAGGAAATTTAGCATTAAAATCTGATGGACAGAGATCATTTTTTTCAACTTGATGGTTTATTGTGCTTCTCGCCTTGTTCTCTCTGTGTGTTTCATCTGGAAATGGGTGCCAGGATCAGGTACTTCCCGTGCCCCAGGATGGCCCCAACTAAGGTTGCCAGCCTCCTTCCCCCGGCCACTGGTGGGAGATGGGGGGGGGGTAGGGTTGCCAGATCCAGGTTAGGAATCTCCTGGAGATGTGGGGATGGAGCCTGGAGAGGACAAAGATCTCAGTGGGGTAAAATGCCATAGAGTCCACCCTTCAAAGCACCCATTTTCTCTGGGGTAACTGACCCCTATAGTCTGGAGATGAGTTGTGATTCCAGAGCATCCCTAGGTCGCATCTGGCTTTTCCAACAAACAGCTGAGATTGTCTAATAATAAAAATTCTGGCTGGATCTCCAAAAAGCCATCTATTTGTTAGTAAGACAAAGACACCCACATATTTAAAATTTGCATTTTATTGGTCCAATTACAAATTTTAAAAAAATGTGTTGCTCTTTCCCCGTTTTTAAAAAGTATTTATACATCTCATACAAAAATCTGTATAAATAACCCAACATTTTCTTCTTCCGATCCAATATATAAAAAAATCAACACTTTTTGTTTAAAAAATAGTTACAGCATAAAATCTGAGGGGCAAAAAAAATAGCGTTTCTCTTTCCAAACTCTCCTGGACGCGCAATTCTTAAATAACACATTAAAAAAAATATGACTTGAAACAAATTTTTAAAAAATTAAAGACAGCAAATGTGTGATTTTGTTTCTCCCACATATACACATGACACACCCAAAAAATTAGCCTTTTTTGGGACACAAATAAATAAGGGGGAAGAAAACATAATACTGAAGAGGTTTAAAATAAAATAAGTTTGTTTTTTTAAAAAAATTAAAACAAAACATAGAAGCAGTCGGATTCCCCAGGTGTCTCAGGTTGTGTAAGTATGGAATGAGATGCGTTAGCAGCCAAGGGGGGGTCAGAGGTGCCCGATCCGCCTGTACGTGTCTGCATGCAGAGATCGCTGCTCCGGAAGCAAGGCCTAAGGAAAGAAGGCAAGCGGGACACACTTCACCCCACGTCTTTAAAAACAGCACACACTCCTTATTAAGACACAAACACACACACACACAGCGCCAGCACCGGTTTAACAATCAAACAGGCCCCCCAAAAGCAAGAGCCGAAGCAGGAAAATAAGTGTTAACATGCAGCGAAAGTGTAGTTATCTGCCATACGGTTAGGGTTGCCAGGTCCCTCTTTGCCACCGATGGGAGGTTTTTGAGGGCAGAGCCTGAGGAGGACAGGGATCGGGGAGGGGAGGGACTTCAACGCCATAGAGTCCAATTGCCAAAGCGGCCATTTTCTCCAGGCGGACTGATCTCTACTGACTGGATATCAGTTGTAATAACAGGAGATCTCCAGCTAGTACCTGGAGGTTGGCAACCCTATGTACGGTCAACACAAGGCTTGTGAGCCACATCCTTCGTTCACCCAGGGGTTGTAAATACCAAATTTGAAACCCTCATAAAGTCATCGGAATTGCCCCTCCTCCGATCCTCCCCCATTTAAAAAATGAACTATTTTTATTTATTTATTCATTTTCTTTCTTTATATCCTGCCTTTCTCCCGAACGGGGACCCAAAGTGACTTACACGGTTCTTCCCTTCTCTATTTTGTCCTCACGACAACCCTGTGAGGTAGGCTTGGCTGAGAGCGTGCAACTGGCCCAAGGTCGCCCAGCAAGCTTCCATGGCCGAGTGGAGATTCGAACCCGGGTCTCCCAGATCCTAAAAGTAACAATTGGTGCGAGGGAATAAAATGTAATAAATTAAGTAACCCTCTGCATCTCGCACAAACTTCCTCAGGGGGATCTATTCTCTGCTCAAGCGTCCCATGCAAGCAATAAGACAATTAAGACAATAAAACAATTGTTTTATTGCTTGCATGGGACGGTTGAGAAGTGACTAGATCCCCGAGGAAGTTTGTGCAAGACCCAGAGGGTTACTTTATTTATTAAATTTTATTCCCTCGCACCAATCGTTCCTTTTTGACTCCATTTGGTTTTGGTGTGGCCTCCTTTCTTTTTGCTCGATTTCTGGTCTTCCAGATCCTAGTCAAACACTTTAAACCACTACACCACGCTGGCTCTCTGCATTGGAACGCTCTTTATTGATGAACATGCTGTTTATTTTATTTACATATTATAACTTCATTTATATCACACCTTTCGCCCTAGTGGGGTCCCACAGTGGCTGACTGCGTTCTCCTCTCCGCCATTTTTTTGACCTCACAACAACCCTGTGAGGTAGGTTTGGCTGAGAGTGTCCGGCTGGCCCAAGGTCACTCAGCAAGCTTCCAAGCAATGGTGCAGGAAGAGTGCAAACCTGGGGATCTAACCACTACATCATGCTGTCTCTCTTGCTTCCATACATACAACACCCAGGGCTGATTCGGCCAGGATACCCAAGTGATTCTTCCACAAGGAAGCCCCCACCCAGTGCACCACAGGGGCATGGTTTTCTCCCAGCCATCAGAGGCCGGGGAGGTGAATGGCATATGAGGGTCTGTTGCTCAGTGGTAGAGCCTCTGCTTGGCATGCAGAAGGTCCCAGGTTCAATCCCCGGCATCTCCAGCTAAAAGGATCAGGCGGTAGGTGATGTGATAGACCTCAGCCTGATATCCTGGAGAGCTGCTGCCAGCCTGAGTAGGCAATACTCGATGGACTGACAACCAGATTCAGAATGAAAGGCAGCTTCACAATCAATTCCTGATCCAGGCCGAAGCCACTTGGACCAAGCCATGACCCATAGTTCAAGGCCTTTTACTGCCCTAAACAAAGTATGCTTGTTGCCCACTTCCCATACTGCTGAAGAAGGCCGAGCCAAGCCCCTGCAGCAGCCCTGAAGGGGTTTGGCTTGAAGCTGGCGGATGGTAGCATGGTTCCAGGACACCTCCTGGAAGCTGATGTCCGGGAACAAGCCAAGCAGTTGGACAACGATGCTCCGAGGATCCCCACGGCCCTACTGACCACAGATGGCCAAAGAGACAAAGCCTGCTTCAGTATATCCTTGGGAAGACGGTTATAGACAGGAATTCTCATGCTCACTGGGGAGGAGTGAATGTTTAAAACTGGCATGAACAGAGAAAGGATCACCATGGAGAAAAGGGTAGAGCATCTGCTTGGCAGAAGGTCCCAAGTTCAGCTCCTGGCATCTCCATTTAAAAGAAGAAGAAGAGTTGGTTTTTGTATGCCGACTTTCTCTACCACTTAAGGGAGACTCAAACCGACTTACAATCACCTTCCCTTCCCCTCCCCACAACAGACACCCGGTGAGGTGGGGCTGGGGCTGAGAGAGCTGTGACTAGCGCAAGGTCACCCAGCCAGCTTCATGTGTAGGAGTGGGGAAACAGATCCAGTTCACCAGATTAGCCTCTGCCGCTCATGTGGAGGAGTGAGGAATCAAACCCCGTTCTCCAAATTAGAGTCCACCACTCCAAACTATTGCTCTTAACCACCACACCACACAGGCAGGAAATGATGGCATAGTCTGAGGCTCTGGAGAGCTGCTGCCAGTCTGAGCAGACAATACCAAGGGTCAGATTCAGTATAAGGCAATTTCATGTGTGTTTGGGGAGGGGCCGTGGCTCACTGGTAGTAGGGCATCTGCTTTGCATGCAGAGGGTCCCAGGTTCAATCCCTGGCATCTCCAGTTAAAAGATCTGGCAGGTCATGATGCAGACTGAGTCTCAGTCTTGAGACTCTGGAGAGCTGCTGCCAGACTGAATAAACAATACTGACCTTGATGGAGCAATGGTCGGATTCAGTATAAGGCAGTTTCATGAGTGTTTTGGGAAGGGCTGTGGCTCAGTGGTAGAGCATCTGTTTGGTGGGCAGGTCCCAGGTTCATTCCCCAGCACCTCCAGTTAAAAGATCTGGCAGTAGGTGATGTGAAAGACCTCTGCCCGAGACCCTGCAGAGCCACTGCCGGTCAGAGCAGCCAAGACTGAAAGCGATGGACTGAGTGTCTGACTCAGCAGGCAGCGTCAGGTGCTCACGCGAGGAACAAGGAGGCACCTCCGGGAGGTAAATCATCCACCTTCCCCAACAACGGACCGTAGAGGAAAAGCTGTACCTGCGGCATGTTTGTGTCCAGGGGCTGGTTCTCCAGCTCCTCCTGCAGGCGTTGACTCCTCCTCTCGGCCTGGAAGAGCTGGTGCCGCAGCTGCTGGTGCTGCTCCCAGGGGACCATGGCGCAGCCCGGCGGCGGGAGCAGCTGCGGCTCGCGAGGGTGCAGGCTCTGGCTAATCCTCACGCTGGTGCTCGAGTGAAGCCGCTGCCCGGAGAAGAAGCATCACACAACTTGAAAACGGCCTCGCCGGGGCCCCCCCTTGGCCGGAATTCCCCTTCCGCCAGCAAAGGTGCCCGGGGGAACACGGCTTGATGAGAAACCCCCCTGCCCACCACAGAAGCCCTTCCACAGCACCTTCGGAAGAGGCAGATAGACCCAGCTTTGACCACTTCAGTCACACAGACTGAAGAAAATACTTCTTTACCCAAGGAGGGATGTGGAATTCACTGCCACAGGGTGATGGCCACCGGTATAAACAGCTGGGATTGGATAGATTCATGGAGATCTATCAGTGGCTACTAGCCATGGTGACTAAAGGGAACCTCCATGTTCAGAGGCAGTCAACCTCTGAATCCCAGTACCAAGAGGCAACACCACAGGAAGGCCTCAGCCTGTATGCCCTGTTTTTGGCCCTCCAGAAGAACTGGTTGGCCACTGTGTGAGGTGGGATGCTGGACTAGAAGGACCCCTGGTCTGTTCCAGCAGGGCTCTTCTGATGTTCGAACAAAGTCCTTAACCTCTAAGTCCTGTTGTTGGACCTCCAGAGGAACTGGCTGGCTACTGTGTGAGGTGGGATGCCGGACTAGAAGGACCCCTGGTCTGTTCCAGCAGGGCTCTTCTGATGTTCGAACAAAGTCCTTAACCTCTAAGTCCTGTTGTTGGACCTCCAGAGGAACTGGCTGGCTACTGTGTGAGGTGGGATGCCGGACTAGAGGGACCACTGGTCTGCTCCAGCAGGCTTCTTCTGATGTTCGAATGGTTTGACATATATGCTGAGGCAGCTGTGCTGACAGTCAGAGCGGGAGGCAGAGCTGGTAGCCTGGGGCTGATTCAATACCCGGCATCTCCCGTGAAGGGTTCCCAAGCAGCTGATATAGTGAAAGACCATAATCAGGATAGAGAAAGGCCACTGCTAATCAGAGGAAGCAATTCTGAGCTAGAGGGACCAATGAGCTTGCGTTTTGCAAGCGGTTTTAAAAACCATCCATGCTAGTAGCGACTGGCATTGACAACAGAGGCACTTATGCCAGGTCATGAAGAAGTATCTTTCAGGCAAATGAGAGGGGAGGCATTGTGGCTTAGTGGTAGAGCATCTGCTTGGCCTGCAGAAAGGGTCCCGGGTTCAATCCTCAGCTTCTCCAGTTGAAAGCACCAGGTAAGAGGTGATGGGAAAGACCTCTGCTTGAGACCCTGGAGAGCTGTTGCCAGTCTGAACAGACAATATAGACCAATATCCAATATTGGATCCCTGGTTTGTTCCAGCTTCATGTGTTCATAAGAATTTGAAGACCAGCATCCCACCTCACACAATAGCCAATCAGTTCTTCTGGAGGTCCAACAACCGGGCCAGAGGCTAAGGACTTCATTAGAACATCAAAAGAGCCCTGCTGGAACAGACCAGGGGTCCATCTAGTCCAGCATCCCACCTCACACAGTGGCCAACCAGTTTTTCTGGAGGTCCAACAACCGGGCCTAGAGACTAAGGACATCAGAAGCCCCTGCTGGAACAGACCAGGGACCCAATAGCTTCATAAGAATTTGAAAACCTGGCTCATGGGATGCAGCTAATTGGCTGGGGGAAGCCAAAGACCACCACGGTGGGCTACGTTTTCCAAAAACACCCTGTGAAAATCAGCAAACCCAGTCATGTGACTTTCAACCTGATAATGCCATGGAAGGCATGCAGAGAGGGGGGAAAAGACTGGAAGGAGATACTCTAAACTTCACAAAAGTACAAATGGATTGGGGTGAAAAACAGACAGAAAATGGAGTACCAGAGCCACTTTTCATTTTGCCGAAAACTGCTTTCGAGTCAATCCAGCTACACCAGCATTCTTGGTAAGAACTAACCAAAACCTTCCTTTTCCCTGCTAGAGGAATTAACTGCTGCCCAACCCTTGCCAATTGTGAATAAAACACATGAATATGTTCCTGCCCAGGAAGTAAGAACACAGGGAGAGGCCCTTCAATCAAAGCAGCTTGTCTGCTGGGCACAACAGGAAGGGCCTTTCCGGCGGCAGCCCCGTAATTATAGAACAACTTCCCCAGGGAGTTGCACCCGGCCCCGTCATTTTCAGTCTTTAAGATGCAGCTGAAGGCGGTTTCCTGTAGGACTGCATTCGGTTAAGTCTTCTAGCAGTCCTGAGCTGTGATTTTAAATTTTGTTTTTAATATAATTTTATTTAAGGTTTGTTCTATCTATGTTCTAAACCGCTTTGAGCTCTGTAAGGAAGAAAGATGGCTAATAAATGTTTTAATAAATGAGAAGATTTGGTTGCTTCATGAAAATGAAGAGTAGCTTCTTCAGGAGAGATGAGCAATTGTTACCCTAGACTGTATGATGTCTGTAGTACAGAGAAAAAGGAAAAAAGGGAAATGAAGAAATGGGATGTTTTTTTCGCTCCATGCAGTGAAATTACAGGAAAACGGTTTTGTTCTACCTTCACACGCTATTTCTGGCAGAACTCTGCCTTCCTCTCTGCTAGTTCCAACCACCAAAGTCTAGGCAAGGATTAGCCAGCGGGGGAAGAGAGCAAGCAAGGAGAGAAAGTTATAGAAGTCAGAAGGGGGCAAAAATAGTTTGCACAGAGAAAAAAACTGTTGAATAAAGAAAATCAAGGATAAGAAGTCTTTCGCGGAGATCAAAAGAGTGGGGGAGGGACACACATATGCATCTTCTCCTGCATGCAGGAGAAAAGCAGAGCAAAATTTTTTAAAATAAAATATCTCTTTCAATTCCATTGCCCACAACAGAATATCCTGAACGCAATGCTGGGTCCATTACACAGAATTCAACTTTTTACAAACTTCAGCTAAAATACACATTTCTAGACCTGGCAGCAAAGATGGAAGAGCTAGCTGTAAGAGAAAAGATGTATTTATTTAGTCCCCCCCCCTCCCCATGGGGGATTTCCCAACATCCAGGGAAATCTCAGAAGCAAGAAGGGTGGGCTGAATAATATTTACAGTGGTCTATAGGGTTGCCAGGTTCCTCTTGGCCACCGGCGGGAGGTTTTTGGGGTGGAGCCTGAGGAAGGCGGGGTTTGGGGAGGGGATGGACTTGGGATGCTATAGCATCCAGTTGCCCACTGCCACTCCAAGCTGTGGCGGGGAGAAAAATTAAGGGAAAAAACAACCTCGTGTATTTACAGAAAGTGGCAAAGGGTAGCTCTAGAAATCAACGGAAATTCTATGGTTTTAGTATAGAGTTTCTGGCAATCCCTAAGGCTACCTTTTGCCACTTCCTGTATGAATTTCTGGTAAGTACACAAGGCTTAAAAAATTCACCTACAATGCTGTGTTACCACCCCCCCCTACCTTTCAGAGGTGAGGCGGACAATGACTAGAAGCAGGGCCTTCTCAGTCGTGCCACCGCAACGTTGAAGCAGCCTCTCCCTGGATGCTCTCCTGGCACCAGGTCTGTTGACTTTCTTTCAATAAACCCACTCATTTTCTTAGCTCTTAGGTGGCATTTGTATTTCTCTCCTTCCGCTGCTGATTAATACCGCCTGAACAGTTTTATCTGTCATCCCTAATTTTAAACTGGGCAATGGTTTACATTTCTAATATTTCAGCTGCTCAACAGTTTTCTTTTAATTTATCTTCTGGATTTTCCCTTGGAATATTGTCATGGTTTTTTTTGTCGTCTGACGCGTCTGTTTTTTGCAAGTCACCCCTGGTACGGACTCTCACTGAAGGGTGGGCAGGAAATGTTTAAGAATATTCTGTTGTGGGACATCTTCATCTTGTGACTGTACTGTATAAACCAGCAGGTAGAGGAAAAGCCGAAACCTGAAAGCTCCAGAAAAATATCTTGGCAAAAGACCTCGGCCTGTAAAGAGAACTTCCCCCAGTTTCTTTCTTTTCCAGGAAATAGCAAAAAAGAAGGTTCTGCAACTGAAAATGTACCTCCATCAGCTGTTCGTCCAGCTTGACCTGTTTCTTCCTTAGGCCTTCATTTTCCAACTTTACGGTTTCCAGCTCATGTTCCAGGGCATTCATCTGGCTGACCTGGCAAGGAATTTAATTTAATTTTAGGGGGGTAAACAGTGCAAGAGATCATTTGTCTGTCTGTCTGCAGCCAGGCGTGGATTCCAGTCTACTAGCAAGAGAGTCAGCTGGTGGAGTCTAGCCTGCAGCCAAAGAGCTTTTCCCACTCACAGCCAAAGTGTCCCAGTGGGTAAGCTATATCGGGAACAAACTGCTCAAGGGTCTCCAGGATCTCAGGCAGAGAGGTCTTTCACATTACCTACTGCCTGGTCCTTTGAAGAGGTGCCAGGGATCGAATCTGGGCCCTTCTCCACGCCAAGCGGACGCTCTGAGCCACCACCCCTCCCCAAATATACGCAAAGCTGCCATTGGTCCATCAAGGTCAGTATTGTCTACTCAGAACTGGCAGCAGCTCTCCAGGGACACAGGTAGAGGTCTTTCACACCACCTCCTATGTGATGCTTTTAACTGGAGGTGCCGGGGACTGAACCTGGCACCTTCTGCATGCCAAGCATATGCTCTTTCACTGAACCACAGTCAGTTGGATGCTTCTGAGAAACCCATAAGCAAAACATGGTGGCAACAGCCCAACCCCTAGGATTTATTCCCCTCCAAACCATTGAGATCCAGACCCATGCTGCCTCTCAGCCCAAAGGCTTCACATGATCAAAGCTACCAGCAGACCTCTGCTCCATATATTTTATCTGCTTAAACCGTGCTTGTATATAGTCCTTTGTCTGGTCGCCTGGGTCAAGAATCACCTCTAGGTGATCAATTGGGAAAACGTCTGATAGAGAGTGCTTGGGGGGTTGGCGGATTTCTTTCTGTTCAGGCCATCAACAAACATAGGTTGACAAACATTAGGTTTGGGGAGGTTAGCCGTGTTAGGTCTGCAGCAGAAGAACTGGATTTGAGTCCAACAGCACCATAGAGCCCAACAAGATTTTCAACGTACGAACATTTGAGAACTTCGTCAAATGCGAGTCGGAATGCCTCTTAAAAAACCCCTTCGCAATCTAGATTCAAATACCAGCGTTGCAAGCAGATTGGGAAAGATCCTTCTCTACCCAAGATCCAGGAACAATAGAACCCGCCCACCCACCCCCGCGTTGAACAGGGACACAGAACGCATGAAGCTGTCTTATACTGAGTCAGACCCTTGGTCCATAGAAGTCAGTACTGTCTACTCAGACCGGCAGCGGCTCTCCAGGGTCTCAGGCAGAGGTCTTTCACATCACCTACCTGCCTAGTCCCTTTAACTGGAGATGCCAGGGATTGAGCCTGGGACCTTCTGAATGCCAAGCAGATGCTCTACCACTGAGCCACGGCCCCTCCCCAACAGGATTTTTATCTACCACAGATGCTAATTTTCTGCCCCGAAGCATTCCTTAAGGTGCTGCGGGACTCAAAAACAGGATTGCCATAGGTTTTATTTAGGACTGCACTTGGTTAGGTATACTAGCAGTCCTGAGTTGTGATTTAAAATTTTTGGTTTTTATGCTTTTAAATGTATTTTACTTTATGTGTGTTCTAAGCTGCCTTGAGCTCCGTGTGGAAGAAAGGGGGATAATAAATGTTTAAAATTAATTAAATAAATGAATAAGTCAGGGTAGTACAATTTCAGGAAGGGTTAGTCGTTTGTTTTGAAGGTGACATGAACCAAGGTACACATTCAGATTCTGGATTAATGAAGAATTGCTCCTGGGCTCATTTCCCCATTTCAGAAAACACAGGCCCTGGTCTTGAACACACCTTCCGGGTGGCGGAAATCAGCTCTTTCTGCAACCGCTCACATTCCCTCTTCAGTTTCTCTTGCTCGATGGCTTTCACAATCCCCGACTGGCTTTGGTGCTTCTGGTGCTTCAGGGAGAAGAGAGCGGAGTCCAGCTGCCGTATCTGGCGCCCAAGAAAACAAACAGCAAAGACATCAGGCCATCGGCAATCGGCACCAGCAAAAGTAGCCCAGTAGCTGGAATTAACACCATCTTGTTTTATTATAATATGCAGTATGAATTATAGAATCATAGAATCATAGAGTTGGAAGGGACCACTAGGGTCATCAAGTCCAACCCCCTGCACAATGCAGGAAATTCACAACTACCTCCCTCCCACACCCCCAGTGACCAGAAGATGGCCAAGATGCCTTCCCTCTCATCATCTGCCTAAGGTCACAGAATAAGCATGGCTGACAGATGGCCATCTAACCTCTTCTTAAAAACCTCCAGGGAAGGAGAGCCCACCACCTTCCAAGGAAGCCTGTTCCACTGAGGAAGCGCTCTAACTGTTAGAAAATTGGTTCTTGTAGGTTATCCGGGCTGTGTAACCGTGGTCAAGTGACACTGAGAGACTCTGTCCTTCAGTGTGACTCCTCTGAAGATGCCGGCCACAGCTGCTGGCAAAACGTCAGGAAAGAAAATTCCAAGACCACGGTTACACAGCCCAGATAACCTACAAGAACCAATGAACTCTGACCGCGAAAGCCTTCGACAATATTTTGTTAGAAAATTCTTCCTAATGTCTAGACGGAAATTATTTTGATTTAATTTCAACCCATTGGTTCTGGTCCGACCTTCTTGGGCAACAGAAAATAACTCGGCACCATCCTCTATATGATATTTTAAAGTATGTTTTAATATAGGTTTTAATTGATGTTTTTATAATTGTGTTGGGAGCCGCCCTGAGCCTGGCTTGCCGGGAATGAGGGTGGGATATAAATGTCAATAATAAATAAATAAATAATACAAGCATTCGTTTTTTGTTTCACTTTGTTATTTAAAAAACAACAACTCTGCAGCTCTCTTCATTAAGATTTGAGTCCAGCAGCATCTAGCAAAGGGAGATTTGACTCTCGAAAGCTCATGTCCCGAAAAATCTTGCTGGTCTCTAAGGTGTTACTGGACTCGAATTCAGCTCTTCTGCTGCAGACCCACATGGCTACTCTCTGAAACCATTCCTACTTGTATCTGATGGAGGGGTCGACTCTCGAAAGCTGATTCCCTGAAAATCTTGTCGATCTCTAAGATGCTACTGTACTCGAATCCAGCTCTTCTGCTGCAGACCAACATGTCTGATGAAAGGGCTGACTCTCAAAAGCTCATGCACTTGAAATTTCATTTTATATTTTATTCACTTTAAACCCTGCTCTCCCCCAGCTATGCTGGGCTCAGGGCAGCATCCTTTTTACCTTTCCTTTAATTATTTTGCTCAAATGACCAATAGGTCTTAAGCAGGACCACTTTAAAACACAATGGCCTAAATATTTAATATACCCCCTTATCCTTTAAAATAGGCAGACAATATATATATTGCAATTTTTACCCTCTCCGATTTATTTGATATTTTAAAAAATGTCAGGAAGGGTGAGTGCCTTCTTTCCATTATCAAATGACTCAACCAGCCTCTATCAACCTCAAATAACAGACAATAAAAAAACACAAGTAACTTATTGTACCTCAACTGCCAGACCCACAAGGGCAGATCCTATTGGAAAATTGAATTTTACTAAACAGGGCAGCTTCCAACGGCATACATTACAGTTGGTTCGCAGCAGTGAGTTGGATCACAGCGATGGTAAATAATGGCCAGCAACCATTTAGAACAATAGGACATTTTCTCCAGGGGGAACTGATCTCTGTAGTCTGGAGATCAGTTATCATTCTGGGAGATCTCCAGGTGCCACCGGGAGCTTGGCAACTCTATGGACAGAGCTCGTGCAAAGTGCTTTTGAAAGAAACTAGGTACATATGGAAAAGTTCCATATAAAACAGGCTGGGCAAAATGTGATAGAGACAGAGTGAGATGACCAGTGATGACTGTCCCAAACTTTCAGAAGGAAGGCAGGCCACAAGATTGCCAAGCGCGTGATTTACCTTTTCCCTAGAATGAACGAGCTCTGCCTTGGTGCTCTGGACTTCCCGCTGGAGTCTCTCGTTTTCCTGCCTCAACAGCTGCTGCTCTTGCTTGACCAGCTGATCCAGTTCCTCCCAACACAGCTTCTTCTGCTGGCTCTGCAGCCCCGTAGAATGCGTGGCCAATTCCAGAACCCGATTCTGAAGGATATCCAAGGCACAGCAAGATTAGAACTGGTGCCGCTTGCAGCGAGAGAGTCAAATTTCAGTCTGGGAGGACGGAGTTCTCTGCCATGGGGTCATGAGAGCCAGCGTGGTGTTGTGGTTAAGAGTGGTGGACTCTAATCTGGAGAACCGAGTTTGATTCCCCACTCCTCCACATGAAGCCTGCTGGGTGACCTTGGGCCAGTCACAGTTCTCTCAGAACTCTCTCAGCCCCACCTACCTCACAAATTGTGTCTATTGTGGGGAGAGGAAGGTGATTATAAGCCAGTTTGAGATTCCTTTCGATAGAGAAAATTGAGGGTAAAAACCCCAACTCTTCTTCATCATCATTTTTTGGGCTTTAGGCAAGTCACACTGTCTTATAAAGTTGGAGTTACAGGGACATCTTCCACCAGGGAGGGCCAAGCCCATTCAAAATTATCAAATTATTTTTGCAAACAATAGACAGGATGCTGTATATTTTTGACAGCGTGGAGAAGTAGTGTTAAGGCAACTACAAAAGGATTCCTTTAAAAGAGCAAGTTTTGACTAAATGGGGAGTCTTGGGGGTGGGGAAGACTGAGAAAGAACAGAATGCAGAAAATTATGGTGTAGAGAAAGCAGAAAGGGAAAAATAAAGTAATGTAAGTAAGGGTATTCCCGATCTGAAACTGTGCCTGAAATTCCCTGTTTGATTTTGGATCAGAAATACCCGAAACAAAGCAAGGCACTCCCGAAATTTTGGAATTTTCTCGGATTATTTTCGCTGTTTTTAATGAAAGGTAGACCTAGCCTCAATGTCAGGTCTATCACCCACTGAAAGCTGTGGAAGTAGACCTGGTCTCTGGAGTCCAGAAACCAGGTCTACCATTTTTTGTTTTCAATGGGGCAGTAGATGGCCAGTGGCTACCAATTACTGATGTTCTCGAACCTGAAAAAAATGCACTCGAAATGGATTCTGAAAACGATACTGATAATTCCAAAATTTCGGGAAAACAATAATCATGTTCTTTGTGAAATGACGAATCAAAATTATAACAATTTTTTTAAGTGCACACCCCTAAACTAAGCAGCTACCTTATCATTGGCTGTCTGCAGTTGCTTGTGTAGTGACATCACTTCCTGCTTCAGAGCGTCGTTCTCCTGCTGAGTCACCCTGAGTTCCGACTTAAGTCTGGGCATCTAAAAGTTCCAGAGAGGTAGCCATGTTAGTCTATTGTAGCCGAAAGTTGACATTCTGTATAGCATCAGCAAAATTCTGGATGTAACATGCAGATGAAAGACAGCAACATCAACCAAGCAGGGAGTTGGGAGCAGATAGGTTCAAACTCACTCGTTTGTCTTTTTGGGTATATTACTATTAGTCTCGCCTATCTCAAAGCACTGTCATGAGGATAAAATGGGGAGATCGCCACGGAAGAAGTATTGAGGCAGGAATGTGGAAGAAAGATAACAATGCTTTTTGCGACCAGTTTAGCCAAAAGCCTGTGAAATGACCAGAGGTTTGCCACTTTTCTTAGGCAAAGACCAAATATATATTTTCTTATGCAAATACCAAATATATACAAGGGAAGAACAGCCCGTGCATTGTGGCAGACCTATGAGAACTCATCCTTCTATTTTATTTTATTTTATTTTTGCTTTCAAGTTGCAGCTAACATGGTGATGAGGGCCAGATATGACTTGGTCAGGCCAGGCCATGCCTTGCCAGTCCAGATCGGGAGGCGGGGGTGGCTGCCTCGGCCAGCAAGCCCACAACATGCTCACCAGACCAATTCAGGACTGCGGGGGGTGGCTGCCTTGGCTGGCTCATGGGCTGCATAAGGGGCCAGATCTGGCCCACGGGCCACATGTTTGCTGTAGGGTTTTCTAGGCAAAAGACATTCGGAGGTGGTTTGCCATTGCCTGCCTCTGCATAGCAGCCACAGTCTTCCTTGGTGGTCTCCCATCCAAATACTAACCAGGGCCAACCCTGCTTAGCTTCCAAGATCTGATGAGATCTGGTTATCCTGGGCCATCCAGGTCAGGGCAGAGACAAACAGAGGCAACTGCCATTGCCTGCCTCTGTGTAGCAATCCTGGGCTTTCTTGGTGGTCTCCCATTCAAGCAGTAATCGGGGCAGACCCTGCTTAGCATCTGAGATCAGGCTCACCTAGGCTATCCAGGTCTGGGCTCCTTCTAATTAGGCAGTGCTAAATGTATCTTTGAAGTGGTAGAGAAGTCCAACTTCCTAAGGAAGTTCAACTTAACAGAATCCAATTCGGTGACTAAATTCTAGCTCAACGATGGAGTCTCTTTTTGAAATCTTCTAGCTCAGGGGTGTCAAACATAAGGCCTACGGGCTAGATCTTGCCCCTCGAGAGCCGCTTATCTGGCCCGCGAGCCAGCCGAGATAGCCACCCCCTCCCTCTCTCGATCTGGGCTGGCGAGGCATGGCCCAGCCCGACCAAGTGACATTTATGACCTACCCTTGTAACAATTGAATTTGACACCCCTGTTCTAGCTGGTGGGTGGATTGGCAGGAGGGTATGTCATCCAGACAACTCTGAGAACCAAAACGAAATGATGCACCTTGTCTTGAGACGCTGCAATTTGTGTTTTCAGCGACTGAGACTGATGCTCCCAAGAGGCCTTTTCCTGCTTCAAGGAAGCAACCAGGTTCTCCAAGAAGGCCACTTTCGCTACCTAGGAAGGAAGAAGAAGAGCCCCTGGAGTTCTCGTTTGGCTTATGGGGAGATATGAAAAAGATCTGGAGTTCTGTTTTATGGGTGTTTGGAAGGTCACATTTTTTCGGCGCTTCTTGTCTGGCCCACGAAGGCCAGCACCGTCAGAACGGATATCAGTTTGGGCTGTAATTTAGCAACAAACCATGCAACCAGGGTATAGCTATCCAAGAAAGAAAAATCTGAAGAGCCCCTGTGGGATAGCGCTCTCAGATTTCAGAGGGTAGCCGTGCCTAGCTGCAGTAGAACAGCTAGATTCAAATGTAGTGGCACCTTAGAGACCAACAAGATTTTGAGGGGCATAAGTTGTGGTGATGCTAGAGGAGAGTGTTACGGATACCGTAACACTCTCCTCCAACACTACCGCATCTTATACCCCTCAAAATCTTGTTGGCCCTAGAAGATAAAATGACTAAACTGAGGCTATCGTACTTTGGTCACATTCTGAGAAGAGTCACTGGAAAAGACAATAATGCTAGGAAAGGTTGAGGGCAGCAGAGGAAGAGGAAGAGATGAATCCACTCTATAAAGGAAGCCCCGGCCCTCAGTTTGTAAGACCTCAGCAAGGCTATTAAAGTTAGCATGTTTTGGAGGACATTGATTTATAGGGTCGCTATGAGTCGGAAGCTGACTTATGGCGACCTCTGATGGGGTTTTCAAGGCAAAAGATGAGCAGAGGCAGTTTGCCATTTCCTGCCTCTATATGGCAATCCCTGGACTTCCTGGGTGGTCTCCAATCTAAATACTAACCAGGGCTGACCCTGCTTAGCTTCTGAGATCTGACGAGATCAGATTATACCATGCTGCTTTCCCTCCGGGGTATATGATAATACCTCGCAAATCTTGTTGGTATCTAAGGTGTGACTGGATTCAAATCTAGTGCTCTTAGAGTGTCAGATTAGGATTGTGGGAACCCTGGGTTCAAATCTTCCCGTCTGCTCTGAAACATACTGGATAACCTTGGGCCACTCACTCCCTCTCCGCCTAACCTCCCTCACAAGAAAGTTGCAGGAAGGGTGAGGTAAAAATGTATTAGATCGATAAGAGTGCCACACGCAACTGAAGGCATTGTTGACATTCACTTGCAAAGCAGGTAGGGAAGTATGATTTGCACCCCTCACCTTCTCAATGCATCTATTCAGTTCTTCACCGAGGGCTTCCTTCTCTTCCACGAGCTTCTCATTTTTCACAATGATGCTGGAAATCTCATTCTGGAGATCAGAGAGATCAGGGCACCTGGGCAGCTGCGGAAGGCACACGCTTTTCAACACCTGCAATTTATTTAGGCAACACAACAGCTACTGATGTGTGGTATCCCCCCCTTAAGCAACGACATGGTACACCACTATGGCTATTGTGCTGGTCACAAAGAAAGTCCTCAGCCCTTCTTTGTGTGTGTGTGTGTGTGTGGAATTAATGTGTTGGGAAATTAATGTGTTTCGGTTGCTCTAACACATGGCTCTAGTTCATGATGGGTAGCCATGTTATTCTGTCTGTAGCAGTAGAAAAGAGCAAGAGTCCAGTTGCACCTTAAAGGCTAACAAAATTACCTGAAGTGTGCTGTGACTCATGAAAGCTCATACCCTGCCAGAAATGCTGTTAGTCTTTAAGGTGCTACTGGATTCTTGCTTTTCTACATGGTTCTAGGTACATTGCTTTAGTATTTGGTTATTTTAAATGCCCCACACTCTGGAGGTTTGGGGTAGAATCATAGTTGGAAGGGACCACCAGGGTCATATAGTTCAACCCCCTGCACAATGCAGGAAATTCATACCTACCTTCCCCCATATACCCCCAGTGACCCTATTCCAGGCCCAGAAGATGGGCAAAAAAAACAACAACCCTCCAGGTAGATCACACACACACACGCTGAACAGAACATTAAAAATAAGTGGTATGCAGGGTAACCATGTTGGTAGCTCTGTGATGGTTACTTATATGTGCAAGTCATCATTTAATGCGTGTGTGATAAGCTTCCAACCTACGGCAACCCTATGAATCAATGTCCTCCAAAATGTCCTATTGTTAACAGACTTGCTCTGGTCTTGCAGACTGAGGGCCACGGCTGCCTTTACGGGGACAATTCATCACATTTTGGTCTTCCTCTTTTCCTGCTGCCTTCCACATTTCCAGCATAACTTGATAGGCACTTCTCGTTACTGAACTAAGACCAGATTAATCAATCCAAAAGAGAGAGAAACCTCACTCCACCCACATGCACACAGAGGTACATGACCTGGAGTGTTCCTTCACTAAAGAAGGGGCACAAACACACATGAAGCTGCCTTGTACTGAGCCAGACCCTTGGTCCATCAAAGTCAGTATTGTCTACTCAGACCGGCAGCAGCTCTCCCGGGTCTCAGGCAGAGGTCTTTCACATCACCTACTTGCCTAGTCCCTTTAACTGGAGATGCCAGGGATTGAACCTGGGACTTTCTGCATGCCAAGCAGATGCTCTACCTCTGAGCCATGGCCCTTCCCCATAGACCCTTCCTCACAGACCAATTTCACGCACACCTCATATGCTCTTCACAGGAAAAGACTGAAGGGCTTATCTTCTCTAGAGGACAAGAGCCACCTTCACGTTTCCAACCAAAGTTCATCAGCAGCCAATCTGTAGCCTTCTAATCCTTCCCATGTACTTGATCTACACGGGCAGGATGCCCTTCCTCTATGGAGGCCAGAGTGCACATGACACTCCAGGGTTGCCAACCTCCAGGTGGCGGCTGCCAATCTCCCGGAATTACAACTGACCTCAAGACAATAGAGATCAGTTCCCCTGTAGGAAATGGCCGCTTTGGAAGAACATAATATAAGAACATAAGAAAGGCACTGCTGGATCAGACCAAGGCCCATCAAGTCCAGCAGTCTGTTCACACAGGGGCCAACCAGGTGCCTCTGGCAAGCCCACAAGCAAGACGACTGCAGCAGCATTGTTCTGTCTGTGTTTCACAGCACCTAAGATAATAGGCATGCTCCGCTGATTCTGGAAGGTGGACTCTATGGCGTTATACCCTGGTGAGGTCCCTCCTCTCCTGAACCCCGTCCTCTCCAAATTCCACCCTCAAAATCTCCAGGTATTTCCTAACCTAGAGCTGGCAACCCTACGACACACCCAGGTGGTCTGATCTCCAGGCAGAGGCCTTCTCAGCTTCATGTAGGTCCCCTTCTGGCTATTCTCTGGGAGCGGAGCTCCACCTAGGATTGCCAGGTCCCTCTTTGCCACTGGTGGGAGATTTTTGGGGTGGAGCCTGAGGAGGGCGGGGTTTGGGGAGGGGAGGGACTTCAATGCCATAGAGTCAAATTGCCAAAGTGGCCATTTTCTCCAGGGAAACTGATCTCTATCAGCTGGAGATCAGTTGTAATAGCAGGAGATCTCCAACTAGTACCTCGAGGTTGGCAACCCTAGCTCCACCCCTTCACATACACGAACCTCCGCACCAATCCTCACCTGCTGCACTTTCTCCAGTTCTTGCTTCAGGAAGAGGTTCTCTTGTTCCACAGCACAAGACTGAGCCCGGAGCTGAGCCACCTCTGCCTCCAAAGACGATACCAGCGTGGATGACTAGAAGCAAAAAAAAATCATAAGAACATAACAACACAAGAAAGGCCCTGCTGGATCAGACCAAGGCCCATCAAGTCCAGCAGTCTGTTCACATAGTGGCCAACCAGGTGCCTCTAGGAAGCCCACAAACAAGACGAGTGCAGCAGCACCATCCTGCCTGTGTTCCACAGCACCCAAAATAATAGGCATGCTCCTCTGATAGATATGCAGCATGACTAGTATCCATTCTAACTAACAGCCATGAATACCCCTCTCCTCCATGAATATGTCCACTCCCCTCTTAAAGCCCTCCAAGCTGGCAGCCATCACCACATCCTGGGGTAGGGAGTTCCACAATTTAACTATGCGTTGTGTGAAAAAATACTTCCTTTTATCTGTTTTGAATCTCTCACCCTCCAGCTTTAGCAGATGACCCCGTGTTCTAGTATTATGGGAGAGGGAGAAAAACGTCTCCCTGTCCACTCTCTCCAAACCATGCATAATTTTATAGACCTCTATCATGTCTCTCCTCAGCCACCTTCTTTCCAAGCTAAACAGCCCTAAGCGTCTTAACCGCTCCCCATAGTACAGTTGCTTTAGTCCCCTGATCGTTTTGGTTGCTCTTTTCTGCACCTTCTCAAGCTCTGCAAAATCCCTTTTTAGGTGTGGTGACCAGAACTGTACACAGTATTCCAAGTGTGGTCTCACCGTAGGTTTGTACAAGGGCAGTATGATATCAGCAGTTTTATTCTCTATTCCTCGTCTAATTATCACCGGAAGTGAAGGTCAAGGGAGGGCCTCGCTAACAGGATTTGCAAGTGCATTGTGGGCGAGCAGCAGCAAAAGAAGAGTTGGTTTTATACCCCGCTTTTCTCTATCTTTAAGGAGTCTCACAGCGGCTTATAATTGCCTTCCCTTCCCCTCCCCACAACAGACAGCCTGTGAGGGAGGTGGGGCTGAGAGAGTTCGGAGAGAACTGTGACAGGTCTAAGGTCACCCAGCAGGCCGTATGTGGAGGAGTGGGGAATAGAACCCAGTTCTCCAGATTAGAGTCTACCACTCTTAACCACTACACCAAGCTTGCTCTCAGGAGAGAGACTGTGTGCGTTGAGCGGGATGCAACGTGCAGGGAGGAGGGACTTTCACCTCTTGAGAGCCAGCGTGGTGTAGTGGTTAAGAGAGGTGGTTTGGAGTGGTGGACGCTGATCTGGAGACCCAGGTTTGATTCCCCACTCCTCCACATGAAGCCGGCTGGGTGACCTTGGGCTAGTCACACTCTCAGCCCCACCTACGTCACAGTCTGTTGTGGGGAGGGGAAGGGAAGGTGATTGTAAGCTGGTTTGGTTCTGCCTTGAGTGGTAGAGAAAGTCAGCATATAAAAACCAACTCTTCTTCTTCTTCTTCACTTGACTTGAACTGAATCAGCCACATTTTAGGCTGCAGGTAAACAAGGGAGAGACCATAGCTGAATAGTACAGTATCTGCTATACGTGCAGAAGGTCTCAGAAGTCATCCTTGCTATCTCCAGCTCAAGGGTCTCAGATACCAGCTGTGAACACATACATGAACACACGAAGCAGCCTTATACTGAATCACACCCTTGGTCCATCAAGGCCAGCCTTATCTTCTCTGGCTGGCAGAAGCTTTCCAGGGTCTCAGGTAGAGGTCTTTCAAATCACCTACTGCCTGGTCCTTCTAACTGGAGGTGCCGGGGATTGAACCTGGAACCTTCTGCATGCCAAGTCAATGCTTTACCACTGAGCCATGTCCTCTCCCCAGGGAAAGAGTTTAATCTGACCAAGATCCGGTGAGTGGCTTCCAGTTAGAGCAGGCAACACTGAGTCAGATGAGCCAATGGCTTGATGCCCTGGAAGCTTCACATACTCAGAGATTCAAATTCTAGAGACCACCCGGAGGGGGTGAAATCTGAAGCCCCCTGAAGTTGGCAACTTTTTTGCCCCCCATATTGCTGATTTGGGGAGAGGCTTAGCCCAGAATAGAGTCACGGCTTACCCAAGGGCATCTGGTACATGCATGGCGAAAGTGAGATTTGAACCCGGAACTCCCTTCACTCGGCTCCCGCATAATTGATTTATCATTACCTGAGTTTTACAGTTCTCCAATTCTTCCTTGAGCTGAGAGCTCTCGCTCTCCCATTCTTCTGGTGTGCGCTTCCCGGACTCCCTCTCTCTCTGCTGGAGGGCCCTCAGCAGCTGCTGGTTAAGCTCTTCTGTGTCTACCTGGCTGGGGGAATTCTTTTGGCCCCAGTTGGCATTTTCCACTTCCAGCTGCTGATTCCTGGCTTTCAATTCGGACACCTGATTGGAGATCAGGAGCTGGTCAGGAATCAGTGGGATCATTTACTTTATTAACAAAGCTCTTTCGACCAGATCTTGAGCCGTACAATATGATTAAAATTAATTAATTATAAAATACACGATGTTGTTACACCACACTATAAAATATATAAAACGTAAGATAACAATAACTAACATTATTAATTAATTCTGAGCTGGAGGGCACTTTAAAAATATTACAGCAGACAGAAACTTAGTTTACAGGTCTAGTAGTTTCTTGACAAATATCAGCTAGCAGAAAAGAGACTATTTCCGCTGGTTAGAAATCCATAAGTTTAGACAAGCTTCCTTGTTGGTGAGATGTAATGCCTTAGACTCAGCCGAGACACAAGGGCAATACAATAAAATTATCGCAGAAGAACAAAAATGCCCATTTTGTCCAGATCAAAGACTCCTTAGTCCACATATCTGTCAAAGATAGGACATTTTGGACGACTTTCATTCATAGGGTTGCCATGAGTCGGAAGCAACTTGACGGCACTTAACACACACAGTCCACATTATTTTAGGATGTCCACAAAATAATACTGCACAAAATAAATACATCACTCCCTGGATAAAACAGCTAAAGACACTTTCTGAGAAGCGGATACTGCCTCATCTACTGTCAAGTAGATCAGTCAATTGCATGAGAGATGCGGCAACTTTTCTCTTTATAGTGTCAAGGAAAAAAATTAAATTTCATTTCCCCCTTTTAAAGTGTGAAAATGGTAGATGAATAGCCAATGGCTGTTAAATCTAGGGAAAGGAAAAGAGACTACCTTTGGCTCAAAAGCAAGTTGCTACTTTCTCAAAATTGGGGTAATGCACAATTCTATAGGTGAAGCCCATTGCGCTCAGAATAATAACACATGGTCAATAGTTTCAATCTTACCAGTAGAACAATGACATAGGTGGTCAGAGAATGGAATTCCCCTGAAGGGTCCATTCAATTCTGTAGGTAGAGCATTCAATCTGGCTAACATGAATGCCCGATGGCTCCTCGGGGAGGTGGAGTCTAAGGCTCCCTTATGTTCTTTCTGATGGAATTATTCCATGGGGGAGAGGGGGGAGAGGACACAGCCTACCAAACTGGTCACTGGATATGATGGAGATGGTTACCAGTACTTGTATCGGCTTCCTATTCCTATCAGCAGGCTCTGCTGGATGCTACAGGGGACAGAGCTGATCCCTCCAAGGCATGGCCTATACAGGGGATGACGGCAGACGTATGCAAGGGGCTAAAACCCACTGCCCCACTGATGGCACCGCCTTCCTCCGACGCAAGAGGCCCCACGGGAGGCTACTTGGGCCGAAGGAAGATGATGCCACGACAGAAAGAGTAAGATACAAACCAATATGTTCAATAGTATGCTCCCCCTCCCAGATATATGATGAAAATATGTAGATCAGAAACATAAAAACATACAGCTGGAAGGGACCTCAAGGGTCATCTAGTCCAACCCTCTGCACAACGCAGGAAATTCACAACTACCTTCCTCCCCCAGTGACCCCTGCTGTATACCCAGAGGAAGGGGAATAACCTCCAGGATCCCTGGCCTATTTGGCGTGGAGGAAAATTCCTTCCTGACCCCAACACTTATCATCATCATTTGCTTCATTTATACACCCTTCTCTCCAACGGGGACCCAAAGCAGCTTACATCATTCTCCTCTCCGCCATTTTAGCCTCACAACAACCCTGTGAGGCAGGCTAGGCTGAGAGTATGTGACTGGCCCAAGGTCGCCCAGCAAGCTTCCATGAGAGAGGGGGGATTTGAACCTGGGTTTCCCAGATCCCAGTCCGACCTTCTAAGCAGTGCACCACCCTGGTGTTGATTACATGCAGCAGTTAAATGGAAATTAACCCTTTCCAGGGTTGCTTTTTCTGAGAAGGATCTAAAGTCTCCTGACAAAAAGAGAGGCTACACAAGGAAGCCTTATCTAAAAATGAGATTTATTACGTTATCTTTTAGCCCCTTCTCTAAGGGAGGCATACCTTGTCTTCTCTACCCCTTTTATCCTCACAACCACCTTGTGAGGTAGGCTGACACTGTGCAGTTGGCTCAAGAGCACCAAGTAAGCTTCACAGCAAAGATTCAAACCCAGATCTCTCTAGCCATAGTCATAAGTCTCTCTCTCTCTCTCTCTCTCTCTCTCTCTCTCTCTCTCTGTGTGCGTGTGTGTGTGTGTTGGGAGACTTACCTGTTTCTTCAGATTTTCTGCCATCTTCTGCACTGCTGCTTTCTCTTTCCGCACAGCCTCTATTTTTTGCCTAAAATATTCACAATAAAAACCAGCTTACAATCACATAAGAACATTAAAAAGGCCATGCTGGATCAGACCAAGGTCCATCAAGTCCAGCAATCTGTTCACACAGTGGCCAACCAATCTCCTTCCCTTCCTCTCCCCCCAACAGGCACCTTGTGAGGTAGGTGAGGCTGAGAGAGCTCTAAGAGAACTGTAACTTGCCCAAGGTCACCAAGCTGGCTTCATGTGTAGGAGTGGGGAATCGAACAGGGTTCTCCAGATCAGAGTCCACTGCTCCAAACCACCGCTCTTAACCACTACACCATGCTGGCTCTCAGCACACGCATCTCACTACAGCTAAAAAGGCATCCTGAAGACGGACAGGTCTTTCTGGTGACATGAAGAATATATCAAATATTTGTCCTGGACTCAACTATCCCAAGAAGTAAAGACAACCCTGCGGCTTTGTGCAGGAATGATTCTGCATCCAACCCCGTGACTCTGGGCAGCTTTAGAGGGACTTACCAGAGTTCTTCTCGAGAGTCACTCAACTCCCTCAGCCGCAGGCCCGATAGGCTCCCTTCCTCGTTCAACAAATCAATTTCGTTCCTTAAAATGGCGTTTTCTTCTCGGAGACTCTCAGCCTCACACCTGTGGCAAAAAAAAAATTAAAAACGGAAATTTTGAGCTACTTAAATTCCTGAGAATTCATCCAGCCTCAGTCTGTGCACCAAGACAGCATGATATTTATGATCTATGCAGATCAACCTCTGAATGCCAGTGCCAGGAGGCAACATCAGGGGAAGGACTTAACCTCTGTGCCCTGTTGTTAGACCTCCAGAGGACCTGGTTGGCTCCTGTGTGAGGTGGGATGCTGGACTAGATGGACCCTCACTGGTCTGATCCAGCAGGGCTCTTCTGATGTTCTCCCCAGCCACTTACCTACCCTTGAACTTGTCTTGTTTCTAAATATAACAGATCTTTAGATTTATTTTATTTATTTTCAAATTTGTAGCCACCTCCCAGCCGCAGATGCTTGAGATTAGGCTGGATGACCCAACAGGGAACACATATATGAAATATATTGTGTAACCAGTTGGAATGACTCACATTGAAGACGAAGGACCCAAGTGAGGTCGAAGGAGGGAAAGTAGAGGTGGAGCGATCATAAGTACCAATTTAAGCTCTCAGAAACATTTGCATCGGGCACATTTTTTTCTGCAGCTGACCAAACAAATCACCCCTTGCTCACAATTAAAAATATGCCCATCAACCCCCCACCCCAGATTTCAAGCTGCAGAAGTTCCCCAGCCCATGTTAAAAGTGACGGGTCTCCAACAGAGGACAGTTAAGATAATCCACGATGGCATCACACATTGTCTTCTAGCCCGGGTTAGAATCTACTTGTTAATACGAGAAACAGGAGGAAGTAGTGGCGGCCGTCAAGAGGCGTGCCCGCAAAGGGCTAGGTGGGTTAGTGTCAAGAAGCAGAGCCAAGCGACGGAGGTTAGGCTGCAGCAGGAGCCCCAGTTACCTCAAGTGCTCCAGCTGCTGCTGCTGCTCCCCGCAGGCGCACTGCAAGCCGCGCAGGGCTGCGTTCAGGTCGTCCTTCTCCTGGGCGTGCGCGCCTTTCTGCTTGAGCAGCGCGGCCACTCTCTCTTTCAGCTTCCAGTTCAGCTCCTGGAGCCCCCTCTTCTCCGCTTGCGCTTCTTTGGTGTCGTCCACATAGAGGCCGGGTCTCCCTTTCAGCACCTTCAGAGCCACCATAAGCTCCTCCAGCTTCCCAAGCCGGCTACGCAAGTGCAGATTCGTGGTCTGCAGCTCCCGGTTTTCCGCGGCCATCTGGTCCCGCTCCTCTTCCAGCTCTCTCACTTTCTCCTGGAGCTGCTGCTTCTCCTCTTCCCATCTGAGGCTCTCTTGGCCGCTTTCCTCCAACCTGCACTGCAATCCTATCAGCTGCGGCAAGTAGCTCTCCAGCGTGCTGTTCCGTTCACACAAGTTCACCAACGTGGCTTTCAGAGCTTGGTTCTCCCGCTGGAGCTCTTCTGGTAATGCAAGAACTTTGGCCTGGATTCCGTTGTTTGCCCCTCTCTCTGTTCCCAGCTCCCCTTCAATGGCTTCACCGTGGTCCTTCCAAAACTGTGAGGAATAGTCAGTCACCTCCTCAATGCTCAGGTCAACCTCGGACTCTTCAGCAAAGAACCTCTGGCTCCCTGCCGCACAGTTGGGATGCGTTTGCACAATGTCTGTTTCCCCACAACGGGATGTTTCTTCACTCTCGCCAGCTTCGCAGGGCAATGTCTTTGGCCTGGGAATAGTCTGAAGGATCTCGTCCAGTTCTTTCTGGACTTGGGACGCCATGTCTTGCCGATCGAGAGCCGCTTGCTCACATTCCATCTCCAGGAAACAGATCCTCTCTTGCAGCTGCCATTTCTGGAGCTTGAGGGTTTCATTCTCTGACCGGATTTCTTCATAGGCCTTTTTCAACTTGAAAAAGGTCTCTGTTCCAGAGGCTGCCGTTTCGGATTCTGTGACAGGACGCCAACTCATGTCTCCCTCTTCCATTTCATCTTCTCCTCGTACTTCATCGTGGTCTTTGTCTGTTGCACTTGATTCCACAAATATTTCTGGAGTCAGCGGGCTGAAACCTGGTGACTGAATGGGCTCTTCTGGCTTGTACAGCAAGTTGTCCATTCCTGAGATGGCTGTCGTGTTCTCGTCTCCTGCTGGCTCCTGGTCTGCCGGCAGGTTTGGAAGATCATCTTGCACCTCTCTTGTCTCCTGGGTTTTCCCAGGCCCTGGAGAATCAACACCCTTACTTTCTACATCTTGCCTTGGGAAGACACAATTGCTTTGCAGTTCAGACAGGTGGACCAACTCCTTCTGCAGTTCTTCCACTTGACTTTCCAGCTTCGAGACTTCCCACCTCAGCTCTCGTTCTTCTGCTGACGCTCTGCAACACATCTCTTGCTTTGAATGCTCGAGAGCGACCAGTCTGGAATTCAGTTCTTCTTTCTTGAGCAAAAATTCTGTCTCCAGCCCTTCAAGCTTTTCGATGACTTGCTTCCGACTTGCCTCGGCAGCAGCGATTTCTTCTTCCCTCTCTCTCAGCTCCTTCTTGTGACTGACCTGAACTTGTAAGAGCTGACCATGCAGCTCATTTTCCTGCTTCTTCGCATCCCGGAGTTCTTTCTCAAGTTGCTCCTTCTCCAGCATCAACGAGTTCACGTGCTCCTTGAAATTCTTCTCCAGAAGCTCCTTCTCTTGGGCCAGTGCTGATGAAACAGACTTCTCCTTCTCGAGTGTCTCTTTCCACCTCTCCTGGGCCTCAGCACCTTCCTGGATCAGTTCATCCTTTTCAAATTCCCACCGGGATTTCTCCTCGCCCTGCAGCTCGGAAAGCTCTTGCAACTCTTGCCGGTAGCGTTCTTCCAGGTTTTTGACCGCCTCTCCGTATTTGCTCACAAGGGCCTGCCGGTCAACTGCAAACTGCTCCTCGGCCCGAGAGAGTCTTCCATTAAACTCGTTTTCCATTTTTGTCCTAAACGTGGTCAACACAATATGTTACTGAAATACCTGCTGACTCAGGAACAGAGGAGTGCCGACCTCTTAAGACACCTCAGCTTTTTCAGACTTAGGACCTCTCCTGGCACGCCCCAGCGGGCAACATGAGACGCCCCCCCTGCAGGCTTTTAACCTTATTTTGTTTCTTCTCTTCTCTAGAAAAGGATTCAATAGGGGTCCATGTTGGGTCAGGTATCCAAACCATTTATGTTCATAGTTCTTTTTAACTATTTGCAGGGCTGTCGTTTAGAGGAGGGTAGGGCTCTATTACAGTGGGTAATGGATAGGACTCGTGATAGTGGGTTTAAATTACGGGTGGGGAGATATTGGTGGAACATTAGCAAAAGCTTTTTAACAATAAGGGCGGTTCAGTGGTGGAATCAGTTGCTCAGGGACGTTGTGGGTTCTCTCTCTTTGGCCACAGAAGATCCAATTGGTAGTTAAAATGCCAAGAGGACCCTTTGAGCTTCTGTGCTGTGCCGGCACTCGAGTTGCATCCGTACAGCAATATGGATTCTCATGTAGTATGATCGATCCCCAAGTGGTTTAGTGGATCACAGTGAGCAAGGGACGAGGTGTGAAGGCCCCTGCTCAAACCTCACCCCCCAGCTATACCCACTGGTTAGGCTCTTTCCCTTCCTGTCACTCTGCACTGGCCTACCTCGCAGGACTGTTTTATTGCGATATTGTTTGCAAAGTGTTTTTTGACACCCAAACTTGCTGTGTAAATGCTAAACAGTATTATTACTAATACCACCTCCAACCTTCCTAGTAATTTTGATGTTAATTAACGCCTGAAGCACCTTGATATTAGTAATAGGGTGACACTCCTCTCCTGTGATCTTGGCCGCCTCTTTGAACTAGCAGCATTTATTAGGCTGCTTGTTAATAGCATGCCACTAGCATTGCCTGGAAGTAGTTGAAGGAAAAATAATAAATAATAGCCATAAACAAAGACAGATGAGAATAATTCACCCTTCCCTTCTGCCAAATGGGAAGCGACTGGAAAGCTGGCCCACTACACCACAGGAGAATGAAAGGTTTCTGTCCTGTCTACGTGATGAATGTTATCTCAGCTTCATAGCCCTTCCCACTGCCACGGCTAGGGAGGGCCTGAAAAAGCCATATCCTCGATTTCTGCCTCCCCCAAGCAAGCCCTGCAATTCTAGAGGTACCTTGGGAGACGGTTAAACCAGATTAAGGGTCTTTCTGCACAGGACAGACTTAAGGACACTTGTTATCTTGAAGTCTGTCCTGCGTCCTACATTTTACTGTTGCTCAATTAAAAAATTATCTGTTGATAAAGACTGAAAGATTAGTACTAGACGGTTTAGAATGAATTAGTTCTGCTCTGTTCGGTATTCAATGAGGATCTTGTAGGTATGGAGTGCTTATTATGTATGAGGAGTGTATGTTGTATGTTTTGAAAATAAAAATTTAATTAAAAAAAAAGATGCGTGTTATAAAATGCAACCTGACGCCAACCTCTCTTCCCGCAGTTCCTGCCGGTGCTTCTCTGCCAGTTCTTGCAGTATCTGTGCCTTCTCCAGGGCGTGCTTCTCCACCAGCATCTGCATTTGCTCGCAGAACCCGTGCTCCATCTCGGCTTTCTCTTCGCGGACGGTCTCTGCTATGGTCCTCATTTTTTCCTCCATCCAAACCCCGGCCTGGATCAGCTCCTCCCGCTCTTGGTTAAAATCCTCGCGCGTCTCTGCCAGCCTGGCCCGGAGCTCCCCTCCGGGACTGAGCCTGAGGGGCTCCTGGCGGCTATCCTTCTCCTCCACGCCCATCAGCACCTCACCCCGTTCTGGGTCATCCCTCTGCCTGGCTCTGGCCAGCTCTGCCTGGAGGTCAGAAACTTGGGCTTGAAGGTCATCGACTTGCCCCTCCCTGGTTAGCATCTCCTGGCAGAATTTCTGCTGAAGGTTCTCCTTCTCCTTCTCGCAGCGGCTCTGGGTCTCCTCCAGCTGCTTCTCGTAATGGCGGATCTGAGCCGAGAGAAAGAAAGTACCCTTGGTTAGCATCTCTGCAGGCTTCTTGACACAAAGGCCATTTATGCTTGGTAATTAGCAACGTGTTCCAAGCTGAATTGCCCTGCATTTTTTTTTTTAATTTTTCACGCTGAACCATCATTCTTGGAAGCGACTGCGAAGCCAGCGCATACCGGCTTCACATTACTTAACAGCCCCTTTAACGCGACCTTTGGTGTTTGCTCTGCCCACGCCGCGAAGAATCCCCTCAAGCAACCATGCAACCATTTCTTCCTCCCTTGGTCCAAGACTGCGGTCATAGACCTAATAATAAATTATTATAATAACAGCGGTGCGTTAGCTATGTACATGCTAATGGCTACGCAAACAGGAACGAAGAAGCAGGTGAGTGTGTGTGTGTGTGTGTGTGTGGAATTTCTCCTTTTGTGTCGGGACCATGAATAGGCATTTTTAAAGTCACCTTTAAAAAAAGAGCTTTGAGTGAGCATCAAAACTGACCACGCATAAATGGCAAAAGTGTCAAGAAGAAAGAAACATTCAAGGCCAAAAGTTATACAATTAAAAATTAAACAATTAAAAGATTATGTCAGTGTACAATGTCTCTATAAATTTACTTCAGGTTACAATTTAATAACACATATACGGCCCTGCAAAAGCCTACCAAGGTGCCTCATTGGCGAACAGCGCTCAGAAGAGCCACAGGGAATATTAGCAGAGAGCCACAGGTGGCTCTGAAGCCCCTGAGTACCACCTGCATAGAGGTTTCGTTTAGTTACAGGCAGTGATCTGCAGTGGGGAGAGTGCAGGACATGGGCAGGGAAACCCATGTTTGAGACCCCGCTCAGACAAGAAGCTGAGGGCCACTGCAAGGTATTTTGTGGCCCCAAGCAAAGTACACCCCTTGTGTTTTCCTGGGTCCTGCTCGAGTTGAGCCACTAGGGTGTGCCAGCTCTCTCCTCATCATGGGGCCCCAACCAGCTGCCAGGGTGCCTTAGCTGGAGAACCAGCTCTACCTGTGATGCAGACATAGCCAAGGAGGTCTTAAGAACATCAGAAGAGCCCTGCTGGATTAGACCAGTGGTCCAGCATCCTTTCTCACCCAGTGGCCAAAATTAGTTCCTCGGGAGGGCCAACAACAGGTTGTAGAGGCCGAGGCCTTCATTAGAACATAGGAAGAGCCCTGCTGGATCAGACCAGTGGTCCATCTAATCCAGCATCCTGTCTCACCCAGTGGCCAACCAGTTCCTCTGGAGATCCAACCACAGGGCATAGAGGCCAAGGCCTTAAGAACATAGGAACAGCCCTGCTGGATCTGACAAGGGGTCCATCTAGTCCAGCATCCTCCGATCTCACACAGTAGCCAACCAATTCCTCTGGAGGGCAAACAACAGGGCACAGAGGCCTCAGCCTTCCCCTGATGATGCCTCCTGGCACTGGGATTCAGAGGGTGACTGCCTCTGAACGTGGAAGTTTCCCTTTTGTCACCATGACCAGTAGCCACTGATAGACCTCTTGTGAAGACAGGACAAGCCATTCAGTGTTAGCTTTTGCTTAGCATCACTATTCTCCATTTTAAATGCTTAGAAAACTGTTGTTATAATTGTAGAGGCCTAGCAGAGACCATGAAAAACAAGATGCACCTGCAGCCTGTTACCAAGCAGATAAGACCGTGCAAGGCCGAACCAGCCAGCATACCAGCCTAATTGGGAGATAGTTCTCATCTGTGAGAAGTTGGGAGGGGGGAATAATTCACTCTTCATTCCTAGGACCCAATCCAGCTTGAACCGACCTGAACCATCTAGAGGTTTCTTTGAACTACTGTTTCTGATTGGAAGTTAGGGGTCATCTGACTAGGATTCAGATTGCCATAAGTTTAGCCATGCTTATGCTATTCTAACTATCATGGATAACCATTATCGACTATTATCATCACCTGAACTGCTTTAGCACATTACTCTGCTCGCATACAGCAATGCAAGAAACTAAGGCCTGAACCAGCTTAGCTTAAGAATAAGGAACTTCAGCTATGTAGTAGAGTTATAAGTATAACCAGCAAGACTTTGTTATTTTCTGTGCCAGTGTGTCTTTAAGATTACTGTACTCGCATTTTAATTATTATTTTTTTAATTTCTTAATAAACCTTTTCATTTAAAAGGTAATTTGAGTTATTTCACCTGACTCGGTTACGTTACGACACGGCTGGGGCTCTGGAGAGGGCGGCCAGTCGTGATACCTCTTCTTCACGAATCTGTCTAATCCCCTTTTAGATCCATCCATGCCCGTGGCCGTCACCATAACCTCTGGCTGGGCTTTAGGCTTCCTGTTCCAATAGAGGCGGCTTACCGAGCTTTCAAGCTTCTGACGTAGGTCACGGATATCCTGATGGTGCAGATCCTTCATTTGCTCCATGGCCATTTCAGCTTCTATACTCATGTTCAGGGGGTTGTTTTCCTCAGAACCGACCTCTATAAAGCACAAATCAACACAAAAACACGAGGATCAACCTTTTTTTTTTTTAATCCACTTTTTCTAAAAGCTGAAAGCTACCAACTAGCCACTCATAGTCTGGAATCCACGAGGAATTCAATTTTGGACACCACAGTTTAGTAGTAATAATAATAATAATAATAATAATAATAATAATAATAATAATAATAATAATAATAATAATAATAATTTATTAATATGGTCACTGACCAGCAAAAACAAACAACCAAAATAAGCAAACAATAGCCACAATAGATAGCAGGAAAACCACCACAACAGCTACTACTGCTACTACAAATAATCTAAGCCTAAAAACTACATATTACATGTATGAATAAAATTTATACGTGTGTGTGCTAAGTGCCATCAAGTCGCTTCCGACTCATGGCGACCCTATGAATGAAAGTCCTCCAAAATGTCCTATCTTTGACAGCCTTGCTCAGATCTTGCAAATTGAAGGCTGTGGCTTCCTTTATTGAGTCAATCCATCTCTTGTTGGGTCTTCCTCTTTATATACACATTGTATAACTTGGTGTGACCCCCTTAATATTTTGAGTAATAAAGTATTTCTGTTACTCTGATCCTGTCAGGGTACGACGTATTTTAATAGCTGCAGCACAGAATTTAGCAGTCAAGAGTGTAAACTGTGATTTTTCATCAGTTAAGAACTTCCTAGTGGGTCAGGTTGGCATGGGCAAGTGTTAAGCAAAGGGGAAAGAAACCTTGTGCGGACAGCTGCCTGCCCTCCTCTAAGTGACAGCCCTTCAAATACTTAAAAGAGAGCAATCATGTTTCCCCTCAACCTCCTCTTCTCCAGCCGAAACATTCCCAACTCCCTCAGCCTTTCCTTGCAGGGCTTGGTCTCCAGGCCCCTGATCATCCTCGTCGCTCTCCTCTGCACCCGCTCTACAGGCAAACCCCCGCCCTACAGGACTGGGACCTGACACACACAACCCGGGGGGGGGGTAGCTTTTACCGTGATTGCATTCAACTTCACAGTCGTCCAGCTCCTCGTAGAGAGAGTTTTTCAACAAAGGCTCGACCGCTTTGCCTTGAGTCCGATGAGCTTCCAGTTGGGACTGCAGTTCGTCAATCTGGTCTTGGAGTTCCTAGATAACAATGAGAGGGACAATCAAGGTGGAAACAGAAGTACATGTGGTTCACTGAGACAGCAACATTTTTATGGTGGGGTGTGCAGTGCCGGATCTAGATCTTTTTTGAACGGGGGGGGGGGGGAGAATAAAATGACACACCCATATATTATATACATATTTTTCTTTTATACATATGTACATAATAAACGTATATAATGTACGCATATAGGGTTGCCAGGTTCCTCTTCGCCACCGACGGAAGGTTTTTGGGGTGGAGCCTGAGGAGGGCGGAGTTTGGGGAGGGGAGGGACTTCATTGCCATAGAGTCCAATTGCCAAGGCGGCCATTTTCTCCAGGGGAACTGATCTCTATTGGCTGGAGATCAGTTGTAATAGCAGGAGACCTCCAGCTAGAACCTGGAGGTTGGCAACCCCAAATGTATATAATCAACAACTCTTTTAAATGATAGAATACATTGTGCTGACCTCAAACAGCACTGAGCAATAAAATCCAGCTTCTGATAATTTTTTTGAAGAATTTGGGTTATTCGGCTGATAATGCATAATCCCTGTTATCTGGTGACCCCTCTTCTAGATACCGGTAGTCAGAAGTCAGATTTAGCTGATAATTTATATCAGGACTATTCAATCCCACACTACCAAAGAGGGACAGTAGAGGAGAATCCATTGATTTAGAAGGGGCAGGCGTATTCTCCGCCAGGCATTCTTATTTATTTTCAACAGGGAAGGAGCTTAACAGGTCCATGTCCCAATAATCATCAAGATGGCTCTGTTTACTAACTGGGATAATCCATCCTCAGTAGGGTGACTCTGTTTCTTACTTATCACAGGTAAAATGGCAATATAATAGATAAATAAATAAATGAGTAATTAAGGAAATAAACATTGCACAGTCTAAAAACTCAGGGTATCTAATGCAGCTAAAGCCTATTTAATCTTTATCTCATCTTTGTCTCTTGTTTATCTTTATCTCATTTCATTTCATTTAATTAAAAACACAACCACCCTCCTCCTAAAGGGTGGGGTGGGGACAAATATAGGAGAGTATATATAAAGAATAATTAAATGACTAGATAAAATAGTCGAATAGCTAAATACGTTGTTTAGTTTAATTTAATCCTATCTGAGGACAAAGCTAAATGCACTGATAAGTAAATAAAACAAAGAAGAGAAAGGAAGAAACAGCGTCCGTTTCTCATCATTTCCCTAACAGACCACAAGCTTTGCTGAATAAGGGAGAGAGAAGTTGCCTGACTTTAATTCCTGCCACCCTCAGATCAGCGTCTCAAGCTAAGGAGGTGCACCTCTTCCAGATAAGATGAAGAGGCTGCAGAGCAGCTGCTCAGCAAAAAAACAAGCTCAAAAGAAGAAGTGAGAAAAGAGGGGGAGAGACAGATAAAAAGTTCTACAAGATCCAGCTACAACCCCATGCAACTTACCATATCTTCTTAGTTGGTAAAACCCTTACTTCTCCCCCACCCCCAAGATAAAAAAGGAGGAAATTCAAAGCAAAATAAATGTTAAGAATATATTAAACCATTAATATAATGAAAATGAAACAACAATAAACCAAGTAAAACCAAACAAAACAGAACAACTCCCTGATAGCAGAGCTCGGCTCCCAAAGGCCGGTTCCCACTCAACCGGAACCAGAACTCACCCCCCCCCCCACCAAGGAAATTAATGAGTTAAAGAAAGAAAGGGACGATTAGAGAAACTCCAAGAAACACACACAGAAGAAAGATCCCCTTCCTCCCCATGGGGCTGGCTGCCCTTCTTGTTGAACACATGAACACATGAAGCTGCCTTATATTGAATCGGACCCTCGGTCCATCAAAGTCAGTATTGTCTACTCAGACCGGCAGCGGCTCTCCAGGGTCTCAAGCAGAGAGGTCTTTCACATCACCTACTTGCCTGGTCCCTTTAACTGGAGATGCCGGAGAACCTGGGACCTTCTGTATGACAAGCAGATGCTCTACCATTGAGCCACAGCCCCTTCGTAGGGTTGCCAGGTCCCTCTTCACCACCGGCAGGAGGTTTTTGGGGTGGAGGCTGAGGAGGGCGGGGTTGGGGAGGGGCTTTGATGCCATAGAAGCCATTTGCCAAAGTGGCCATTTTCTCCAGGGGAACTGATCTCTATCGGCTGGAGATCAGTGGTGATAGCAGGAGATCTCCAGCTACCACCTGGAGGTTGGCAACCCTATGCCTTCGCCCGCGTACTCTGTTTGGAGGGAGGGGCTAGCACAGTGCGGGATTGTGATGCGGGGAAGGAAAAAGAGACTCGGGAGCTCCATCCCCGAGGCCGCGGGTGATGCCAGCAGCTGCCAGGCATGCAGACAGGGAGGCTCCTACCTAGAGCGAGCCTCCTTGAACCTGATGTTTCACTAAGCACCTCTTGGGGGCACATGGCCCCGAACAGCCCATTCCTGGGCTCCTCGGAACGACCCGCCACACTTACCCTGCACTGCCGCTCGTACTCAATCTTCAATTGCGTCAGCCGCTCCTCTTGCAGGAAGAACTCCGCGCTGCTGGGATCGAGGTCGCCGAACTAGAGCCAAAGAGCCAACACTGTCAATAAAATCTGCTCACTCGCACATGGGATACTCGCTGAGTCGGGGCCCAGACGCCAAAGCCTTATTGCTGGGCCCCCAAAAAAGGGGGGGGCAATTCGATGACTTATTCTGTATGGGTTGTGCTGGATTGGGGAGGGGGTTCCACCCCCCACTCAATGCCTCCAACCCCTGAAAGCACTCCCCTGTTCCCTTCCTCCAGGAACCCTTTTCAGCCCTGGTCCCAGCCTGGTGGAACTCCCCGCAGAATGAGATCAAGGCCCTATGGGACCTTAAAGAGTTCCACAAGGGCTAGGGTTCACCTCCGGGGGGAGGTTTTTGGGGCAGAGCCTGGGGAGGGCGAGGTTTAGGGAGGGGAGGGATTTCAATGCCATAGAGTCCAATTGCCAAACCAGCCATTTTTCTCCAGGTGAACTGGACTCTATCGGCTGGAGATCAGCTGTAATAGCAGGAGATCTCCAGCTGGTATCTGTGGGCAACCCTAGCAAGGCCTGCAAATACGGTTGCCAACCTCCAGGCAGTTCAAAGCGCATTCCTGACCTTTAAGGGCGAAAGCCCTTAGGAGGCCAGGAAGGCGCTGTGCCAGCATTGGGGCCCTCCACTCCGGCGTCTGGGCTACTTATGGTGCCATAAAGGCCTGCGCCAGCGTCCCAGGGGGGGCGTTTTGGGGGGAGGAGCTGCCATTAGGCAGCCTCCGGTCCCTGTTCGCCCCAGGTACGCCGGTGGCAAGAGGAGCAAGGCTGCGCCAGCATTTTGCTGGTGCAGCCTCGCTTTTGTCAATGGGGCGAAAAGGCCCCGATTGACAACCAAAAAAGCCTCTAAAAGTCTTTTTTTTGGGGGGGTGTCTTTCCGCGGCCATAGGACGGCTTAGGAGGCGGCGCTGCGGCGCCTTCTTCCCACCATCCCTGGCCGCCGCCAGCTCAGGAATGGGCTATCAGAAACCTTTTACTATTGCCAAATTTTTCGGAACCACCACATTCAGTTACATGACCTCAAATAGGGTCGCGGCCCATAGTTTAAGAAGCTTTGGTATAGCTCACAGTCCCTAATAATATATCCAAGTCACTTTGTGAATCACTTTGTAAAGTGCGACCCTACTGCCTGAGTAGAAAAGCCCTCCTTATTGGGCAAATCAGCTTCGTGGAGTGGCGAAAAGCTTTTGCGTCAACTAGGAATGTCACTTTTAAACACTTGGTGTTTAAAATGTCACTTGGTTTTTTAAAGATGTTTTAATATTTATTATTGTGTACAATTTACATAAGAGCCCCGTGGCACAGAGTGGTAAACTGCAGTAATGCAGTCAAAGCTCTGCTCACAGCCTGAGTTCAATCCCGACGGAAGTCGGTTTCAGGTAGCCGGCTCGAGGTTGACTCAGCCTTCCATCCTTCTGAGTTCAGTAAAGTGAGCACCCAGCTTGCTGGGAGTAAAGGGTAGACAACTGGGGAAACCACCCCGTAAACACAGACTGCCTAGTAAACGTCAGGATGTGACGTCACTCCATGGGTCAGTATTGACCCGGTGCTTGCACAGGGGACTACCTTTTACCTTTACAATTTACATGCTTAGCTCTGACTGATAACAGAAGTTCACAAAGGTCAAATGAAAAATGACCCTTCTGTAATACAGTAAGTTTCACAATAGCATTATTCCCCCCCCCCCTTTCTTTAACCATTCTTGTATATCTGGCATATCATATTCTGCTTCCAGGATTGGTAGGGTTGTCAGATGCCTGTTAATTGTCCACCAATTAACAGGCCTGCCTGCCACCCCTCAGCTGGCTGGCGGGGGAAGCAGGCCAGCTAAAGGGAGGAGACGATTAGCATGTGCGAACAGCGTTGTGCAGCGCAATAATGTCTCTTCCAGGGTAAACCTGGAAGCGACGGGGACGCTCTAGCATGTCCCTCAAAAAAAAAAAAAAACCCTCTCTATGGAAACCCTAGGGGTTTTGAAGGAATATGCTAGAGCGTCCCCGTCGCTTCCGGGTTTACCCTGGAAGGGACATTATTGTGCACACGTGCTGCGCACTCACAAATCGCCCCCGCCAGTGGTAAGGGGGGACCTGGCTACTCTGAGTATCGGGCAAATACAAGAGTAGCAGCAGTAATAGTTTAAGAGGATTTCCCGATGTTTTATAGGAAACACAGATACGTAGTTTAATAAAAAGATCTCTGGATTTAAAGGCACATTAATCCCTAAATCTATTTTCATTTTTTTCACATGCCGGTTTTTGGCCTTCTTATGTTCTCAAGCTTACTTATTCCTTCAAACTTGACTGGGCTCTAAATACAACACGCAGACTGACCTTCTCCGCCAGGACGTTTTCCAAGTTCTTCTGCAGTTTGCTCGCCGTGCTTTCGTACTTGGCCAGTTTCTCTCCCGTTTCCAAAAGCTCACTCTCTAAACGACTGTTTTCCTAAAAGAAACCAAGAGGGTCACAAAAGTCCGGGTCCTCTCCCTCAGAATAATGGGGCAAATATTGCGGACAAACATCTTTGCTTCAAATCTCTGTGCGTTGTGATGAACGCAATCAAAATTATGAGAGTGTACACAAATTCAGTAGCTTTTGAACAGAGAACTTGGAACCCAGCACCGACTCCCTTCCCAGGATCATTACCTTCAGTGTTAGAGCGAGGCGGTCCCGGAGGTAGTTCTCCTCCGTTTTCAACGTCTCGATCTCCTGCTCCAGCTCCATCCGTTGCTTGCCGGCTTGCTGCAGGATCTGCTCCCGCTCTTTCCGAAGTTCATTTCTGAGAACCGCCATGCGATCCTTGTACTCCTCGTCCAATTTCCTAAGTGTGCAGATTAAGGCAGGCCAAGGTTTTCGAATTTGTATGAAAAGCCATAAATCCTAACCTGAATAAGAGTCTCTATTAGGGTTGCCAACCTACAGGTACTAGCTGGAGATCTCCAGCTAGGTCATAGAATCAGCATTGCTGACAGATGGCCATCTAGCCTCTGCTTAAAAACCTCCAACGAAGGAGAGGCCACCCCCTCCCGAGGAAGCCAGTTCCACTGAGGAACCACTCTAATGGTTAGAAAATTCTTCCTAACGTCTAGACAGAAACTCTTTTGATCTAATTTCAACCCACTGGTTCTAGTCCAACCTTCTGGGGCAACAGAAAACAACTCGGCACCATCCTCTCTATGACAGCCCTTCAAGTACTTGAAGATGGTTATCATGTCCCCTCTCAGTCTTCTCCTCTTCAGGCTAAACATATCCAGCTCCTTCAACCTTTCCTCATAGGACTTGGTCTCCAGACCCCTCACCATCTTTGTTGCCCTCATGTCCCAGCTTCTCTACATCTTTCTTAAATTGTGGTGTCCAGAACTGCTTCACCATTCCGGTGCTGCTGCCAGTGCCATCAGAGAGTGTTTGGTTCTCTTGAGACATGGCGATGCTACAAATAAGAGTTTGAGGGGAGCCAAACCAACCTAAGGTTGTACTCATTTCGACGTTCGATGGCAGCATGGTGGTCGTCCACTTCAGAAGCCATCAGCGATTTCAGTTTCTCTGCCTTCTCCAGGTCCAATCGCAATTTCTCTTTTTCTCTAACTACCTGGTCCACCCTTTCCCTAAGGGAGGGGAAAGAATTTTCAGCCATCGGGGGAATCCTCACCCAGTTTGCAGAGGACACAAAACGGAGCAAGAGCGAACGCCTTAGAAGGTTGAAATAAAATTCAAAAATGATCTTGACAAGTTGGAAAGCTGGAGTGAAGGCAAGGTCATCAAATTCAACGAAGACAAATGCCAAGTTTTGCATTTAGGCAAAGAAAAAAAAAGAATAAAACACACAGGTAAAGGATGGGGCACACCTGGCCTTGCAGCAAAACTCGAAGAACAAGAAGAGTTGGTTTTATATACCCCACTTTTCTCTACCTTTAAGGAGTCTGAAAGCAGCTTACAATCACCTTCCCTTCCTCTCCCCACAACAGACACTTGTGAGGTAGGTGGGGCTGAGAGAATTCGAAGAGAACTGTAACTAGCCCGAGGTCACCCAGCTGGCTTCATGTGGAGGAGCAGGGAAACGAACCCGGTTCTCCAGATTAGAGTCCGCCGCTCCTGTGGAGGAGTGGGGGAATCAAACCCAGTTCTCCAGATTAGAGTCGGCCCCTCTTAACCACTGCACCACGGTGGCGGGATCTCCAGATTGCAGGATTTTAGGATTCTGCAGCACCTTCCTGGACTTGTGCCCATGCCCCAGAATCACTTGATAGGTGCAAGTCAGTTCCCTTGGGTGGCACGGCCCGTGTCTCTGCAGTTCACTCCCTAGGCCACTGCTGAAGATGCTGGCACCAAGCAGCATTCCTTCCTGAGATACTTCAGGTCCCGTGTTCAAGTCCCATTTTGGGCCCAAATTAAAGGCTTATCGGGGCTTTAATGTTTATTAATGGTTCCGGGCTTCACAAATCTGCTAGGGGCGCCAAGCCCAACTGGTGTGGGCAGAGAGGCGTACTTGGGGCCTGCCACTCCCACACCCCACCCTCAGAAAGGAACTTCTTTCTGCTGGAGATCAAAGATCCACATCTTTTAAGGCCATTTTGTCCAGCATTCATAATAAAGCCGTTTATGGAGCTTTTCGAAGGCAGATCTTGTTTCTTTGGGAAGTTTACTTGTCTCATTTGTTTGAAATCTCTGTTTGCTCATCCAAAAACATTAGGATAGTTCCCTGACTTAAGGGAATAAAATCGGCCAACAAAGGAAGCTTACATTAAATGCCTGATTTCCATCTTGAAACTTGCGAGTGCGGCCTGGTAGATCCCGTTCTTCGTTACGAGCAGCTCATTTTCCAGAGCGAGGGTGAGATCGGTCAGGTTAACTTTCCCATCCAAGCTAAAATCTAAGGCCTGTCAGAAAAATGATATGAAACAAACCTGTCAATTGTTTTAAAAGCACTTTTATTTGTTTTATTTATTTACAAAATCTATATCCCACCTTTCTGCTCTTATAAGGGCCACCGAGGCAGGTAACACTTTAAAAGATACATGATAAAATTAAATTATAAATGTGTCCTTTTTAGCAGATTATGATTTGGGCTTGAATCACAAGGAAATGTGGTATATAAATGTTTTAATAAGTATAAATAAACAGTTATTCTAACTGGTTTAAATAAAATATTTCTCCACCACAGAAAGAGTGGAATTAGGACACTAACCCTAGCAACCATTTATCTTAACTAATGGCGTTAATTGTCTCCAATGCACTGGAGAAAATGAAAAGTTGCCTGCCGCTTCCCAGTAGAATCAGCACGATTTGCAACAAAACAGAAGATAAAGCTCAACTGTTCCTCCCCTTCAAAAACTGAAGGATAAAAGGAGGATCCGCAAAAGAAAGGGAGTTCTAGCCCCACAGTTTCCTTTGCAAGAAAAGCCAAACTCTGGGAGAATTCACATTCCCAAGGTGGGCTTTTTGCTCCCCTACCCGTGCTGCTTCCCCACCACAGGAGCAAACAGGATGAGGGCAGAGTCAAAGTCACACCATGGTAACCACAGCAGCTGGGCCCACGTTATTTATTTATTTAGACTATTTCTAGGCCACCTCTTCAGAGTCTTGCTTGAGGGGGCATCCAATTAAAAATCACAATATTAAAACACAAGTCGAGGAGGAGAAGAAGAAGAAGAACTGGTTTTTATATGCCTACTTTCTCTACCACTTAAGGAAGAATCAAACCAGCTTACAACTACCTTCCCTTCCCCTCCCCACAACAGACACCCTGTGAGGTAGGTGGGGCTGAGAGTGTGACTAGCCCAAGGTCACCTAAGCTGGCTTCGTGTGTAGGAGTGGGGAAACAAATCCAGTTCACCAGATTAGCCTCCGCCGCTCATGTGGAGGAGTGGGGAATCGAACCCGGTTCTCCAGATCAGAGTCCACAGCTCCAAACCACCGCTCTTAACCACCACACCACAAGCAGCATAAAAACTATCCATGAAACAAAACAGATGGTTAAAAAGTTGATAAGATTAAGAACTACTAATTAAAAGCCTAGGTAAAAGAGCTGTGTTTTAGCCTGGTGTGCGTGTGTGTTAAGTGCCATCAAGTCACCTCCAACTCATGGTGACCCTATGAATGAAAGTCCTCCAAAATGTCTTATCTTTGACAGCCTTGCTCAGATCTCAAAAATTGAGGGCTATGGCTTCCTTTATTGAGTCAATCCATCTCTTGTTAGGTCCTCCTCTTTTCCTGCTGCCCTGGTACCCAAAAGAAAGTAAATCAGGCACCAGGCGGGCCTCAAGGGGAAGGGTGTTCCAGAAGTGAGGTGCCACCACAGAAAATGCCCTGCTTTAACTTCTGAGGTCTTTGCAATCCAACGGCAAAAAAAGATGGATTACCTTCAAGATCTCATGGCTGTTCTCTATCCCCTCTTCATTCCATACATCAAGGATTCTGTCCACTGCTGCGTAGCCCATCCCATCATCCAGGCTGGAGAACACTTGGAAGCTGATTGTGGTTGTCATTGCTGATGTTGTAGTGTTACGTCTTCCGCTCTCATCAAAGGACTGTGGGGGGATGGAGTAGGGGGAGACTGGGTTGCAAGCAAGTCTTTGACATTGCTGGAATTTGAAGGGAAGCCAATGGTTGACCCTCGTCCCCTCGTCAGGGAGACACCCCCCCCCCGAATGGTGGATTCGGGTCTGACAGTCTTGGGTTCCAGTTATGCCATGGCAAGGATTCAGTGAACAATCCTTAATAAGTTGTACACTGTCACCCTAGATTCCCATCTGTATTTAGAACCACAGCGGTCGTCTCACAAGATTATTACTAGAAATAATAAAGCACTTTGTAAACTGACTATATTAGAAAAAATGCAATGGTTAGCCATTTAGCTGTTAAAGTATAGGGCTTTGATTAGGAAGGCCTGAGTCCAGATCTCTGCTCAGCCATGACGTTTACTAGCTGGTCTTGAGCCAAACCACCTCACAAGGTAGTTGTAAAGAGTACAATTGGGGGGGAGATCTCATGAGCTATTTGGAAGATGCATAGAATATTAATATGATTCTTTTTTAAGAGGGAGAATAATGAGTGTTTAGCAGGATTTAGAAAGGGTTTCCCCACCCACACCAAGAAAAAAAAATTAAAAACACCTTTGAATTTTCCAGGATAATCTGCCAGAGAGATCTCAGTTCAAAAGATTTTCATGCGCTTAGAAAGATCGTGCATGCCCCATTAATTTGTCTCCTGAACACAAACTATCAGAAAGGCTGAGATCCCTGAACACAAATCACACAAAACGTTTTGTTTGTGGGTGACTTAATAGCCAACTGGACTGGCAGTGTGGGAAACACAAACACCACCCAACCATCATAAAACAATGTGAGTTTTTGGCAGCACAACTTTTTTTTTTTGTCAGTCTGTTCAGCTGTGCCGAAGGCGTTACTTTCAAGTTGAGTACTGAAGTTATGTAATGTTCAGGGCCGCTCCGGTGAATTTTGTTGAGGTGCAAAAGGTGATCGAAGATCCCTACCTGCATGGAGAGATGTCGTTTGAGCTGCCTGTACGGGGTTGAGGCAGACGGGGGGAGAGACTTCCCAATTTTAAACAAGCCATAGAAAAAGTCTTCGATGCTCATCATTCCGTCGTGTTTGAGGTTGCAGAAGACTTCCTCCAGGACCTGAGAAACAGCAAAACACACCCTCAGATAGGGAACAGGGAAGTGACATGAGCCTTGTAGCGTACCACGGGACGAAAATTCTGCAAGGAGAATTTCAGCGGCAATCCAACAACAGAAAAACAGTACTTTATTTTATGTGTTGTGTTTCTATGGTAAGCTGCCGAGCTCTGTAAGGAAGAAAGGCAGCTAATTGAATGTTTTAAATAAATAAATAAATTGAAATAACATCAAATCGGAGAATACCCCAGAGTCTTCCCCCCTCCCATCCAAGAGAAAAAGTGGTCCTCCTTTCTGCAGTTAGGAAAGGGAAATACTACCAGAGAAGAACGGAAACTGCTTTGCTAATACTCATGGGAACAGGTTGCTCAAGAGTTGCTCCGCTTCTCTGAAATAAAGTGGCCACGCTCCTCCGCGTTTTTTATTTTGATAACTCTACTATCCAGTCTTTGAGACCCAGACTGTGAAGCTGCCACAGGAGAAAATCCCCAGCCAAATGCCAGCCTCACACCACCCAGCCTGACTCCGGGGGGGGGTGAGGTGTCAATTGGTACCTGCGTGTCCATATTCTGCAATCCGTACTGTTCACAAATGGAGACCAGCTTCTCTCTGTTCAGGTGGCCATCTCTGGAGATGCCCAGGTTCTCACACACCTCACGTAGCTTCTCTTCTATCCAGTCCTGAGGGGGGGAGATGTTTGGGGATGCGTTCAAGTCGTCGGGATTCCAAAATCTCAGTTGGCCTGAGGGGGAAAAAAACAGGAAGGAAGGATTAAAAAGAACCAATCACAGTCACCAAAAATTGAGGGCATCGCTCACAAGGCGAGCTTCAAAACAGAGCTGAGCATGACCACACAGCACGTAGAGCAGGGGTCCCCTGCGAATGCCATGGTGCCCGCCGATGCCTTTCCTGGCACCCACCAAGTGTTTTTAGAAAGTGGGCAGGGTCAGGTGGGGCTTCTGTGCAGGCAGGCTTCTGATTGGTTATTTGAGATTTGATTGGCTGTGCAGATTTTTTTAAAGTTTGCTTTTTCAGCAGCTGCTACCACACCACAAGGATCTTCACTGCGTGACTGAAGGTAAGCGGTGGAAACCATTTTGTGGCCAGCTTTGCCTCCCGTGGCAGCCGTTTTGTGGCTGCGCCCACCACACTGGGTCAGAATTCCAAAGGTGCCACAGGCTCAAAAAGTTTGGGAACCCTTGACAGAGAGCATGTGCAATTTAGACCTTCCACCTCTTACAATGAGGAAATATTGGGGCTAAGCTAGACGTAAGGGGAGGGGATGATCAGTCCATCTGTTCATAGCTAAAGCAGGTGGGTTTGAGTTTTTTTAAAACAACAGAGCCCACGGGTAAGGGGAGTTAAACCCTCCCTTCACTGGATTCTGTTACCTTCTATGAAGATAGGTTCAGGTAGGTAGCCATGTTAGTCTGTATTAATGGGACAAAAACTGTGCCCACTCGCACCTCAAAGGCCAACCAAATTTTTCAGGGCAAAAGGTTTCGTGAGTCAATGCTCAGTTCGTCAGACTCAAAAGTATTTCTCATTTGTATCTGATGAGGTGAACATTGACTTGGTCTTCCAAGTAGGGTTGCCAGGTCCCTCTTGGCAACTGGCGGGAAGTTTTAGGGGCAGAGCCTGGGGAGGGGAGGGACTTCAATGCCATAGAGTCCAATGGCCAAAGCAGCCATTTTCTCCAGGTGAACTGACCTCTATCGGCTGGTGATCAGTTGTAATAGCAGGAGATCTCCAGCTAGTACCTGGAGGTTGGTAACCCTACTTCCAAGGCCCTACTGGACACGATTTTTGTTCTTGCAACCTGGCTCCTTCTAGGACCAGGGGTATATTGGGGCAAAAATAGTTAAAAGCAAAAGAACAAAGAAAAGCAAGGAGGGTGAAGGTTTAGCTTCTCCTCACTGTGTGCTTCATTAACTCAGTATGTGAACATGGCAAACGCCAATAAAGAAAACATGGCTTCCCTTATCGCAACCAGTTTGGTCCTGAGTCAGATCCATTTCTCCCCACTACTCAAGCAAGAGCCAGAAACTGAGGGGAAACCACAGAGCATATGACCAGAGAGTACCATCTCAGCATCCATTGTGAAACTGCAAAGGATTCTGCGGAGTACCCTGGATCACGTGGTACAGCTACCTGAGACAGCAAAAGACCCTGGACTGGGCCGGACCACTCCGCAAAACTTTATAGAGCAAGCCTAATAACTCCGTTGCAATCAAAAAGCACACTGCAAAAATACAGAAATGGTTGTTTATGTGTGTGTGTGGGGGGGGGGGGAGATAGAAGAGACAGCAGCACAGGAGAGTGAAAAGGAAGAGGAGATAAGTAAGGGGGGAAAGCAGGAATAATGTTTGAAAAGGGGTATTATCGGGGCAAAGAAGGCTGCTAGAACTACGAGTGGTCCTGATCCCCGTGTGAAATCTCGAGCAGTTGTCAATACAGAATGCGGCAGCTTTTATTGATTTTCTTTTGCCATCGAGTCACAGCCGACTTATGGAAACTCCGTAGGGTTTTCAAGGCAAGCGACATTCAGAGGTGGTTTGCCGCTGCCTGCCTCTGCATGGCCACCCTGGACTTCCTTGGTGGTTTCCCATCCAGGGTTGACCCTGCTTAGTTTCCTAGATCTTACGAGATCGGGCTCGCCTGGGCTATCCAGGTCAGGGCAGATGGACAGAGGGGGTCTGCCATTGCCTGCCTCTGTGTAGCAACCCTGGACTTCCTTGGTGGTCTCCCATCCAAGTAAGGACTAGGGCCCAGCCTGCTTAGCAGCCGAAATCTGATGAGATCGGGCTAGCCTGGGCCATCTGGCTTAGCTACCAATGAACAAATGCTCTCGGTTTAAGAACAATTTTAGCATTCCGAAAAGGAGAAAAATGCCTTTGTATGTTATTTCCTATTTCCCCCCTTCGAAGCTCAAACTGAGTTTGTATTCATTAGAGGTTTCACCCCCTCTCTCCTCCACGTAAGGCAATTTTTTGATCCCTTCTTACCTTCCGCTTCATATTCCTCACTGTCTTGGGACCGCCAGGGCTAAGAAAAGAAAAATGAGAGAGAGAAAATCCTCCTGAAGTCAACACCAAGGAGATAAAATCCAGAGTCCACTGCTACAGACAGAACAAAAAGGATCTTGTGGCCCCTCAAAGATGACACAGATAACTCTGTGGCAGAAACTTTTGTGGCCAAACGAAAACATAAAAACACCATTTTCTTCCCTTTCTTATCTCCATCCCACCTAATCACACTGGATGACCTCTTGATGCATCTATAAGAAATTGAGCTTCAGGACAAAAAAGGTTACACCACAATACATTCGTTAGGTTCAAGGTGCCACAAGACACGGCTGGGTTTTTTTGCCAAGCGTGGAAGGCAATTCCAAGACCAGCCAAACACAAGCGACAGGAATGCTCCAACGCAGCTCACCTTTTCTCGTTTCTCACCTGGCGGAGAAAACAAAAAGCGCCAAGCCCTCCCTGTGCCACCCCCATTATTAAACATCTTCGTTTTAAAGTTCTCAAAAGCAGCTTGTGAAACCCACTTTCAAAACAAACGGCATCCTCCTCCCTCGGCTGCTCAACGAAAGATCCACTTGGAAAACAAAGAGCCGAAGGACAGTCGGCTTAAAAACGACTGACAGCCAAGAGGACGCAATTAAAGTCTATCTGTGCCAGATGGGTGATGGATCTTGTGTGTGTGTGTGTGTGTGTGTCTGAATGCCCCTGCATAAGCAGGCCCAAGTCTGTCGATTAGGGTTGCCAGGTCCCTCTTTGCCATCGGCGGGAGATTTCTGGGGCAAAGCCTGAGGAGGGCGGGGTTTGGGGAGGGACTTCAATGCCATAGAGTCCAATTGCCAAAGCGGCCATTTTTCTCCAGGTGATCTGATCTCTATCGGCTGGAGATCAGTTGTATTAGCAGGAGATCTCCTGCTACTACCTGGCAGTTGGCAACCCTACTGTCAATCCTTGTGGGGGAGGAATGGGGACGAGGTGGGCCCTGGCATTCCAGAAGTAGAGAATACCCCTTTAGGATGACCGTCACGATTGACTGATTTATGCGTTAGCATTTCGACTAGGATCTGGGAGATGTGGGTTCAAGTCCCCACTCTGCCCTGGAAACTTGCTGGGTGGCCTCGGGGCCAGTCACACGCTCTCAGCCTAACCTGCGTCACAGGGTTGTTGTGAGGATAAAATGGAGGTGAACATCATAAGCCGCTTCGGGTTCCCATTGGGGATAAAGGCGGGGTGAAAATGGAGTCCCCCTTTTGGGCGCACGCCAAAAAAACGAATCAGTGGGTTCTAGATCAAATGAAGCCTGAACTGTCCCTAGAAGCTAAAATGACTAAACTGAGGCTATCGTACTTTGGTCACATTATGAGAAGACAAGAGTCACTGGAAAAGACAACCATGCTAGGAAAAGTGGAAGGCAGCAGGAAAAGAGGAAGACCCAACAAGAGGTGGATTGACTCTATAAAGGAAGCGACAGCCCTCAGTTTGCAAGGACTCCTGCTGTACTGACTTGCAGTGGAGGGTGGGAAGGACACTAACTATTCACTAGGAAACAGGAAGAAAATGAAAACTTGAGGACAAAAAAACTAGGATTTCCAAACCTCCAGGTGGTGGCTGGAGATCTCCTGCTATTACAACTGATCTCCAGGCAATAGAGATCAGTTCACCTGGAGAAAATGGCCGCTTTGGCCATTGGACTGTATGGCATTGAAGTCCCTCCTTCTCCAAACCCTGCCCTCCTCAGGCTCCACCCCCCAAATCTCCAGGTATTTCCCAACCCAGAGATGGCAACCCTAAAAAAAACCCTCACATCTCCTCTGGCTAAACATCTGTCTCCCTTCACAGAATGCTTTGGTTTGAGAATGAAGAAGCAGTTGCAGACACGTCACCCCACGGGGCCGAGTGATGGCAGCTGGTTTATTTTCAAAAAGTGTCAAAGGTGCTAACGTATCATTGATATTTAAGGACGTTCCCGCCCCTTTGGGAGATCCAATCCCTGAGCAGTTGATGAGACAATTCATTCATAAACGTACCGCTGCAAAAATCATTTGGTTTCCAAAAGTGGAAAACTGGATGTTGACGTCTTGCAGTATGAAAGAGGGGCAGAAAAAGTCAATCGCCCTCAGCTTCGGCCACTGAGGCTCTGAGCACTCAATGAAGACCCCCTCCCCGTCGTATCATAACATAAAAGTTTAATACCATTCATTCAGCTCACAGCTAAAATGTCATTAATCTACCAGCGTAGCCATGGGAACTGCATTAGGTCACTCCGCTGTTCAAAACCCGTGAGCGTCTGCGTCATCCGGTAGATCAAGAGGAGGAAGTCCCAAGATTACACAGAGAAATGGTGCACACCTCTCCTATGCTAAGGCTGCCGCACACCAGAAAAGTCAATACAGCAAAAGGAACTGTATAGTGGCGGATAGGGTTGCCAACCTCCAGGTCAGACATGGAGATTTACAGGCATTATAGTTGATCTCCAGATTACAGAGCCCATTCGCCTGGAGAAAACAGCTCCTTTACAGGGTGGCATTATACCCCACCGAGGTACCTGGAGGTTGGCAACCCTACTTGAAAACCATATGACTGCCGTAAGTCAGCTGTCCCCTGATGGCGCTTTCCACCTTCCAACAACGATCCAGTTTACCATTTCTGGAAAGCTACAATCTATATTTCATTACCGTAACTGTGTTTGGACAAACAAAGCCTGTCAGGAACAGCCCCCCCCCCACAACCCCGTAAGATTCCTTCTCAAAAGGGACTCCCCCACCCCCAGATACCACTGGCTTGAGTGACAGGCAAGAACAGACAAAAACTCACTACAAAAGGCAACACAAACCCAAGACCAACAGGAGGGGAGAGAATCCCCTAAGCTAGCAAAAAGGCTTTTCCATCTCATTCAGTGCCCACAAAAAAAAAAAAAAAAAAAAAAAAGATTTAAAAAGACACCCAGAGTAATTTTCTGAAAATCTCCAACTGCATGAAGGGCCATGCGCCTGGCGAACCTCGGTTTTAATTCTGATGACCGATTGTTCTGCTGCGGCCCAGCTCCTGCGCTGGTAACGCCGCTTTCACCCCGAGCGCCTCCACCTCGGGCTGCTTCGATTAAGGGCCTCCTGTTGTATCCAGGTGCAGCCCCCCCCCCTCCACGGCCTTAGCCGGCCAGACCCCGTTGCGCGCACATGCACGCACCCTCATTACCATACCCGATGCGTGACAAGAGCCCTCATTGTCAAAAGCAGCTCGATGAGGTCAGGGGTCAAGCCACCTCAAAACGGCGGCCCCAGAAGGCAAGTCGGGGGACACAAAAGGGGGCGCTTCGACAGGTTCTGTGGAGCATGAACCCCCCTCCCCACCGCGCCAGGTATTCTTATACGGAGGGCAATTGTTCTGCAGCTGGATAAGGGGTCACGCATTGCTGGGGGTGGGAGGGAGGCTTCTCCCCCCTATGCAGCAGGCGAGGATTCCAAGAATGCATTATTCGGAGAGAGGCACACATGCTTCGCTGGCCTGAAGAACAGATGGCTGGAAGTTTCACAATGACCGACCTCAAAGCCCGTGGAAGCATCTGGGGCCCGGGCTCCGTGCAATCGCCTCTCCCTCTTAACTTGGCCTCTCTCATCTGACCATCTGCTCCCAGAAGACGGATCTTTATCCTCGAACGGAATATATGGCTTATTAAAACGAGCGGAGGGTGTTGGCGCGCGCAACAATCCGCGCTTGCGGCCTCCCGCGAGGCGCGCGCGCGCATGAAGTGGCGCTCAGTTTTGCCCCCCCCCCGGATAATCAAAGCCCGGGGTGTTCAGGAACATCCACTAGACTGGATATTTATTTATTCAAAACGCTTTTATGCCACCCGGCCACCCGTTCAAGTCCCCAAGGCAGCAAACATAAAAAACATTAAAACGTTGGAATAATAAAAGATGCAACTCGTCTTGTTAGTGGCTTCCTAGAGGCCCCTGGCTGACCGCTGTGTGAACAGCCTGCTGGACTTGATGGGCCTTGGTCTGATCCAGCATGGCCTTTCTTATGTTCTTATGTTCTTAATTTAAATGATAAAATAATTAAATAAAACATGTAAACAACCAACATCATATGCTGGGTATAATTACAGGAAGGTGCCTGGTGGGATAATAGGGTTGCCAACCTCCAGGTACCAGCTGAGATCTCCCGCTATTACAACTGATCTCCAGCCGGGCTGCCAGATGCTTGACACCCCCAACCCCAGGAACTCTCTCAAGTCCCTGGTAGGACACCATTCATAGCAGCTGGCTGCGTTAAGGCCAGGTGGGTTACAATTTCTGCTGGGCCTGGATCCGTCTGAGCCTTCCTGGAGGCTGAAGTCTTCTCACAGAAGAACCTCCTTACCCAGTGGCAATCAACCGCTGAATATGAACACATGAAACTGCCTTCTACTGAATCAGACCCTTGGTCCATCACAGTCAGTATTGTCTACTCAGACCGGCAGCGGCTCTCCATGGTCTCAGGCAGAGAGAGGTCTTTCACATCACCTACTTGCCTGGTCCCTTTAACTGGAGATGCAGGGGATCGAACCTGGGACCTTCTGCATGCCAAGCCGAGGCTCTACCACTGAGCCACAGCCCCTCCCAGAGCTAGGACACCACATCAGGGGAAGGCCTCGGCCTTTATGCCCCGTTGTTGGTCCTCCAGCAGAACTGGTTGGCCATAGTGTGGCTCCAGGGCACGGGGTTTCCTTTCCTCCCAGAAACAGACCCCAGTGAGGTGTTTTGACAACCCTCTAAACCACCACCAGGGGAAAGTACCCATTTTTGCTTTTACAATCAAGGGTAAAAGCTGTTTTTAAGAAACTTTTTTTTCCCCTGGTGGGAAAACTGCCCAGAGGAAAGGATTAAGAACCCCCCCCTTCCCCAAACACTGGTTTCCCTTCCCTTCAGTCTCCACTACTGCTCTTGGTAACAACACAACCTTGTCCCTGAAGGGAATTATGGAACAACGCCCCGCGTGCATTCCCACCCTAGACAATGGCAACTCTGCTATGCGCAAGCTCAGGCCGTTCAAATGGAAACAGTCGCTGATTTGAAAGGAAAGAAGCGGCTCCTTCATTAATTTGTCCCTAGAGGGTTTTTTGGACTAGCTGCACTTGGAACCGTTCAGTAAGGAGGTGGCGACATGTCGTAGTTTGCAGGGAACAAACGGGCTTCACAAACGACTTCCGAGGAGCTGCAGCAACTGGAAGCTGGTTTTGCAGCAGAAGCCACGTCCTTTGGAGATGGAGCTTGTGTGTGAGCGTGTGTCTTAAGTGCCGTCACATCTTTTCCGACTCATGGCAACCTGATGAATCAATGTCCTCCGAATAACCAGTATTAACAGCCTTGCTCGGGTCTTACAAACTGAGGGCCGTGGCTTCCTGGATTGAGTCAATCCAGCTCATGTTGGGTCTCCCTCTTTTTCTGCTGCCTCCAAATTTCCCTACCATTATGGTCTTTTCTAGGGAGGCTGGCCTCCTCATAATATGACCAAAGCACAATACCTTAAGTTTGGTCATTTTAGCTTCTGGGGAGAGTTCAGGCTTGATCTAGAACCCACCAATGTGCCTTTTCCACTGCAAAGACTCAAAATTGATTCCTGAACTTCAGATTATCAGAGCAAATTGCATAGTGTCCCAGTCCAAATGGATACTAGTCATGATGCATACCTATTCTCTCCAGGGTCAGAGGAGCAGGCCTATCGTGTTGGGTGCTGTGGAACACAGGTAGGATAATGCTGCTGCAGCCATCTTGCTTTTGGGCTTCCTGGAGGCACCTGGTTGGCCACTGTATGAACAGACTGCTGGACTTGATGGGCCTCGGTCTGATCCAGCAGGGCCTTTCTTATGTTCTTATGTTATGTTCTTATGTATAAGCAGTAGCATACAACCCACAGATTGGCTACTGCCACCAAAACAAGCTTCACTGGTTTAAGTCTCCCTGGTTCCAAGAATACATGAAGCTGCCTTATACTGAATGAGACCCTTGACCCGTCAAAGTCAGTATTGTCTACTCAAACTGGCAGCGGCTCTCCAGGGTCTCAGGCAGCGATCTTTCCCATCACTTACTACCTGGTCTTTTTAACTGGAGATGCCAGGGACTGAACCTAGGACCTTCTGCATGCCAAGCGGATGCTCTGCCACTGAGCCACGGCCTCTCCCCTAAAGCCGACTTCAGTGGCATTCTCAGCATGGGGCCAGATCTGAATAAGCACTGGTTGTCTCTAAGATGGGGGCCCACCATGGAAAGCTGGGTAAGTTGTGCGTCTGGACTGAAGTGGCTTTGAAAAATGGAAATACTAGCCTGTAGCCGCAGAAACAAACAGGAGTCTTGTGTGGCACCTTGAAATGCAAACAATATTTTATTCCAGCAGAAGCTCTGGTGGACTGGTGGTGGTGGTGGAGGAATGTGCCATCCTGTTGCAGCCAACTTATGGTGACCCTATAGGACTTTCAAGGCAAGGGACGTTCAGAGCAGGTTTGCCATTGTCTGCCTCTGTACATTTAACGCTGGACTTCCTGGGTGGTCTCCCACCCAAGGGCTAACCAGGTCCGACCCTGCTGAGTTTCCAAAACCTGATGAGATCAGAATAGAATAATAGAATCATAGAGTTGGAAGGGAACCCCAGGGCCATCTAGTTCAACCCCCTGCACAATGCAGGAAATTCTCAACTACCTCCCCCCTCCACACCCCCAGTGACCCCTACTCCATGCCCAGAAGATGGCCAAGATATCCTCCCTTTCATGATCTGCCAAAGGTCATAGAATCAGCCTTGCTGACAGATGGCCATCTCTTCTTAAAAACCTCCAGGGAAGGAGAGCTCACCACCTCCCGAGGAAGCCTGTTCCGCTGTGGAACCCCTCTGTTAGAAAATTCTTCCTCATGTCTAGATGGAAACTCTTTTGATTTAATTTCAACCCGTTGGTTCTGGTCCGACCTTCTGGGGCAACAGAAAACAACTCGGCACCCTCCTCTCTATGACAGCCCTTCAAGAACTTGAAGATGGTTGTCATATCACCTCTCAGTCTTCTCCTCTGCAGGCTAAACATACCCCGCTCACGTGGGGCCATCCAGGTCATGTCCAATTTATTATTGTGTGTGACAAGTGACACCAACATATAGTCAACTTAAGGCGCCCCTTGAGGTTTTCAAGGCAAGAGACCAACAGTGGTGGTTTGCCATTGCCTGCCTCTGCATAAGAAACCCTGGACTTCCTTGGTGGTCTCCCACCCTACTACTAACCAGGGCCAACCTGCTTAGCTTCTGAGATCTGATAAGACTGAGCCAGCCTGGACCATCCAGGTCAGGGCATAACAACTGTGTGTGGTCAAGTCACAGTTGACTTACAGCAACCGTGCAGGGTTTTCAAGGCAAGGGATCACAAACAGATGTGTTTGCCACTGCCTGCCTCTGCAGAGCAATCCTGGACTTCCTCGGTGGGCCCCCTTCCCAGTACTGACTAAGGCCAACCCTGCTTCTGAGATCTGATGAGAACCATCCAGGTCAGGGCTAGAAGAGCCCATTTCATTGGCTGCACAAACTCAGCTCTAATCCCGGAAAACTTTACCCTGGAATAAAGTATTCTTAGGCCATTTATGCAGGGCTGTTTCCCTTGCGGTCACTCCTTTTGGGGCTTCCTTTTGATTATGCATGCCTTTCCCAACCGTTTGAGGTCGCCTCGATCTCCGTGCACATTTTGCCTGTGTTTTCCGAATGCTGTTTTAGACAGAATCTGGAAAAGGCAAGCAAAATGTGTGGAAACGTACGGGGAGCGCGAGCAACCTCAGACGGTCAGGAAAGGCATACATAATCAAAAGGAAGCCCTGAAGCAGTCAGTGAGGGTGACCGCAGGGAAACAGCCCTGCATAAAAGGCCTCAGTCTTTCAGGTGACACAATGCTCCTGTTTATTCCCTCTACAAATGCCGCTCACAGCTTTAGGAAGGGAAGCAGAGAACGGTATGTTTTCAGGCACCTTCTCCCTAAAAGGTGCTAAACAAAAGTCAAAGGGAAGTCGAGGAGGCCCTTTGAGCTGATGTGCTGATGAGATCTCATTAGGCAGTTAATAAATATTCCTCCAACGACAGGCACTGCAAGGGGGAAATCACTCCTCACCCGCCTCTTTTTTTTTTTGGGGGGGGGGGAATGTGGCCAAGGACCAATTCAGTTAATTGACTGGCCCTGTTAATTGACTAACCTTTTACTCCCATTTTTACAACTAATAGAGAGGAATAAAAATCACAGCACGGTTGTTCTGGCGAGAGCATCCCTCCGGGAGGGGCCTCGCCATTAATCCCAAGGTCAACACGGTACACGGGACCTGCAGGGGAGATGGATTAGCCCCTTGGTGCCGCTAAGCAAATCCATTATCGAGGGCGCAGCTGCAAGAACCGACCTGCTTCTCTGGTTTTACGAGTGCTGGTTTGAAAAAGGCCACTTATAAAAGATCGCTTTGGAGCGGAATGGAAGACGCCGAACTACTAGATTGCAGATGAAGAATCAGAGCCGGCTGGGAGCCAGCAATGAGCTCACTGGAACTTACATCGTGATCTCATTTCAGTTTCTAACATCTGAGCTGATCTTAGAGCTTTCAGATAGGGTGTGGTTGTGGCTCAGGTGGGGCCCGGAGATCCTGCTAATAACAGCTGATCTCTGGACAATAGAGATGATGTTGAAAAAGAGTTGGTTTTTATATGCCGACTTCCTCTATCTTTTGTGGGTGTTAAGTGCCGTCAAGTCATTTCCAACTCATGGCAACCCTATGAATCAATGTCCTCCAAAATGTCCTATCTTTGACAGCCTTGCTCAGCTCTTGCAAACTGAGGACCATGGCTTCCTTTATTGAGTCCATCCATCTCTTGTTGGGTCTTCCTCTTTTCCTGTTGCCCTCAACTTTTCCTAGCATGATTGTCTTTTCCAGTGACTCTTGTCTTCGCATAATGTGACCAAAGTATAATAGCCTCAGTTTGGTCATTTTAGCTTCTAGGGACAGTTCAGGCTTCATTTGATCTAGAACCCACTGATTTGTTTTTGCCGTCCACAGTATCCATAAGACTCTCCTCCACATTTCAAAGGAATCTACTTTCTTCCTATCAGCTTTCTTCAAAGTCCAGCTTTCGCACCCATACATAGTAACAGGGAATACGATGGCATGAATTAACTTGTTTTTGATCTCTGTCTTTTAAGAAGCAAACCAGCTTACAATCGCCTTCCCTTCCTTTCCCCACAACAGACACCTTGTGCGATAAGTGGGGCTGAGAGAATTCAGAGAGAACTGTGACTAGCCCAAGGTCACCCAGCTAGCTTCATGTGGAGGAGTGGGGAAACCAACCCAGTTCACCAGATCAGAGACCACCGCTCTTAACCACTACACCTCATTGGTCGGTTTTTCTGGAGAAAGTGGCTGCTTGGGAGGGTAGACTATGGCATTGTATCCTGCTGAGGTCCCTCCCCAAACTTCACTGTCACCAGGATCCACCCCCAAAATCTCCAGGTATTTCACAACCTTGTCTCAAGGTTCCATCACCAGTTCAGCACCTAGCTACAGCCACACGAAACAGAGGCTAGGGAAATTCCAGCCCAAAGCCCCAGGAATCCTCAAAAATATGGACGCTCCTTCACTGAGGGATGCACTGTTACATGATGCCGTGTCTGTATGAATGAGCTGAAATGACCCCGAACAAAAGTTTGTCTCCAAAAAAGAAGAGTTGGTTTTTTATATGCCAACTTTCTCTACTACTTAAGGGAGACTCAAACTGGTTTACAATCACCTTCCCCTCCCCACAACAGCCACCCTGTGAGGTAGGTGAGGCTGAGAGAGCTCTAAGACAGCTGTGACTTGCCCAAAGTCACCCAGCTGGCTTCGTGTGTAGGAGTGGGGAAACCAACCCGGTTCTCTAGATTAGCCTCCACCACTCATGTGGAGGAGTGGGGAATCAAACCTGGTTCTCCAGATCAAACTCCACCGCTCCAAACCACCGCTTTAACTACTACACCACGCTGGCACTTCGCTTGCTGGTTGTTAGGTGTTGAACAAACTTGTGTCCACGAGCCTTCCCAGACGCCATTTACAACCTGCGATGGGGCCAATAACCTCAAGCCGGATTCTTTGCAACCGCTGATCTTTATCAGCAGCTCTTACAAAGAAGTCTTCGGGATGTCTTCATCGGCTGTTATCAGATACGAAAGCCAACTCCCAATTACCAACCTGTACTGATTCAGAATCAGGAATTCCCAGCATGAACCAGCCCAGACTAATGAGCCAGTACAGGATGAACATGCTCTGTCCGCCAGATAGAATCAGAGCATTGTTCTTGGCTCTGGCATCTTAGTAAACAAATGTACGATTGGCCAAAGAGCGGCAAGAAAAACGATGCGGCCGTACAAACAGGCAAGTCATTCATCGCAAGGGGCAACGGTGGCATCTATTGTGAGCCAGGGTGGGTGCCAGCTAATTTGCATTTTACACACATATAATTATGGCAACCCGCACACTCTTTTTGTCATGGCAAAGGCTTTATACTCTTATTGGAAAGATGCTAACATGAAGCTGCCTAATACTGAATCAGACCGTCGGTCCACCAAGGGCAGTATCATCTACTCAGACTGGCAGCAGTTCTCCAGGGTCTCAGGCAGAGAGGTTTTTCACATCACCTTCTGCCTGGTTCCAAACCCCACAGGAAATCTCGATGCCAACTTTGTCCTTATGGGAGCGACACCATCCTGGACTCATCCCCTTGCACATTATCCAATTTAATATATGCCATCACGTGCCATCAGTGCCCTTCTATCATCTACATCGGACAAAAGTGTGAGCCTCTGCTTGGGAGAATCCATGAACACAAATCGGACATAAGAAATCGCAACGTTCAGAGATCACCGGGAGCGTATTTCATTACAAACTTGGAAATCACTGCTCTACATAAAACAATTTCAAAGGTAATTTACAACAGGGTAGGCAGGTCGCTTGGATTGGCAGGTAGGTGCTCGCCAATCCATCGTCGGGCTCAGGAGTGGGGATTGCACGCGCAGGCTGTGCGAATGTGATTATATCACTTCTGGTTTACACCTGGAAGAGTCCCATAGTAACTGGCCACTTTACTACTCAACCCCCCCCCCCACAAACGCTAGTGTAGTGTTTTGGGGGTTTGAGTGGTAAAGTTGCTAGTCGCATTGCGGCGCTTCCAGGTGTAAACCAGAAGTGATGTAATTGCATCGGCACAGCCACGCCCTTGTACATCCCTTCCCTAGCTCCACCCCAAAAACCTCCTGCCGGCGGAGAGGAGGGACCTGTCATCCTTAATCTACAACGTGAAAGCACTGAATTAGAACTCCTCTGAAAATTAACTGGTTCATAGGGTCGCCTTGCGTCGGATGTAGGGTTGCCAACTTCCAGGTACTAGCTGGAGGTCTCCTGCTATTACAATTGATCTCCAGCCAATAGAGATCAGTTCCCCTGGAGAAAATGGCAGCTTTGGCAATTGGACTCCATGGCATTGAAGTCCCTCCCCAAACCCCATCCTCCTCAGGCTCCACCCCCAAAACCTCCTGCTGGTGGCAAAGAGGGACCTGGCAACCCTAGTCGGAAGTGACTGGATGGCACTTAACACAGAGAGATACACAATGGAGGCCTCCCAGATATTCAGCTTTACTAGATGGCCATCTGTCAGCAATGCTGATTTTGTGACCTTAGGCAGATGATGAGAGGGAGGGCATCTTAGTCATCTTCTGGTCACTAGGGGTGTGGAGGGGGGAGGTAGTTGTGAATTTCCTGCATTGTGCAGGGGGTTGGACTTGATGGCCCTGGTGGTCCCTTCCAACTCTATGATTCTATTCTGCCTGTAAATAGGCAGATTTAGCAATATAGTATCAGCCGAAGGAAATTTGGGCAAAAGGGTATGAACCAAACAAAGCCTTGAAATGAGTACAAGAAGAGATGGGAATCAGGAACACAAAGCATTAGGAAGGAGGCAGGGCTGCCCCAGGGCAGTCTGGAAACACAATGGGAGCCCTGTGAGAAAGATACAACGTCCGACCGGGAAAATCTTCAAGATCCCGATTGCAAGCGAACGAAGTAACTAGTCTGGGGGACTCAGCGCGCAGTTAGCGACTGCATATCTGCACAGAAGGGAACCATTGCAGACTCCTGCTGTGGATTCGTTCAAAAGGAAGGGAGCCATCGAGGAGAGGGAAGAGGCAGAAATGTTGTGGCAAAGAAGGGGGCAAGACGAGCAAGATCTGAAGTTGCAGTCTCACGTTTTGAAGAAAAAGAGCTGGTTTCTATATGCTGGCTTTCTCTACCACTTAAGGAAGAATCAAACCAGCTTACAGTCACCTTCCCTTCCCCTCCCCACAACAGACACCCTGTGAGGTAGGTGGAGCTGAGAGGGTGTGACTAGCCCAAGGTCACCCAGCTGGCTTCGTGTGGAGGAGTGGGGGAACCAATCCAGTTCACCAGATTAGCGTTCACTGCTCATGTGGAGGAGTGGGGCATCAAACCCGGCTCTCCAGATCAGAGCGTGTGACTGGCTCAAGGTCACCCAGCAAGCTTCCACGGCAGAGCAGGGATTCAAACCTGGTTCTCCCATATCCTAGTCTAACACTCTAACCACTACGTAACACTGTCTCTCCTAAACCCTTCAGACTTGGTCTCAGGTCCCTTCCAACTCCATGATTCTATGATTCTATGACTCTATAACCCCACCCCCAGCCATGTTCAGTTTTCATCAAGGAAATGACAATCCAAAATCACAAAATCACACAAGGTTGGAAGAGATCACAAGGGCCATCCAGTCCACCCCCCTGCAATGCAGGATCCCACAATCAAAGAGCTCCCGACAGATGGCCATCCAGCCTCTGCTTAAAGACCTCCAAAGACGGGGACTCCACCACCCTCCGAGGCAGCACATTCTACCTTCAAACAGCCCTCACCGTCAGAAAGTTCTTCCTAATGTTTAGGTGGAATCGCTTTTCTCTTAGTTTAAATCCATTACTCCGTGTCCTAGTCTCTGAAGCAACAGAGAACAAGCTAGTTCCCTCATTAACATGGTATCCCTTCAAATATTTAAACGTGGCTATCATGTCACCCCTTAACCTTCTCTTCTCCAGACTAAACAAACCCAACTCCTTAAGTCTCTCCTCATAGGGCATGGATTCCAGACCTCTGACTATTCTGGTCGCCCTCCTCTGGACACGCTCCCAGAGGCCTTTTCACCCAGAGGCCTTCTATTCCAGCTCTCGCACATCCTCTTTTTATCAATCAAAACTGCTATTCACTCTTTACCTCATTGCAGCCATCGTTGGAGAGGCCGGGGGGCTGGCCTTCCTCACCCAAGGGCTCAATCACCGTCACCTTCGCGAACTCCTCCACAGGCTCTTGAAACTCCGGCAAGGATCGCCTCCCATAGCGCTTCCCGCCCTTGATGTATTTTGGTTGGGCTTCCGACGAAGAATCTACAGACAAGAAACGGAATTCATGGTCATAAATCCGAAAGGCACGTGACGGGTGCCTTCCCCCCGTGGTGGACGGCTCATATCGCCTGTAAGAATCAAGGCCATTTCTCTTTTTAGGAATAATCTATTGTTCCCTTGCCCTGACCTGGATTGCCCAGGCTAGCCTGATCTCATCTGATCTCAGAAACTAAGCAGGGTCGGCCCTGATTAGCGCTTGGATGGGAGGTCACCAAGGAATACCAGGGTTGCTACATAGAGGGAGACAGTGGAAAATTGCCTTTGTTCATCTCTTGCCTTGACCTGGATTGCCCAGGCAAGCTCCATCTCATCAGATCTTGGAAACTAAGCAGGGTTGGCCCTGGTTAGTATTTGGGTGGGAGACAACCAAGAAATACCAGGGTTGCTATACAGAGGAAGGCAATGGCAAACCACCTCTGAGTGTCTCCTGCCTTAAAAACCCCATGGTCCTGGGGTCACCATGAATTGGCTATGACTCGACAGCACACAATTATTATTATCGGGATGGCCCGATCACGTCAGATCTTGGAAGCTAATCAGGGTTGACCCTGGTTAGTACTTGGATGGGACACCACCAAGGAAGTCCAGGGTCATGACGAAGACGCAGGCAATGCCAAACCACCTCTGAATGTCTCTTGCCCTGACCTGGGTGGCCTGGGCTAGCCCGATCTCGTCAGTTCTTGAAGCTAAGCAGAGTCAGTCCTGGTTAGTACTTGGATGGGAGACCACTGAGAAAGTCCAGGGTTGCTATGCAGAAGCAGACAATGGCAAACCACTTCTTCTTATTCATCTCTTTCCAATCAAAACCTAAGAGGTCGCCATAAGTTGGCTGTGATTTGAAGCACTTTCCACTACCAGCATTGTTCCCATAGACTTCTGAATACTGATGACCCCTCTTTCTGGCCAAGCCTCATAGGTAAAAATTCTGGGTGTTTTGAAATCTTGGGAGGGGAAAAAAACACATGCAATACTTTCTTATCCATCTAAACCTACTTTTTTGCTCCAACCAATGGGTTGCAATTAAATCAAAAGAGTTTCTATCTAGACATTAGGAAGAATTTTCTAATAGTTAGAGTGGTTCCTTAGTGGAACAGGCTTCCTCGGGAGGTGGTAAGCTCTCCTTCCCTGGAGGTTTTTAAGCAGAGGCTAGATGGCCATCTGTCAGCAATGCTGATTCTACGACCTTAGGCAGATCATGAAAGGGAGGCCATCTTGGCCATCTTCTGGGCATGGAGTAGGGGTCACTGGGGTGTGTGTGTGTGTGGGAGATAGTTGTGGATTTCTTGCATTGTGCAGGGGGTTGGACTAGATGACCCTGGTGGTCCCTTCCAACTCTATGATTCTAACAACACCATTTAGCCTATTTGTGGGATTTTAAAAATATATAAATGTCTTAGTTTTTTAATATGCAATGTTGTGAATATTTCCAGTCCTTGAAAAAGAGGCAGAGGTAGAGATAGCACTGCCATCCGTACTACTCTCTGCTACTTTAGCACGTGTGTCTTAGTTTTTGCCATCAGAGAGGTTGGGGGAAGAAAGTTAAAAACACAGAAAGTGTGGTATTTGGACAGAAAGAGTCACATTCATTCACAATAGGACTAGTGGCATATCTGGGTATCTGTGGGGAAGGAATGTGGCTCAGTGGTACAGCATCTGCTTGGCATGCGGAAGATATCAGGTTCAATCCCCGGCATCTCCAACTGAAAGGATCAAGTGGTAGGTGATGGGAAAAACCCCTACATAAAACCCGGCCAGCCCAAGCAGACGACACTGACTTTGATGGACCGAGAGTCTGATTCAGTATAAGGCAGCTTCATGTATTCATTCAGAGTTAAATTCTATAACACTGAAAACACCGAATTTGCCATTGTCTAGACTCTCATGTGACATATTAATTGTGGACAAGACTCACTTACATTTAAACAACCTTTGAAACAGGTTGTATATATGTCAACAGTATGCACAGGGATTATCCTCTAACATTGTAGATCATCCTACATAACAATTTATATGTATATATATTTTAATTTATACCCCGCTTCACCCCACCCAAGGCCAGGCTCTGAGCAGCTTACATGAAATAAAATTATGATATAATCCATTTTACATTAAAATACAAAAATATAATCTTATAATTAAAACCATAATCCATAAAATCTAAAATCCACCTGGTGCTTAATTTTTTTATATCTTTATATTACACATGCTGAGAGAGTTGTCTCTGATCTGGAGAACCGGGTTTGATTTCCTACTCTTCCACATGAGCGGTGGACTCTAATCTGGTGAACTGGATTTGTTTCCCCACTCCTACACACGAAGCCAGCTGGGTGACCTTGTGCTAGTCGCAGCTCTCTCAGCCTCACCTACCTCACAGGGTGTCTGTTGTGGAAAGGAAAGAGTAGGAGACCAGTAGCAGCTTAAAGACTAAGATTGTTGCGGGGAGGGGAAGGGATGGAGATTGTAAGCCGGTTTGATTCTTCCTTCGGTGGTAGAGAAAGCCAGCCTATAAAAACCAACTCTTCTTCTTCCCCCTGGAACCATGGTTGAGGTTGTGGGGTGTTCAACCAAACTATTTGTTGGAATATTCAGGCCTTGAATCCCTGCTTTGGGCTGCAGCCCTCTCTGTGGTCATCCCGTTGTAAGCCACCTTGACGGTCAACCCTAGAGTTGCCAGCTCCGGGTTGGGAAATACCTGGAGATTTTGGGGGTGGCACTTGAGGAGGGTGGGGTTTGGAATCCAATTGCCATGGAGTCCAATTGCCAAGGTGGCCATTTTCTCCAGGGGAACTCATCTCTGTCGCCCGGAGATCAGTTGTAACAGCAGCTCTCCAGCCACATCCTGGAGGCTGGCAACCCTAGTCGACCCGGAGGGCTGGCAGGCTGAGACCGCCTTTGAAGCAGAACATTGGGGGGAATACACAGGGCTGCTGAAATCAGACAGAGAGGCGCCTCTCCACAGGGCATTCCTCACTGCCTCAATGCCAAACCCAAACCTCCTCCAAGCCCAAGAGGCAAACTACTCGAGACATATCCTCACTTGTTCGTACTGTTTTGCCTGTGTTCCCTGCAGCCACACAGCAGCTGTAAAGAACTGCTTCGTAAAAAGAGAGAGAGAGAGAGAACCCAAACAGGCTCGGAAAGACACTGTGGGGAGGCTCCTGCCTCCCCACCAGCAATATCTCACACAAAAACCATGCTGGGGAGTTATTTCGCCAATTTTGCTACTTGATACGTAGGGTTGCCAGGTCCCTCTTCACCACCGGTGGGAGGTTTTTGGGGCGGGGCTTGGGGAGGGGAGGGACTTCAAGGCCATAGAGTCCAATGGCCAAGGAGGCCATTTTCTCCAGGAGAACTGATCTCTATCAACTGGAGATCAGTTGCAGTAGCGGGAGATCTCCTGCCACCACCTGGAGGTTGAGCAACCCAATTGCACACCTCTGCACCTCTACCTAAGGTTAGAAACTCAGTACAGACAACTGCTGCTACTAGTTGGTGATAACAATGATATATTCAGTGTAACAATCTGCTACAGTTATAACAATGTGCTACAAAGTCAATAGAGTGAAAAATGTACTATTGAAAGTACAGTCACAATCACTCCGAGGTTGAAGCCTTCAATTGCAGTGTGGTAAACTGTAGCAGATTGTTACACTGAATATATCATTGTTATCACCAACTAGTAGTAGCAGTTGTCTGTACTACCTGGAGGTTGGCAACCCTATTGATACGTAAGTATCTGTGCACGTGGAGCAGCAAGATGGCGAAATATCTCCCCCCCCCAGCACAGTTTTCGTGCGAGAAAACTGCTGGGGGGGGCAGGAGCCCTCCCTCCCACGGCATCATTGCACACCCATTTTGGCTCTCCTTTTTTTTTCTTTTTAAGAAGCGACTCCCCGCAGCTGTGGTGCGCTGCAGGGATCACAGGCAAAAACAGCGTGAACGAGTGAAGAAAACATACAGCCGAGCTTGCCTCCGATTCTCTCGCTGATGCTCAACACGGCACCTATTGAAATAAGAGTGTTGGAAGGTCGTTGGCCCATTGATTATCCCCACCTAACAGGACTTTCAAATCAAGAGCATTGCTAAATACGTCAGGAAAGTCCCCCTTTCATTCTGCCAACTGTTGGGAGCTATTCATAACATCCAAATCGCAAGATGTCATAGTCCTGCTGTACACTGCATTGGTCATGCTGCACTTGGGAGTATTGTGTGCAGTTCTGGAGGCCTCGCTTCAAAAAGGATCGGGACAGAATGGAGCGGGTGCAGAGGAGAGTGACGACGACGATCAGGGACCTGGAGAACAAGCCCTACGAGGAAAGGCTGAGGGAGTTGGGAATGTTTAGTCTGGAGAGGAGGAGGTTGAGGGGGGGGACACGATTGCTCTCTTGAAGTGTAGTTAAATTGTGGAACTCCCTGCCCCAGGATGTGGTGATGGCTACCAACTTGGAAGGCTTTAAGAGGGGAGTGGACATGTTCATGGAGGAGAAGGGTATTCATGGCTACTAGTTAAAATGGATACTAGTCATGATGCAACCCTATTCTCACCAGGATCAGAGAAGCATGCCAAATATATTAGGTGCTGTGGAACACAAGCAGGACAATGCTGCTGCAGTCGTCTTGCTTGTGGGCTTCCTGGAGGCACCTGGTTAGCCACTGTGTGAACAGACTGCTGGACTTGATGGGCCTTGGTCTGATCCAGCATGGCTTTTCTTATGTTCTTATGAGATTCCTGTTGGCAGCAGAGGATAGGACTCACAATAATGGGTTTAAATTGAGGATGGAAAGGTACCAGCCGGATATTTTAAAAAAAGGTAAAAGTCCCCTGTGCAAGCACCAGGTCATTCCTGACCCATGGGATGACATCACATCCCAACATTTACTAGGCAGACTTTTGTTTTGCGGAGTGATTTGCCAGTGCCTTCCCCAGTCATCTTCCCTTTACCCCAGCAAGCTGGGTACTCATTTTACCAACCTAGGAAGGATGGAAGGCTGAGTCAACCTTGAGCCGACTACCTGAAACTGACTTTTGTTGGGATCAAACTCAGGTTGTGAGCAGAGCTTGGACTGCAGTACTGCAGCTTCCCACTCTGTGCCACGGGGCTTTAGCTGGATATTAGGAAAAAGTTTTTTACAGTAAGAGTTGTTTGACAGTGGAATCAGCTACCTCGGGATGTGGTGAGCTCCCCATCACTGAAAGTCTTCAAGCAGAGGCTGGACAAGCGCTTGACAGGGATGCGCTAGGCTTATCCTGCATTGAACAGGGGGTTGGACTGGATGACCTCTATGGACCCTTCCAACTCTATGATTCTATTATTCTATTCAGGAGGGACTTTTATACCAACACCTACATGTTTCCAAGTGAAAGGTGGGTTTTTTATTTGTTACTATTAGTATTTTTATGGGTGTAACTGTAAAAAATTTAAATTAATTTTTTTTTGAGAGTCAAAGTTGTATCTGACAAAGGGAGCTTTGAGTCTTGAAAGCTTGTACCCCCACCCCAAATCTTGTTGGTTTCTAAGGTGCTACTGGACTCAAATAGAGGGGAACCGGGAAAGTCCCGGCTTGGTTTTCGAATGCAGAGGCAAAACGAAAGCCCCGGGCTCCTGTTTCAAGGGTCATATTGGATAGGCCTCTCTCTCTCCCCCTTCTGTCTCCGAGCTTGTTAGTGGAAATGTATTCTGCAGCTTAGCTATGCAATGAATTATAAAATACACAGGACCAGAAACCCTTTGATGTCTCCCCCCTTTATTTCCCCTGGACTCACATCCCATCCATACATATTGCAAACCCTGGGGAACGCACACACATTGGTGTGTGTTTGAACAAGACAATTTTAACAAGATTTCCTGCAGCTGGGAGCTTGGACATGAAAGCCGCACGATCAAGTGCAAAGATACGGGGGGAAATCAGAAACGAGACGGGCTGATTAAATAAGACCCAGAAGAACAAATGCAAACCTTATCAGCACCATGAAAGAGCTCAGCTGTTGGCAACGGCTAGCCCGCAGCTTTCTCCTGCGTGTTAGCTCTGGCGGATTCTCTCTGGCCCGTGCATTTGCTCTCCTTGCCTTGGAGAGAAACAGGGGTTTCTTCTACGGTACAATCCGATTGCTCCGAAGAGCAGAGAAGCACCCCGCAGGGGCAAGAGAGCTCTATAGGAAGAGATTTCAGGGAACTGGAAGAGAATTGCTTTCTCAGTTCATTCCAGGGTTGCTCCAGCTAAAACCACACACACACACACACACACAATTAAGTGGCTAACTGATGCCTTTATACAGCAAATGATTATGATTATTGGACCAACTCATATAATAAAAGCTTCCTCTGTGGGAGCTTGCTTCTGCCAAGGGAATCCATTACCTAGTTCCCCCTAGGGAACTGCCAACTCCAAGTTAGGAAATTCCTGGAGATTTGGGGATGGAGCCTAGGGAGGGGAGAGAGCTTAGTGGGGTATAATGCCATCCAGTCCACCCTCCAAAGCAGCCATTTCCTCCAGGAGAACTGATCTCTGTCATCTGGAGATCAGTTGTCATTGCAGGTCTCCAGGCCCAACGTGGAGGTTGGCAACCATCTGGGCTGCAATACTTTGCCACCGCAGGTAAGAGCTCACCTGGCAAAATGTTCTTCCGTACAAAAAGAAAATCCCTGCATGTAGAAAGCTATGGTGAAGGGTTATTGTTCTGCTTTTCTCTGACATGCTAGCTTTCTGTGTGCTTGAATTTTTTATTTTTATTTTGTATTGGAGGAGTATTCAGACAAGGGAGCTGCCACCCCCCACTCAGAAGTGCTGGAGCATTCCTCACCAAGAACCAGCCCACGAACAACAGTCTAGTTATATCAGTTCTTGTTCACTACATTCACCGAATATTTTCATGCAATTAACACTGTAAAAACTGTACAGCACCACCTACGTTCCTAAAGCTCCTGTTACGGGTTCTCTTTGTATTGGGGAATAGGGATGCCAGCTTCCAGGTGGGACCGGTTATCCCCTGGAATTACAGCTCATCTCCAGACTACAGAGATCAGTTCCCCTGGAGAAAATGGGTGCTTTGGAGGGTGGATTCTATGGCCTTGTATCCCACTGAGGTCCTCAGAGGCAAACCACTAAATGGTCTGTCCAACCAGCCCTCCCCTGCCTGTAGGGGGAGGGGAAGAGGAACTCAAGGACACTAAAGAAAGATATCTCATCTCTAGGGTTTCCAACCTCCAGGTGGTGGCTGGAGATCTCCCGCTATTACAACTGATCTCCAGGCGACAGAGGTCAGATCACCTGGAGAAAACAGCCACTTTGGCAACTGGACTCTATGGCATTGAAGTCCCTCCCCTCTCCAAACCCCACCCTCCTCAGACTCCACCCTCAAAATCTCCAGGTATTTTCCAGCCTGGAGCTGGCAACCCTACTCATCTCTCACCCCAGCCTAGGGTTGCCAACTCTGGGCTAGGAAATCCCTGGGGATTTAGGGACTGAGCCTGGGGAGGGCATGGTTTGGGAAGGGGAGTAGCCTAGAGGGGTATAATGCCACAGAGTCCACCCTCCAAAGCAGCCATCTTTTCTCCAGGGGAACGAATCTCTGTCGTCTGGAGATCAGTTGTAATTCCAGGAGATCTCCAGGCCCCACCTGGAGGTTGGCAAGCCTATCACCCTGGCCCTGCCTTTATCTCCCTCCCTCCCTCCAAATGGTTCAGAAAGGCATAGTGCTGACAGGAGATGGACCGACACAGAAGGTAGAATTGCAAATTCTGGGTTGGGAAATTCCTGGAGATTTAGGAGCGGAAGGCATGATGCCACAGAGTCCACCTTCCAAAGTAGCCATTTTCTCACACACACACACACACACACACACACACACACACACACACACACACACACCTTTATTGGCATAATAGCAGAGTTATAGCATGCATTAATACAAACACCATAAGGGAAATTATATTCTTTTATGAACTGTCCATCTGCTAAAATCAATACAAGCCATTTTCTCCAGGGGAACTGATCTCTGCAGTCTGGAGAAGAGCTGCAATTCTGGGAGATCTCCAGGCCATACCTGGAGGTTGGCAACCCTAACATGAGGGTACAGAAGTGCTTTGAAAAGGCAAGAGGGGAGGAGGAGATGATGCAAAGAAGGGAAAGCTCTCTTCATCCTGTTTGCCTCTCTCTTTCTTTCTCCTCCTTAACAAGGCAGCCAGCGTCTCCAAAGCCCTGGGCTATCTATAGATTTTTTTTTCTGGCACAAGCTGAGCAGAGATGCCACAAAGATGGAGGGGAAAGGGCTTGGAGCGTTCCTGCCACCCTGCCAGAGGCCTTGCTGGGGCTGCTGCTGAATTAAGCAGGGAGAGATGCAGCCCAGAATTTAGTGGCAGTGAAGCTACACCCCCCCCCTCCAGGCACCAACCTGACAGCTCCCCCCTCCCCACAGCCATTGCCGGGGGCGATGCTTTGTTATGCATCCACATCAGATGCACATCTTTTCCCCAGGGGCAAAAAAATTCATTTCGAGTTTCCTAGCAGACGCCCAGGTTCTGAGCAGGAAGGCTCTGATTAATATCTTAAGTGGAAAGCGCCTGGTTCTGAAATGTTTGCACACATTTTCCGCACCCGCCGAAATGTTTTGCATTGTTTTAAAACACTGCGATCTAATACAGGTTGAGCATCCCTTATCCGGATTGCTTGGGACCAGAAGTGGTCTGTATTGCCGATCTTTCCGTGTTTTGGAATATTTTGGAATTTTTGCATATAATTAATGAGTTATCTTGGAGATGGGACCCAAGTCTAAACACGAAATTCATTTGCTCTGCTCTGGTTAGACCTCACCGAGAGTATTGTGTTCAGTTTTGGGCACCGCAATTTAAGAAAGATGTAGACAAGCTGGAACGGGTCCAGAGGAGGGCAACAAAGATGGTGAAAGGTCTGGAGACCAAGTCCTAGGAGGAAAGGTTGAAGGAGCTGGGTATGTTTAGCCTGAAGAGGAGAAGACTCAGAGGGGATATGATAACCATCTTCAAGTACTTGAAGGACTGTCATATAGAGGAGGGTGCCGAGTTGTTTTCTGTTGCTTCAGAAGGTCAGAACCAACAGGTTGAAATTAAATCCAAAGAATTTCTGTAGACATTAGGAAGAATTTTCTAACAGATAGAGCGGTTCCTCAGTGGAACAGACTTCCTCGGGAGGTGGTGAGCTCTCCTTCCCTGGAGGTTTTTAAGTAGAGACTAGATGGCCATCTATCAGCAATGTTGATTCTATGATCTTAGGCAGTTCATGAGAGGGAGGGCATCTTGGCCATCTTCTGGGCATGGAGTGGGGGTCACTGGGGGTGTGGGGGGGAAGGTAGTTGTGAAATTCCTGCATTGTGCAGGGGGTTGGACTAGATGACCCTGGTGGTCCCAACTCCATGATTCTATGATTTATCTTTTATATAGGTTTTATTTATACTTTATACACATAGTCTGAATGTAATTTTTAAACAATATTTATAATAATTTTGTGTACACTGAACCATCAATGGCACTGCTGAGGGCCTGTGAACAATGCCTGCGTGCCGGCTCAAAAGGTCCAGTTTTCAGATCAGTCTGAATATCGGATGTCCAGATAAGGGATACTCAACCTGTAGCTAGATTTGAGTCCAAGAGCACCTTAGAGACTCACAAGATTTTCGGGGTATAATCTTTGGAGAATCAAAGCTCCCTTCGTCACATATGTACCTTGTTGGGCTCTAAGGAGCTACTGGACTAAAATCTAGCTTTTCTACTTCAGATCAACGTGATGACTCTCTGAAACTGCTTTCTAAAGGTCAGAGGAAACAAAAGGTTGCTATTTTAAAAACAAACGAGGGTCTGTCTTGTGATACTACAAGGATGACATATTTTTATTCTCGCGTGTGTTTTTTGAAGGCGACAACCTACTTTGTAAGATTTTTTTTAAAAAGGTATCCCCAGGACTTTGATCATCCGACAATATGCCCTGACCACAGATGATACATATTGCCTTACTGCAATAATCCTTACAATCACCCAGTAATGTAGGCCCATATTTTTATCCCCATATTGAAGGGGAGGGCGAGATGCAGAGAGTAACAGGTTGGCCAAGGTCAAATATTAAATCCATAGATTAGGTGAGATTTGAATCAAGGACTTCTACGCATGCCTCACTATCCTACACCTTACTGTACGTGACGCAGTAGAGGACTCTAGAAAAGCATTCTCTGCATAGCATTACTAAATCACAGTGTGAAAAACCACACATAGAAGATTATAACCAGGACAGTATATTTTGAATTACATCTCCTTGCAAAATAAAAGAACATAAAGAGCCCTGCTGGATCAGAGGGTCCATCTTGTCCAGCATCCTGTCTCACACAGTGGCCAACCAGTTCCTCTGGAGGTCCAACCACAGGGCATAGAGGCCGAGGCCTTCATAAGAACGTCAGAAGAGCCCTGCTGGATCAGACCAGTGGTCCATCCAGTCCAGCATCCCGTCTCACACAGTGGCCAACCAGTTCCTCTGGAGGTCCAACCACAGGGCACAGAGGCCGAGGCCTTCATAAGAACATCAGAAGAGCCCTGCTGAGTCAGATCAGTGGTCTACTTAGTCCAGCTTCCTATCTCACACAGTGGCCAACCTGTTCCTCTGGAGGGCCAGCAACAAGACATAGAGGCCAAGGCCTATCCCTGATAAGAATGTAAGAACATAAGAGGAGTCCTGTTGGATCAGACCAGCAGTCCACATAGTCCAGCATCCCGTCTCACACAGTGGCCAATAAATTCCTCTGGAGGGCAGACAACAGGGTACAGAGGCTAAGGGTAAGGCTGTCAACCTCCAGGTACTAGCTGGAGATCACCTGGAGAAAATGGCCACTTTGGCAACTGGACTATATGGCATTGAAGTCCCTCCCCTCTCCAAACCCCACCCTCCTCAGGCTCCGCCCCACAAACCTCCCGCCGGTGGCAAAGAGGGACTTGGCAACCCTAGCCGAGGCCTTCCCCTGGTGTTGCCTCCTGGCACTGGCATTCAGAGGTTTTCAAAGATTTTACACCTGGAAGCCACTGAATAGGTGGACCCATGGCTGCCATCACTTGTAGTTTGGTCGTAAATGCAGAGCTGGCCACAACTCTGTCCCTTCCCTCTCCCTCACCTGGTGAACATGTCGTTTAAGGTTTCCAGGTCTCTCTTCGCTACCGGCAGGACGTTTTTGGGGCAGAGCCTGAGGAGGGTGGGGTTTGGGGAGGGGGAGGTACTTCAATGCCATAGAGTCTGGCTATTTTCTCCAGGGGAACTGATCTCTATCGGCTGGAGATCAGTTGTAACAGCAGATCTCCCGCTAGTACCTGGAGGTTGGCAACCCTAATGACCCTGGAGATTGGTGGTAATGTGGCTCACACCACTAATTCCTTTCACTATGTCCCCACACCTAGGTCCAAAAATACAGGAGGTAACTCTTCTGGGTAGGGGAGAGACCTGATCAGAAAGGGGAATGGAAAACTTCAACCCAGAAAAACCAGGTAACCAAGACGGTTGACAAAAGGCTTAGTAACAGAATGAATACTAATGGATTACATACGATAAATTAACAAAACTATAATACATTACAAATAGTTTTTAAAAAATCATTAAAACCAAACGTGTTTTGGCCAATAGACATTCCTCAGTGGTACAAATTGTTAAACTACACACTACAAAGTAAAATTATTCAGAATACAAAGTACAACATTTCTGCCCAAGCTTTAACATACACATGCACACAAGCAGTGGGGCCAGTTTATTGACTAGACGATTCCCCCTTCATTATTGGAATAAAGTAGGACCATCAAAAATAATTTTTCAGATTGTTGTTGTACGGGGTCTAAATATCTTTGCAAGCGAGGTCAAAGTGAATTGTAGCTCTATGGCATGTAAATCCACATTCAGGAAGCAAAATACAACCTTCCCTCCCTCTCACTTGGAGAACGTGGTGGTAGAGAGTGGTAGTAGCACGGCCCACACCACTAACTGCTCACACTACGCCCCCACACCCAGGTCCAAAAACACACAGCTGCCTCTTCCAGGTAGGGGTAGAGGAGGGACCTGCCAACAGAAATTAACTTTGGCTCGCTGGAATCCAGGTTTCCCAGCCCTCTTCCACATGCCAGAACCATCCTAACATACTGGAAAGAAATTAAACAGGCAAGCTGTTTGAGTGCCAGGCCAATGTCGTTCCCTTTAGCGGCCTACAAGAATTAGGAGCTCAGCTAGGCCTGGTGATTCTGCACAGAATGTAGGAATCCCAGGTGCATCTCACAAACATGTGCCAACACAAGATCACGCCAAAAGGAGATGAAAACGCCTGTCAATTCAGTCCAGAAATAATCTTAGCAGCCTTAAATTATTTAACCAGATATCTAGAAGCAATCCGGTAAACCCCAATTATTTCCAGACCCAAGTTCCCTACACTTTAGAGAAAAAAATTCTGCTACAGCGGGCTAACACGGCTACCCCTTTGCAACCTGATGGGTACTGGCTGTTGTCAGCATTCACATGTACCAGAAATATTCCCATTGTGGCTTACCTGGTTCCTGGAATGGCTCTTCATTTGTTAGCGTCCTAGATAGGATGAGGATTAGTGCTTCTTTAAACTGGTTGAAGTTAACCTTAAATTTTAAAAAAAGAAAAAGACAAACTGAGTTCTCAGCATATGTTACCCTACGCAGATTATTCACATCACTCATTGTGAATTTGGGGAGGGCCCGTGGCTCAGTGGTAGAGCAACTTATAGAATCATAGAGTTGGAAGGTACCGTAGAGGCCATCTAGTCCAACCCCCTGCTCAATGCAGGATCAGCCTAGAGCATCCCTGACAAGTGCTTGTCCAGCCTCTGCTTAAAGACTTCTAGTGAGGGGGAGCTCACCACCTCCCTAGGGAGCTGATTCCACTATGGAACAACTGTTATTGTTAAAAAACATTTTCCTAATATCCAGCCGGTACCTTTCCTCCTGTAATTTAAGCCCACTCTAGCAAGTTCTATTCTCTGCTGTCAACAGGAACAGCTCCCTGCCCTCCACCAAGTGACAACCCTTCAAATACCTAAAGAGAGCCATCATGTCCCCCCTCAACCTCCTCCAGACTAAACATTCCCAGGTCCCTCAGCCTTTCCTCACAGGGCTTGGTCTCCAGGCCCCTGATCATCCTCGTTGCTCTCCTCTGCACCTGTCCACATCCTTTTTACATTTAATTTTCAGGTGTTTGGGGGATGGATTGGGACCATACTGTGCGGGGGGGGGGGGCTTACTCCCTGCAACCTTTTTTCAACCTGCAATGGCCCCAGGAAACCACCATTTTCCTTCCTGGATTTATTTAGGCCCCCTTGGACCTGAAAATCAAGTTCAAAGAATTGCTGGGAATTTAGTCTGAGCGCAGAATTCCCAGCACAAGAAGAATCCCCCCGGGTTCAAATCTCACCAATGATATTAACTTATTAAGTGCCCTTAGGCTAGTCATTCTCTCTCGGCTTCAGTCCCTGTGGAGAAATGCCTTCCACCCTAGAATTGACTCATCCCTCAAGCACAAGGGCGTCCCGTGCTTAGAGATGCAAATGGATCAGGCTGGTGCGGAACAAAAGGTACCTAACACCACCTTGTTAGAAAGTCACGCCTAAAGAACAGGCTTCTGATTTGATTGGCTATGTGGGTGTTTTTAAAAGGTTGCTTTGGCAGCAGCTGCCACCATATCACAAGGATCTACACTGTGTTACTGAAGTTAAGGTATGGCAATCATTTTGTGGCTGGCTCCGCCTCCTGAAGCAGCCATTTTGTGGCAGCCATTTTGTTGCTACGCCCACCATGCCTTACTAATTCCAAATGTGCCTGCGGGCTCAAAAAGGTAAACCCCTGGTTTACAGGATGCCGAGTTTTCACCATTTCTTTTCATCCTTGCTCAGCCTTTACAGAGCGTGTGTACTCTTTTTAATTGCTGATTAAACTTGCCTGTATTTTCAATGCTCGAAGACTGATCCTTGTAAACATACCTTGCTTATTCAGTCCCACTTTCCGGAGAGCGGTAAAGGGGAGGGGCAGAGGGTGACCCCTCTATCCCTAAGGCACTAAAAGTATGAAAGTGCAATAGTTAGGGTTGCCAACCTCCAGGTACTAGCTGGAGCTCTCCTGCTATTACAACTGATCTCCAGCCGATAGAGATCAGATCACCTGGAGAAAAATGGCCGCTTTGGCAATTGAACTCTATGGCATTGAAGTCCCTCTCCTCCCCAAACCCTCCTCAGGTTTTCCCCCAAAAACCTCCTGCCAGTAGTGAATAAGGACCTGGCAACCCTAGCAATAGTTTACCCCAATGCTAGCTAATAGGAGCGAAGATACACAGCACTAGATCTCCATCTCGCAGGAGATGCTCTTTCAACCTTACTGGTGGCAGCGGTTACTACCCAGAAAGAGGTTGGTGCCTCCCACCTGGGACTAAGGGACAGAGAAAGTTATTGCACTCCCAGGACCTGAGGAAATGGGGCTCGCGAGTCTTTTCCTTCGGAGTCCCCCAAAGGAGGGGCATTTGGCTAGTACAGAAACACCTCTGTTCACACTTGCGCACTTCCATGCACCAGGCTTCCCATCCCCCCAAATGCTGTTCTCGCCCCCCCCCCCGCCCATTACAAAGGAAAGAAGGAGAAAAAAGGAAACAAGGAAGGGGGGGGAAATACACATGCAATCAGTCAAACTTTATGTTAACTTTCCTGAGAGAAGTTTGCTCTCGCTTATCTTCGAGGCTGGCTCACTCCTCAGGAACAACAAGAAACTTTGCCCAGGCACGTCGCAAGTTTTTTGCCAGCTCATTCCAAATGAATGAGCAATTTTACTCACTTGAGATTTGGGGATTAATTTATCTGCAGCTGAAAGCTTTACTGCCACGTTGGGCCCCAGGCGGTATAGCGACGAGTGTCATAGAGATGTCTTCAAATAAACAGCCATCATTAAGCTGTAGGGCAAGCACCCAGTGGCTCCATGGTAGAGCATCTGCTTGGCATGCAGAAGGTCCCAGGTTCAATCTCCGGCATCCCCAGTTAAAAGGAACAGGTGGAAGGTGATGAGAAACACTTCCACCTGAGACCCTGGAGAGCCGCTGCCAGTCTGAGTAGACAATAATGACCCTGAAGGATTAATGGTCTCATTCAGCCCCAAGCAGATTCATATGTCTTCACCTGCTCTTGGCCACAGCAGCCCTCGATGTTTGACAGACCCCAGTGCAAATCCTCTGCTGGGCTTACGAAGGGTTTGTCAAAGTCCAAGCTCCACCTATTGCCAACCTCCAGGTGCTAACTGGAGGTCTTTTGCTATTACAACTGATCTCCAGCCAACAGAGATCAGTTCACCTGGAGAAAATGGCAGCGTTGGCAATTGGACTCTATGGCATTGAAGTCCCTCCCCAAACCCTGCCCTCCCCAGGCTCCGTTCCAAAAACCTCCCACCGGTGGCAAAGAGGGACCTGGCAACCCTAGCTCCATCCTCTAAGGACACATATAGGGAAGCCTATATGCAGGCTATGAAGACACAACCCTTCTCTGTTTATCCTCCGCATCTAGTGCAAGAGTATACTGCTCCTGTACATGGATTTGCTCTTTAGGTGCAGTAGATGACTGCCACGGACAGACATCCTGCCATAAAAAAAGAGTGCCCATCACTGCATTTCGTATCTGGTATCTGAAGAAGTGAGCTGTGGCTCACGAAAGCTCACACCCTGCCAGAAATTTTGTTAGTCTTTAAGGTGCAACTGGACTCTTGCTCTTTTCGACTGCTACTGCATTTCGTGGCAGCAAAGTACCATAAACCAGCTATGCGTTGCATTACCTGAACAAATAATCCCTTTTGGCGATTGGTTCTGGACAATCAATTTACTTGGTTGATCCCCAAATAATGAGATTATAAGCAAAACCAAACATCAATGCATGTCTCATAGAACCCTAAAGACCCCCCCACAAAAAAAATTTTTTAAGGCAAAAGACTTGTGAGCCCATTTTGTCAAAAGCCTGAAATGTCACATGTTGGTAGGGTTGCCAGAGGCAAGAGGTTTTTAGGGTGGAGCCTAAGGAGGGCAGGGTTTGGGGAGGGGCTTCAATGCCATCGAGTCCAATTGCCAAAGGGGCCATTTTCTCCAGGGGAACTGATCATTCAGAGCACTTAAAGACATCTCTCTCCTGTCCCTCCGTCTTTTTTTCCCCTAAAGCACAAGCAGCAGCATATCCTTCCGTTTTTCTTCCTAGGAAGGGGGCTCCTTGACCATGTCTCACACAAACACCCCCCCAAAAATTCACAGCCCAAGTCATCACATTCTTCAGGATCTGACCCATCAGAGGCATAACAGCCAAATCGCTGCATTGGTCAGGCCGCACCTGGAGTATTGTGTGCAGTTCTGAAGGCCTCAAACCCTTTTTGAAGTAAAAAGGATGTGGGCAGGATGGAGCAGATGCAGAGGAGATTGACGGGGATGATCAGGGGCCTGGAGACCCAGCCCTGCGAGGAAAGGCGGAGGGAGCTGGGAATGTTGAGTCTGGAGAAGAGGAGGTTGAGGGGGGACAGGATTGATCTCTTCAAGTATTTGAAGGGCTGTCCCTTAGAGGAGGGCAGGGAGCTGTTCCTGTTGGCAGCAGAGGATAGGACTCGCAATAATGGGTTCAAATTGCGGGGGGGGAAAGGTACCGGCTAGATATTAAGAAAAAAATGTTTTACAATAAGAGTTGTTCGGCAGTGGAATCAGCTCCCTAGGGAGGTGGTGAGCTCCCCCTCACTGGAAGTCTTCAAGCAGAGGCTGGACAAGCGCTTGTCAGGGTTACGCTAGGCTGATCCTGCATTGAGCAGGGGGTTGGACTAGATGGCCTCTATGGACCCTTCCACTTCTACGATTCTATCATTCTAAGCCATTACAAGTCGGCACCAGACGCCGCAACGTATCTCACACCAGCGCAATTAAAAGCCGCCTTGGAAATCTGTTCTGTGCGAAGAAAACTTTGTACCGGCGGCCTCATTTGCACATTAATTGCTGCCAATTCATCCTACAAATATTTCAAAACGCTAGCGCTCTTCAAAAAAGAATAAAAATAAAGGGCAGTTTGCAGCGAGGGGAGGATTTTCCTGATTAAAAAAAATACTTTGACATTTAAACTAAATGAGCTTGACTGCAAGAGAAGAAGGGAGACGTAAATTAACCAGGCCGCGGCGCATGGCAATTATCATGCTGGGGGTGCGGGGCTGGCTCGACTCAGCCTCCCGCCCAGCCCAGCACACTGGCTGTAGGAAATTTATCACAATGGCACACCTGCCAACGCTTGACTGGAGAAGTCAGGAATGCCGTCTTCGCAATCTGATTTGAGCGCCTTTCATTTCCCTTGCCGTTTAACCAAAACGTCACTCCGAGCGGTGACATTTAAAAAATCGGATCGACGAGACAACTAACTGTCGCATCTCATACAATATTTTCAAAAAGACAACATACAGACTTGACTAGTATGTGAAACACTTCAGGTGTATGATCTCCGTTTTCTTTCACAACAAGTCTGTAAGGCGGAATGGCATATTTACCCCCAAACTGCAAATATAGGAGTAGGGTTGCCAACCTCAAGGTGGTAGGACACTAGGGGACTTCAATGCCATAGAGTCCAATTGCCAAAGCAGCCATTTTCTCCAGGGGAACTGATCTCTATCGGCTGGAGATCAGTTGTAATAGCTGGAGATCTACAGCTAGTACCTGGAGGTTGGCGACCCTACCAAAGGGAGTAACTGGCAATAATATCACTTGCAATAATGGCAATCCCCGGCATCTCCAGTTAAAGGGCCTAGGCAAGTAGGGGATGTGAAAGACCTCAGCCTGAGACCCTGGAGAGCCGCTGCCGGTCTGAGTAGACAATACTGACTTTGAGGGACCCAGGGTCTGGTTCAGTATAAGGCAGCTTCATGTGTTCATGTGTTCATTGTCACAAAGACACACTCACACAGCAATGCTGGAAATCTGGACAACATGAGAGCCAGTTAATCAACGGAAAGAGCAGGCTGACGTGTATGAATCTCTCTCGACAAGACCGCCATTGTTTTAGAAGGAGGCCGTGGCGCGGAAACCTCGGAGGGACAATTTTGTCCGCTCGGTCAAGTCACTGTTTGTTATGCAACCGGAGTGTGTTTTACAAGGAATGTTAAAGAGGAGAAAGGAGACTGCTGGGGGCAGGGAAAGGGGTCTTAGTGTGCAGGGGGGGGGGGGAAGAGAAAGTAAATGGTTCTCCTTTGGGGCTTCAAATCCCGTCTTGAACCAGCAGCTGTACCCAGAGCAGATGGCCGCGATTTGTATCACACGAAGCAATTTCACCGTGACCGGAGCTCAAAAGGAAGATTAAGAGTGGCAAGTCTAAACCAAGTCGGGGAGGGGGGAGGAGGGGAAGGCTGCAACCGAGCAGGGCAAAAGAGGTTGAAAATGCAGGCAAGTCATTTGCTTGGGGGGAGGAAGGTTGCGGCTCCATGGCAGAGCATCTGGTCGGCATGCAGAAGGTTCAACCCCCGGCATCTCCAGCTGAAAGGATCAAGTAGGAGGTGATGTGAAAGACCTCTGCCTGAGACCCTGGAGAGCTGCCGCCAGGCAGAGGAGAAAATACTGACTGTGAGAGACCAAACGTCTGACTCAGTGGAAGACATCAGGCATGGAAGGGAGAGCAGGAAGGGTTGTGTCAATGTTTGGCTCTCGTGGCCCCTTCTTGAAGGAGAAGGAGGAGGAGGAGGAGAGTTGGTTTTTATATACTGATTTCTCTACCACATAAGGAAGAATCAAACCGGCTTACAATCACCTTCCTCTCTCCACAGCAGACACCCTGTGAGGGAGATGGGGCTGAGAGAGTATGACTAGCCCAAGGTCACCCATCTGGCTTCACGTGGAGGAGTGGGGAAACAAATCCCGTTCACCAGATTCACCGCTCATGTGGAGGAATGGGAAATCAAACCCGGTTCTGCAGATCAGAGTCCACCACTCCAAAACCACCACTCTTAACCACTATACCACCCCTTTTGATTGTGAGATATTCCAGCATGCCCAGGGTAGTGCTGATCGCCACTTTGGGTCAGGAAGCCATTTTCCTCCAGGCCACATTGTCTAGGGATCCTGGAGGGGTTGTGGTTTTGTTTTGTTTTGTTGGCCATCTTCTGGGCATGGAGCAGGGGTCACTGGGGGTGTGGGGAGGAAAGGTATTTGTGAATTTCCTGCATTGTGCAGGGGTTGGACAAGATGACCCTGATGGTCCCTTCCAACTCTATGACTGTGATTCTATGGACTGGAAAGTCAAAATGGCACTGGAGAAAGCCAGGCTAAGTGGCCCCTGCGGGGCTAAGCAGAGCAACTGAGACTCGCCTCGGTTTGCTCCGGGTTGCCAGCAGCTCTCCAGGGCAGTGATCCACCAAGAATGTCCTTTTAAGTTAAATGGCCATCCCTTGAGGAGCAACTAGGCCAGAGAATTACTGATGGATACACAAGGCATAAGAACTGGCCACACTTGTAGCCCTCTGGGCATTACGCTCAGCTGATGCGTCCGCTGCATGCACTCCTGGGTCAGTCACATCTAGCTACGATGGTCCATGCTTATTTTGCATGGAGTAATTGAGAGAATTCTCAGTTTTGGGGGGTTAGGGGTCCCATTGAATGTGTTATGTCCATAAGACCACAAAACCCTGAAGCTGACCCAAACTCTGGAGGACCACTTCCTATACGCAACTCTCAAGGAGGCCGTGATGGGGATAATCCAACTTGGGCTTCCTGAAAGAATGTGGACAGAATGGAGCGGGTGCAGAGGACAGTGAAGGGGATGCTCGGGGGGCCTGGAGACCCAGTCCTACGAGGAAAGGCTGAGGGAATTGGGAATGTTCAGTCTGGAGAAGAGGAGGTTGAAGGGAGATATGATTGCTCTCTTTAAGTATCTGAAGGGCTGTCACTTAGAGGACATTTTGGAGGACTTTCATTCATAGGGTAGCCATGAGTCGGAAGCGACTTGACGGTACTTAACACACACACACACACACACACACTTAGAGGAGGGCAGGGAGCTGTTCCTGTCGGCAGCAGAGGACAGGACTCGCAATAATGGGTTTGAATCGGGGGCGAAAAGGTACCGGCAGGATATTATGGGAAATAATTTTTTACAGTAAGAGTTGTTCGACAGCGGAATCGGCTTCCTAGGGATGTGGTGAGCTCCCCCTCGCTGGCAGTCTTCAAGCAGAGGCTGGACAAGCACTTGTCGGGGATGCTCTAGGCTGATACTGCAATGAGCAGGGGGTTGGACTAGATGGCCTCTATGGCACCTTCCAACTCTATGATTTTATGAACATGTGACCATCACATGTTATTAATCTACACAAGGGTTCCGTGTCCCGTGAAGGTATTTGGAGATGCTCAAAAGTGGCCCAGTGTAGAATGGCAAACCAATCCTTTGACCACCTCCTTATAAAAACAAAATTAAAACGGTCTTTTGTCTTCTGTGCTCCAACTACCATCTCTTCTCCTCCTCCTCCTCCTCTCCCGGTGACCTTGGACGCAACATGTCATCTATACTCCTGTTACTGTGTACCCAGGCAATTATCTGATGGCCAGGTAGCCCATCACAGATTCCAGGATTAACATTTCAAGTACTGTCATAGGGAAAACTAAGACAGGGATCAAAAGTCTGAAGTTCTTCTACTTTAAAGTCCAGTCATATTTTCCAGGGTATAAGCTTTATTGTCTTTTCCAGTGACTCTTGTCTTCTCATAATGTGACCAAAGTACGATAGCCTCAGTTTAGTCATTTTAGCTTTTAGGGAGAATGAAGGCTTGATGTGATCTAGAACTCAATTATTTGTCTTTTTGGTGGCCCACGGTATCCGTAAAACATTCCTCCAACACCATATTTCACATGAATCCACTTTCTTCCCATCAGCTTTCTTCATTGTCCAACTTTCACACCCATACATAGTAATGGGCAATACTATGGCATGAAATAACTTGATCTAGGTTGCCAGTGACATCACAATTTCACCACAATTTCAGAAAGATGTAGACAAGCTAGAACGTGTCCAGAAGAGAGCAACAAAGATGGTGAGGGGTCTGGAGACCAAGTCCTGTGAGGAAAGGTTGAAGGAGCTGGGTATGTTTAGCCTGAAGAGGAGAAGACTCAGAGGGGATATGATAACCATCTTCAAGTACTTGAAGGGCTGTCATAGAGAGGAGGGTGCCGAGTGGTTTTCTGTTACCTCAGAAGGTCGGACCAGAAACAATGGGTTGAAATTAAATCAAAAGAGTTTCCAACTAGACATTAGGAAGAAATTTCTAACAGTTAGAGCGGTTCCTCAGTGGAACAGACTTCCTTTGGAGGTGGTAAGCTCTCCTTCCCTGGAGGTTTTTAAGCAGAGACTAGATGGCCATTTGTCAGCAATGCTGATTCTATGACCTTAGGCAGTTCATGAGAGGCAGATGATGAGAGGGATGGCATCTTGGCCATCTTCTGGGCATGGAGTAGGGGTCACTGGGTGTGTGTGTGGGAGGTGGTTGTGAAATTTCTGCATTATGCAGGGGGTTGGACTAGATGACCCTAGTGGTCCTTTCCAACTCTACGATTCTATGATTCTACATCCTTTTCTAGTTCCTTCATGGCTGCCCTTCCCAGTCTCAATCTCCCCACAGCTATTAGATACATCAACCTGACACCCTGTTTGAAAGCAAAGCTTGGGGAGCCCTGCATGTGAATCTGTTTGTCCACAGAGTCTGCGCAATTTTTATCACATCAACACAACTTTAAGGTTGACAACGAGTAAACTGAAATTGTTCGAGACTTTCTATTCCTTGGCTCCGCCATCAACCAAGAGGGAGGCTGCAACCAAGAAATCAGGAGATTGAGACTGGGGAGGGCAGCCATGAAGGAGCTAGAAAAGATTCTTAAGTGTAAGGATGTGTCACTGGCCACCAAGATCAAGTGAATTCCTGCCATCGTATTCCCTATTACTATGTATGGGTGTGAAAGCTGGACAGTGAAGAAAGTTGATAGGAAGAAAGTAGATTCCTTTGAAATGTGGTGCTGGAGGAGAGTGTTATGGATACCGTGGACTGCCCAAACAAAAACAAATCAGTGGGTTCGAGATCAAATCAAGCCTGAACTGTCCCTAGAAGCTAAAATCACTAAACTGAGGCTGCCATACTTTGGTCACATTATGAGAATGATTATTATGAATATTATGAATACCCCTCTCCTCCATGAATATGTCCACTCCCCTTTTAAAGCCCTCCAAGCTGGCAGCCATCACCACATCCTGAGGCAGGGAGTTCCACAATTTAACTATGCGTTGTGTGAAAAAATACTTCCTTTTATCTGTTTTGAATCTCTCACCCTCCAGCTTTAGCAGATGACCCCGTGTTCTAGTATTATGGGAGAGAGAGAAAAACTTCTCATTGTCCACTCTCTCCAAACCTTGCATAATTTTATAGACCTCTATCATGTCTCCCCTCAACCTAGGGTGAGCTCCCCCTCACTGGCTGTCTTTAAGCAGCAGCTGGATGAACGCTTGTCAGGGTTGCTCTAGGCTGATCCTGCATTAAACCGGGGGTTGGACTATATGGCCCCTTCCAACTCTATGATTCTATGGCTGATTAGCAGAAATTAGTTTGGACAGGACATTGTGGGACACCTCGGAACATATCAGGTGCATTTTAAGTTCCACCATGTTTGGTGGCCATGGCCTTTCTCCCAAAGCTGGCAAAATAACCACTGGTATGCCAGCTGTGCATTTGCTGGGCCTGGGACGCCCACAAAGAAGAAGAGTTGGTTTTTATATGCCGACTTTCTCTCCCACTTAAGGAAGAATCAAACTAGCCTACAATCTCCTCCCCCTCACCACAACAGACACCCTGTAAGGTAGGTGGGGCTGAGAGAGCTCTAAGAGAGCTGTGACTAGCCCAAGGTCACCCAGCTGGCTTGATGTGTAGGAGCGGGGAAACCAACCTAGTTCACCGGGTCAGCGTCTGCCGCTCATGTGGAGGGGTGGGGAATCAAACCCGGTTCTCCAGATCAGACTCCACCGCTCCAAACTACCGCTCTTCACCACTACACCACGCTGGCTCTACACACCACCCCCACCCTACGCACAGAGCATTCAAGAAGGTCAGGATTCTTGGGCTGCCTCTCTTCCAGGGAGGCCAACAGCGGAGCCCCCAAACCCCGGCGTCAGCCTCAGCCGTTAGGGGCCGCGCCGCCTCGTTCCGTCTGCCTTACCCTGTCCGGGACGTCGTCCTGCAAGAGAGTCTGTTGGAGCGCCCCCGGAGCGACTTCCTCCAAGTGCAGGACGTGGCAGAGGTCCGTCAGCTCCTCCCGCCCCAGGGAGCCCGAGCCGGTGAGGTCGAAACTGTCGAAGAGCTCCTTGAGACGGGCTTCGTGCTGGTCCTGCTCCGCTTCGTCCATCCCATCGCCCACCGTGCTCAGCTGGGGAGGAGAAACAGAGACCCCACGGTCACCAACGTGGAAGAGTTGGCCTCTCGGCCAGGATGCCAGCAAGGTAGCAGCCATGCCGAGGAGGCTCAGAGGACAAGCGCCTGCTTTTACTTATTTATTTGTTCAGAAAATGTGTGTCCGCCGCATCTCCAGAAACCCCTTCACACAGCTTGCAGCCTTTGAATGCATATGAACACATAAACACAAGAAGCTGCCTTCTACTGAATGAGACCCTTGATCCATCAAAGTCAGCATTGTCTACTCAGACCGGCAGCGGCTCTCCAGGGTCTCAGGCTGAGGCCTTTCACATCACCTACCTGCCTAGAGATGCCTAGAGATGACGGGGATTGAACCTAGGACCTTCTGCATGCCAAACAGGCGCCCTACCACTGAACCACGGCAGCTCACATGCCATCGAAGGGCCCCATCCACCTACGAGCAATGGAGACCAGGCCTCTTTCTCTCTTTATGCAATCTACCTAAAAACTTTTAAATACGGCTTTTCCTTCCAGCTAGCAGATGGGTTTGCCTTCTGGAGTGAAACCAAGTGCAGAAAACAGGACACCCCCCCCCCCATTATTTGGGGCTGAGGTTGATTAATTCGTACATTTTCGCAGGAGAGAAATGGTCCCCTTTCGTGAGGATTCTCAACAAAGGCACCGTAATTAAGGTTTCCTGATGAGTAAATGTTGCTTGTTATTAACTGATTAAGCAGTTTAAAGCCAGACAAGTTCTTTAAAGGTCCGTCAGCTGGCCAACAGGCCTTTTCTGGGCTGCCAGTCCAGAAGTAATGACTTGGCAACATCTGAAGATGGAGACGCTGCACAGTGCCGCCGCCCCCCCCCCCCCCCAGCCTAGATAGCCCCTCATGCAGCAGCCTCCTGACAGATGTCACCCGGGCCGTTATGCTTCCCTTCCCAATCCGGCCCTGTGCTTCAAAACGTACATATACAACCAACAGCGTCCGGACGAACAGTTGTCAGGGATGCTCTAGGCTGATCCTGCATTGAGCAGGGGGTTGGATTAGATGGCTTTTAATTGCCCCTTCCAACTCTATGATTCTAACTGTGATGGTTGCAAACTCCAGACATAACCCGGGATTCAAAGACCTGCAGTAGATTCGGAGCATGCACAACTGCAGAATTATGCACCAGAAAGCCCAAAAGCTGGGGGGAGGGGCACCCTGCAGCAGTCTTGGAGATCATAGAATCAGAGTTGGAAGGGGCCATAGAGGCCATCTAGTCCAACCCCCTGCTCAACGCAGGATCAGCCTAGAGCAGTGATTGCGAACCTTTTAGAGACCGAGTGCCCAATCTGCAACCCAAAACCCACTTATTTATCGCCGAGTGCCAATGTGGCAATTTAACCTGAATACCACCCCCAGAGGGGGGCCCAGAGGCAGAGGCTAGGGTTGCCAAGTTCCTCTTTGCCATGAGTGGGAGGTTTTTGGGGTGGCGCCTGAGGAGGGTGGGGTTTGGGGAAGGACTTCAGTGCCATAAAGTCCAACTGCCAAAGTGGCAATTTTTTCCAGGGGAACTGACCTCTACTGGTTGGAGATCACTTGTAATAGCAGGAGATCTCCAGCTAGTACCTGGAGATTGGCAACTAGTTCCTTAGTGTTTTCTCTCTACATATCAAGACAAATGGAAAGGTGTTTGGAGGATGGCTTGTGGGCACTTCAAAGGTGGAATAGGACTGCACGCCCCGCCGCCCGCACAGGCCCAAAGAGCGCTGGAGAAGACGCTGGCCATGCCGAGTGTGGGCGCTCGGCTTCTGTTCCCTGCCAATGATGTCGGAGGTTCCCCACCCCTGGGCTATAGCCTCCCCCATCTGGGGGAGCAGCTTGAAGGAACCGCGGGTGCCAGCAGAGAGGACTTCGCGTGCTGGAAGTGGCACGCGTGCCATAGGTTCGCCAACACAGGCCTAGAGCATCCCTGACAAGTGTTTGTCCAGCTGCTGAATGAAGACTGCCAGTGAGGGGGAGCTCATTGCCTCCCTAGGAGGCAAAGTTGTTTGATTCCACTGTCAAACAACTCTTACTGTAACAAAAAAATTCCTAATAACCAGCCGGTACCTTTCCACCCTCAATTTAAACCCATTATTGCAAGTCCTACCCTCTGCTGCCAACAGGAACAGCTCCCTGTCCTCCTCTTAAGTGACAGCCCTTCAAATACTTCAAGAGAGCAATCATGTCCCCCCTTCAGCCTCCTCTTCCCCAGACTGACCATTCCCAACTCCTTCAGCCTTTCCTTGTTGGGCTTGGTCTCCAGGCCCCTGATCATCCTTGTCACCCTCCTCTACACCCGCTCCATTCTGTCCCCATCCTTTTTGAAGTGAGGCCTCCAGAACTGCACACAATACTCCAGGTGCGGCCTGACCAATGCAGCGTACAGAGGAACTATGACATCTTGCAATTTGGATGTTATGCCCCTGTTGATGCACCCCAAGATAGCACCCCAGTTTCAGAGGGTATCTGACAAAAGGAACTTTGGCTCTCAAAAGCTCATACCCTGAAAATCTTGTTGGTTTCTAAGGGGCTGCTAGAGTCGAATCCAGCTCTATGAGTCTTCAGTCTTGGATGTTCCGAAAGGACTGAGAGAGATTATGTCACCGGGTGAGTTTCGTGGCACTACTCCGGCTCTACAATGGCTCACTTGTCATCTGTTTGCAGTGCCAGAAGACCATAGGGTTGCCAACGTCCTGGTGGGGCCTGGAGATCTCCTGGAATCACAACTGATTTCCAGACAACAGAGGTCAGTTCCCCTGGAGAAAAGGGCTGCTTTGGAGGGTGGACTCTAGGGCATTATATCTCCCTCCCCACACCCTGTCAGCCCCAGGTTCCACCCCCAAATCTCCAGGAATTTCCCAGCCCAGAGTTGGCGATCCTCGAGGACCGGCAGGCTGGTGCAGCAGACAACTGGGGGCCAGAGGAAAAGCAGCCCTAGACATGCTGCTTCAGCCCCATAATTAGAAACGCTTGGGCATGCTCATCTCATATTGTTGAGAATGTAGATGATACACCGGGGAATAGACGCTTCAGGCAACTCACGTTCACCTCCCGAAAACTCGAGATAAACAACCTCTTTGCTTACACGGAAGCATCAGCAGCTCTTCACAAAGCAGCTCTGTTTTAAAATATTGTCGAAGGCTTTCACGGTCAGAGTTCATCGGTTCTTGTAGGCTATCTGGGTTGTGTGACCGTGGTACCAAGACCACGGTCACACAACCCGGATAGCCTACAAGAACCGATCAGCTCTGTTTTGATTCTGTACGGCTCAGTTTAAACTTGAACACACAAATGAAGTGGCCTTATACTGAATCAGCCCTTCAGTCCATCAAGGTCAGTATTGCCTACTCAGACTGGCAGCGGCTCTCCAGGGTCTCAGGTGGACATCAATGACTGTGTGATCCTTGTAACTGGCGATGTCCGGCTATTAGTGGAGCGCAATTACTTTCTCCAGCAAGTTAGCCATTAACAAGTCTTGCTGAGAAGCAAGTCCACATTTTTTTTTGTGGTTTGCCAAATTAAACACACATGAAGCTGCCTTATACTAATTCAGACCTTTGATCTATCAAGGTCAGTATTGTCTACTCAGACTGGCAGTGGCTCTCCAGGGTCTCGGACAGGGGTTTTCCCCATCACACACTGCCTGGCCCTTTTTAACTGGAGATGCCGTGGATTGAACTTGGGGTGCTCTGCAATCCAAGCAGAGGCTTTTCCACTGAGCCACAGCCCCTGTGGGGTAGGTGGGGCTGAGAGAGCTGTGACTAGCTTAAGGGCACCCAGCTGGCTTCATGTGGAGGAGTGGGGAAATCAACCCTGTTCACCAGATTAGCCTCTGCCGCTCATGTGGAGGAATCAAACCCAATTCTCCAGATCAGACTCCATCGCTCTAAACCACCGCTCTTAACCATATACCCCGATTTTATCTACCTTTAAGGAGTCTCAAAGTGGCTTACAATCGCCTACCCTTCCTCTCCCCACAGTAGACACCTTATGAGGTAGGTGAGGCTGAGTGTGTGACTAGCCCACGGTCACCCAGCAGTCTTTGTGTGGAGGCGTGGGGAAACAAACCCAGTTCACCAGATTAGAGTCCACCACTCATGGGGAGGAGTGGGGAATCAAATCCAGATTACAGTCCACCACTCTTAACCACCACACCACCCTGGCTCTCACCACTAGCAGACTGCGATGTGATACAGGAGGCTGGAGTAGATGGACCCTGGCTCCGATCTAGCAGGCCTCTTCTTACGTTCTTTAATGAGACGCTTCGTGAGTGCAAAGTCCCACAGGACAGTCCCTTTTGCCTCAGCCAGCGTCACATGTACATCTCACCTAGCAGCAAGCGGCTGAGGTAATTCAAGGAGAAACTTTTCCCCCGTGTATCACCGCTCCCTTAGGAGTCTGCGGTAATACTCTGTCAGTGATAGCTGGAAGAAAAACAAACTTGCGGGAACAAGAGGACCAAGTTGACAACAGCGGTTAGAGGAGGGATTTCTGCTCCTCAGGAATCATTCGCACCTCACCTTTACCCTATGGCTAAAGGGCAATCCCACAAGCACAGCAGTTGAGGAAATACCGTATCTCTTTTTCTGAGAAAACCCCACAAATGAAATCCTAGATTCTCGCCAGATCAGATATGGGGATTTTGGACACAACACCGGCACCAGGCTGATAATCCAGTCCTGCATCGCTAACATAAGGAGAGCCCTGCGGGATCAGACCAGTGGTCCATCTAGTCCAGCATCCTGTCTCACACAGCGGCCAACCAGTTCCTCTGGAGGTCCAACATCAGGGCGTAGAGGCCAAGGCCTTCATAAGAACATCAGAAGAGCCCTGCTGGATCAGACCAGTGGTCCATCTAGTCCAGCATCCCGTCTCACACAGTGGCCAACCAGTTTTTCTGAAGGGCCAACAAAAGGGCACAGAGGCTGAGGACTCCAGACCCCTCACCATCTTTGTTGCCCTCTTCTGGACACGTTCCAGTTTGTCTACATCCTTCTTAAACTGTGGTGCTCCAAACTGAACACAGTACTCTAGGTGAGGTCTAACCAGAGCAGAGTACAGCGATACCACCACTGCGCATTATCTGGCCCAGTGGTTCTCAACCTTTTTTGCTCCATTCACCCCCCTTTCAGAATATAATTCCCCTTCCCAAAAGAGTCTATCTCAAAAGGTGCATTCCAAATAATATGCACTTTGCTGAATAGTGGTCCCAATTTCCCCCCCCCCAGAACCCTAAAGACCCCCCCCGGGGGGAATTCCCCCTTGTTGAAAACCCCTGATCTGGACACTATACTTCTTTTGAAGGTAGTTTAGGCAGAGAGATAGTTAATAGCCCCAAATCAACCAGTAACTTTGCAGCTCAGCAGGGATTTGAACCCAGATCTCCTTATTCAAAATCTAAGACTACCTACTACATCGGCCAAGGATTTGAGTGGGGGGTGGGGAGCCAAGGAAATATGATTTAGGAAGTCTGCAGCAGAAGCCAAAAGATTTTTCCTGCACTTGTGCCAGCGAACAGAACCACATCCAAAAACCAATCTGCAAGAGTTTGTGAAGTGCTAACCTAGAGCGGCTTCCTTCAGGCAGCAGGTGTAATAATTCTGGCAAGAGAAGAACCTTCCGAGTCACTCCGTTTTACTAGAGAGCAGAGGAAGGAATTCGGCCCCATATCACTTGCTCCTTCTGCAAACACGCTATTTTGTTTTATCCCCGTTAAACCCCAGATAATCTCTGGTTATCCACAAACAGACAGAGTGAGATAGAAGCACTTTTGCTGACACACAATGCCTACTTTAAAAAAATAAAGTAGGGTTTTTTTCTTTTCGAGAAGATTTTATATATACATTTTATATGAATACACACACACCCTGCTGGGCAGACAGTCTCATATGGGCATCAATCTTTTTTTATGATCGTGTTCTAATGTCTTTGCTTTTAATGGTTGTGCTTTCATGTCTTTGTTTTATTATCTTAGCTGCAAGCTGTCCCAAGCATGCTTCTGGAGAAGGGGAATATTCATTTTCTACATAAAATAAATTAATATAGTAGCCATGACATTATGTAATCCACCTTGAGTCTCAGTGAAAAAGGCACACTATAAATAACATACATTAATTTGATAGACAGACAGACAGACAGACGGATGATAGATAGATAGATAGATAGATAGATAGATAGATAGATAGATAGATAGATAGATAGATAGATAGATACTCCTTTTTGAAAAGACTGACTGCCAGCATACATGCATAGAAAAAGCCCATATTTATTTATTTACTTTCCTTTGAAATGTGGTGTTGGAGAAGAGTGTTATGGATTCCGTGGACTGCCAAAAAAACAAATCAGTGGGTTATAGATCAAATCAAGCCTGAACTGACCCTAGAAGCTAAAATGACTAAACTGAGGCTGTCGTATTTTGGTCACGTCATGAGACGACAAGAGTCACTGGAAAAGACCGTCATGATAGGAAAAGTTGAGGGCAGCAGGAAAAGAGGAAGACCCAACAAGAGATGGATTGACTCAATAAAGGAAGCCACAGCCTTCAATTTGCAAGATCTGAGCAAGGCTGTCAAAGATAGGACATTTTGGAGGACTTTCATTCATAGGGTCGCCATGAGTCGGAAGCGACTTGACGGCACTTAACACACACACACATTTATTTACTTTACCTATACCCCACTTTTCTCTCTAATGAGGACCGAAAGTGGCTCACATTAAGAACATAAGAACATAAGGAAAGCCCTGCTGGATCAGACCAAGGCCCCTCAAATCCAGCAGTCTGTTCACACAGTGGCCAACCAGGTGCCTCTAGGAAGCCACAAACAAGACGACTGCAGCAGCAGCATCCTGCCTGTGTCCCACCGCACCCAAAATAATAGGCATGCTCCTCTGATACTAGAGAGAATAGGTATGCAGCATGACTAGTATCCATTCTAACTAACAGCCATGAATACCCCTCTCCTCCATGAATATGTCCACTCCCCTCTTAAAGCCCTCCAAGCTGGCAGCCATCACCACATCCTGGGGCAGGGAGTTCCTCAATTTAACTATGCGTTGTGTGAAAAAATACATTGTTCTCCTCTTCTCCATTTTATCCTCACAACAACCTATGAGGTAGAGTTTGTGCCTGGCCACCCTCACCCCTGCCAAGCAGGCCTCCAGAAGAGGAAGAGTTGGTTTTTATATCTTGCTTTTCTCTACCTTTAAGGAGTCTCAAACCGGCTTATAATCGCCTTCCCTTCCTCTCCCCACAACAGACACCTTATGAGGTAGGTGGGGCTGAGAAAGTTTGGAGAGAACCATGACTCGCCCAAGGTCACCCAGCAGGCTTCATGTGGAGGAGAGGGGAATCCAACCCGGTTCTCCAGATTAGAGTCCACCGTTCATGTGGAGGAGAGGGGAATCAAACCGGTTCTCCAGATTACAGTCCACCTCTCTTAGCCACTACACCACACAGGCTAATTTTGGAAGATCTCCAAGCCCCACCTGGAGGTTGGCAACTCCAGAGGCTGCTTGACTCAGGTGTGGCCACAGCCTCTCCCAACCAGAAGTGGCGAATGCAAAGTGTAGCACAGCACGGGCCCCGATCCAGGCCCTCAAGGACATGTTCATGGCAGGCTTCTCACAGCTTCCTCAGGCTCATGCGGAAGAGGAGAGCTGAGGAAGAGAAGACTGACAGGGCTGAAGGCAGGGTCGCCAACCTCCAGATACTAGCTGGAGATCTCCCGCTATTACAACTGATCTCCAGCCAACAGAGATCAGTTCCCCTGGAGAAAATGGCCACTTTGGCCATTGGACTCTATGGCGTTGAAGCCCCTCCCCAGACCTCACCCTCCTCAGGCTCCGCCCCAAAATTCTCCAGGTATTTCCCAACCCAGAGCTGGCAACCCTAGCCAAAGGGCAGGAAAAGGCAAGGAGGGGCCACACAGAAGGCAGCGCTGACTGCCGGCCTTCTCCTCTCACCTCCAGATGGCCGGGCAGCTGAGAGTGCGGAAGCACTCCCCTTCCCACGGCATCGGAAGAGATGCAGCATGACCTGCCCTCAGCCCCAGCTGGCAGGGTTTGCCACCAAGCGGGCTCTGAACAGTGGGCCAAGTCCATGCCAGAGGTGTGTGCTGAGCTCCTGCTGGGAAACCATCCGGGCAGACTCTGCCTCTGGAATCACCCCAATGCCAAGAGAATTGTGCTTGGCAGAGCAAGATTCAACCTCGGCCTCCCAATTCCCGGCTTCTTCCAACCTCACCCGACCCCCAACTTGAACCATTTGAGAGGTTCTCGTTGAAACTGGAACAGATGGTCCAGCAAGACACGCTTGCTTGCGAGGTCTGACTGTTTGTTTGACCATAAGGCTAGTAGCTATTTTAAGACCTCTGCTTACTATCACAGTCTGGAGAAGGATTAGCAAGGCATAAGGTCTGCAGAAGAGAAGAGAATAAAACTCCGCTCTCTGCTTTTTTTGAAAGAGGGAGCCTTGCACTCAAGAAGACTTCCAGTCAAGGTGGTGCTCCAGAACTGGAAAAGAACAACATAAGGAGAGCCCTGCTGGATCAGACCACTGGTCCATCCAGCATACTGTCTCAGATAGTGGCCAACCAGTTCCTCTGGAGGGCCCACAACTTGGCTTAGAGGCTAAGGCCTTCATAAGAAGAGCCCTGCTGAATCACACCAGCAGTCCATCTAGTCCAGTATCCCATCTCACATAGTGGCCAATCAGTTCCTCTTTAGGTTCAGCGACAGGGCAGAGAGGCTGAGGCCTTCATTAGAACATGAGCCCTGCTGGATTAGACCAGTGGTCCATCTAGTCCAGCATCCTGTCTCACACAGTGGCCAACCAGTTCCCCTGGAGGTCCAAGCACAGGTCACAGGGGCTGAGGCCTTTGTTAGGACATCAGAAGAGCCTTGCTAGATCAGACCAATGGTCCATCTAATCCAGCATCCCATCTCACATAGTTTCTCTGGAGATCCAAGAACAGGGCATAGAGGCTTCATTAGAACATGACTAGCCCTGCTGGATCCAACTAGGGGTCCATCTAGTCCATTATCCTGTCTCACACAGTGGCCAGACAGTTCCTCTGTAGGTCCAAGCACTGAGGCTAAGGCCTTCCCCTGATGTTCCCTCCTGGCAATAGGATTCAGAGGTTTCCCATTAAGCACCATGGCTAGCAGCCACTGATTGGTCTATAGACTGGCTGGGTGTGTGTGGGGGTCAGGCCTATATTCTTGCATGCATCCTAGAGTAGAGGCAAAGCCATCCTGAATCACACGTATTGTACCAGGAGCGTGGGAGAATATGTGCTTTGCATGCAGAAAATCCCAGGCTCAATCGTGTTATCTAGCTCCCAGTCATGGGGAACAGCCAGACATAGGAGATGACCTAAATTTGGGTTTTGACCACTGCTGGTAGGGCTGCCATGCTCCTGGTTGAGCCTAGAGATCTCCTGGAATTACAACTGATCTCCAGATTCCAACGTCAGTTCCCCTGCAGAAAATGGCTGCTTTGGCAGGTGAACTCTTTGGCATTATATGCCACTGAGGTCCCTCCTCTCCCCAAACTTGCCCTCCCCGGCCTCCACCCAGAAATCGCCAGGAATTTCCCAACCCAGAGCTGGCAACCCTATGCTTAAGATGAAAAGGAATGGCGGTGTTTCTTAAAGTCTGTAGTTATTCCCTCCCACACACACAATGCCACAGTTCAGCTTATCAAGGCTTGGCATCAGATGACCCCTACCTTACAGGCTGCAGGGAGTGGGCAGATGTTTAGAGGTGGTTTGCCATTGCCTGCCTCTGGGTTGCAACCGTGGACTTCCTTGGTAGTCTCCCATACAAGTACCAACTGGGGCCGACCCTGCTTAGCTTCCGAGATTTGACCACCAGATCGGGCTAGGCTGGGCCACCCAGGTCAGGATATATTTGTACAGAAAAGCTATAAACTTCCAGGGAGCTCTCTCCTCTAAAGGGAACCAACCCGAAGAAGGGCTGCTTCCCTGAGCTCTCACAGCTCTGAGTGCACCTGACAATACCGAGCCAAAGGGGCCAACCGCCTGGCCTGTCGTGGCAGAAGAGATGGGTGTGTTTGCACATTCATGTGCTTTGCATAGGTAGTGGCCCAGTTTCAAGCATTCAAAAAACACAAGGAAAGCACCCCCACACCGAAAATCTGCCAAGTCCGCTGCCTCTGTAGGCACCAGCCTGATTCATCAAGTACGTAAAAGCAAGCCGAGGATGGTGGAAGACACCCCTTCAGAAAGACCAGAGGGAAACAGACAAGCAGTTCTCAGTGCTGTCCCTGTCCAGGCCAGCCTGATCTCTCCAGATCTTGGAAGCTAAGTAGGGTCGGCCCTGGTTAGTACTTGGATGGGAGGTCACCAGGGAAGTCCAGGGTTGCTACGCAGAGACAGGCAAGGGCAAACTACCTCTGTCAATCTCTTGCCTCAACAACCCTCTGGGGTTGCCACAAATCAGCTGCAACTTGATGGCGCTTCTCACACGCACGCACACACCCCTTTGGTTGAGAGAGGCTTCGGGGGGGGGGGGGGCCTGAAGCCTTCGTGCTCCGATGGTGGGTTTCCAAGCAGCAGCCCGTTGACAGCAGCACATGGATGAGATACACGGACCTTTGGTCTACCTTCGCTGGGCAGTTGCTACGTTACACAGTTTTGAAATATTACTGACGGTTCCTTTTATCAGCTCCAGCTGCTTCCGTGTGCGGGGAATAGTCACAGGAGAGCAAACACCATAAAAAGCTCGGCAAACTTTGAAGGGCCGTTTCAAAAGATACCCAGGTAGCCTTTTCTGCTTCTCCTGGCTACTGGGCCAGAGGCAGAGACTCGGGGCACCGGGAAAGAGAGGAAGAGAACACGGCTCTTCCAGAATGCTGCCAATTCAGGCCAAGCAAACTACCGGTTCAAGTGCCATCTTATGGCCGTTCTTTCCATGGAGCTCCTGCCCCCCACTCCCCCGCGACTCTGAACAGACTCTCTGGAATCAGAAGCGGCAACCAACCGGCCGTTTCTTTCCACTTCTCCCACCGCTCTCAATTACTTCCCCGGGGTGCAGGTGCTGAGGACTGATTATCTGTCAAGTAGTCAGGCAATTAACAGCCTCTTAATTGAGCAGTTGGGTGTCACCATGAGCAGAGGGAGTACGAGGAAGCAGGTAACAATGCTTGTTGCGTTGGGAGCAAAAAGAAAGAGAGGGAAGGAGAAATCAACAGGGTACACTTCCAGCAAGCTCAAAGACCCCCCCCCCCCGCCAGTCTGCACATTTTTAAACAAGAGATCCTCTCCAGATAGGGTTGCCAACCTCCAGGTGGTGGCTGGAGATCTCCTGAGATTACAACTGATCTCCAGGCAACAGAGATCAGTTCCCTTGGAGAAAATGGCCTCTTCGGAAGGTGGACTCTATGGCGTTATAACCCACTGAAGTCCCTTCCCTCCCCAAACCCCGCCCTCCTCAGGCTCCATCCCCAAAATCTCCAGGTATTTCCCAACCCAGAGCTGGCAACCCTAATTATACCCCGCTGAAGTCCCCCCTCCTCAGGCTCCACTCCCAATTTTCCAAGCATTTCCCAACCCAGAACTGGCTGTGGCTCAGTTTGTAGAACATCTGCTTGGCATGCAGAAGGTCCCAGGTTCAATCCCCGGCATCTCCAGTTAAAGGGACTAGGCAATTGGTAATGTGAAAGACTTCTGCCTGAGACCCTGGAGAGGGGCCATGTGTGTGTGTAAAGTGCCGTCAAGTCGCAGCCGACTTATGGCGACCCCTTTTTGGGGTTTTCATGGCAAGAGACTAACAGAGGTGGTTTGCCAGTGCCTTCCTCTGCACAGCAACCCTGGACTTCCTTGGTGGTCTCCCATCCAAATACTAACCAGGGCCGACCCTGCTTAGCTTCTGAGATCTGACGAGATCAGGCTAGCCTGGGCCATCCAGGTCAGGGTACAGGGGCCATAGTTCAGTGGTAAAGCAACTGCTTGGCATGCAGAAGGTCCTAGGTTCAATCCCCATCATCTCCAGTTAAAGGAACCAGGCAAGTTGGTGATGTGAAAGACCTCTGCCTGAGACCCTGGAGAGCCTTGGAGAGGGGCCATAGTTCAGTGGTAGAGCAACTGCTTGTCATGCAGAAGGTCCCAGGTTCAATCCCCATCATCACCACTTAAAGGAACCAGGCAAGTAGGTGATGTGAAAAGACCTCTGCCTGAGACCCTGGAGAGCCGCTGCCGGTCTGAGTAGACAACACTGACTTTGACGGACCGAGGGTCTGATTCAGTATAAGTCAGCTTCATGTGTTCATGTGTTCAACCCCAGTCTTCTGTCTCAGCAGTTGCGATCTCCCAGATCTGAATCTTCACAGTCCCACAAACTGTCCATTAGCTACAACGCTTTTGCAAAATCATTTCAGAGGGTAGCCGAGTAGGTCAGCACTAGAAGAGCTAGATTCAAGTCCGGCGGCATCTTAGAGACCAACGAGATTTTCAAGGTGTGAGCTTTCAGGGAGGGGGGCTCCAACTCTGAAAGCTCCCACCCCGAAAATCTCGTTGGTCTCTAAGATGCCGCCAGACTGGAATCTCACTTAGGCCCAGCCAATTTGGGTCCATGCTATGGTAATCTCGCAGATAGACTACTGTAACACATTGCTGCCAATACTTACTTACTCTATTGTGGCTGTTTCTGATTTTATAGGAATGCAGCTTCAATGCATTTTGTACCCTGTGAAGGGATTGAATTCTTCATATGAAACTGAAAACATTGGAGCCTTATTGAGATGGAATTGAATTATGATTAACTTTAAATGGATGATTGTAAATAAATTAATTTTAATCACATTGGGTTATGGGTGTAATAGTTGTATGTTATTGTAAAATTATTTGCTTATTGTACAGGAACGGGACTGATGAAGATCTGAATGAACTGAAACAATCGTATCCCTGTACATCTTTCTGCTTTTGAAGACTCCTTCTGATGTTATTGTGATTGTATTTTGTATTTTGCTCTTCATTGGCTTGTTGTTAATTGTCACCTTCAATACACTTGTTGTCATATATTTTTGGTATGCTATTTTCTGTACCAACTTACTAACCTTAGGTAATAGTACAGTGGTGTTGTTTTGGGTTGCTTAACCTCCAGGTACTAGCTGGAGATCTCCTGCTATTGCTGCTGATCTACAGCCGATAGAGATCAGTTCCCCTGGAGAAAATGGCCACTTTGGCCGTTGGACTCTATGGCATTGAAGTCCCTCCATTCCCCAAACTCTGCCCTTCTCAGGCTCTGCCCCAAAACCTCCCGCCGGTGGTGAAGAGGGACCTGGCAACCCTTGGGCCATCCAATCAGGAGGCAAACGTGACCTTCTGCCTCCTATACAGGAGAAGCAGGGCGGCCCCAAATTCCCCAGCAGAACGTTCCGCTCCCCTTCTGCCGTTCCTCCCAGGCTCTGCCCACATAGAAGCGGAGCTTGCCACGTACAAACATTACGCAGAAAAACTTCAAGAGGGAAACTCGTCTCAGGCAGGACTCTGGAGAGGCAGCTAGCATATTTCGTTAATTGATCGGTTATTGCTTCTCAGGGCACACCACCCATTTTATCTTCACAGCACCGGGACTTCCGCCACATCTGGATCGGCACTGACCAGCCCTGAAAATCATCCTCACCCACATTCACTAGTTACATTCTGCATTGCTTACACATGTAAAGCATTTGCAGAGAAAAATCTGAACATCAAACCTTTGAACACATGAAGCTGTCTTATACTGAATCAGACCCTTGGTCTATCAAAGTCAGTATTGTCTACTCTGACCGGCAGCGGCTCTCCAGGGTCTCAGGCAGAGGTCTTTCACATCACCTTCTTGCCAGTCCTTTTAACTGGAGATGCTGGGGATTGAACCTGGGACCTTTTGCATGCCAAGCAGATGCTCTGCCACTGAGCCACGGCCCCTCCCCTTCCCCAATATGCGAGATGTGAGCCCAGTAGCACCTTAGAGACCAACACGTTTGGGTGGGGGTATGAACTTTCAAGAGTCCAAGACCCCTTCGTCAGAGAGTTTAGACTCTTGAAAGCTCATACCCCATGGGCAGCCCATTCCTGGGGGCGGGGGGTAGATCCATGGTGGCCAGGAGCAACACAGCCACGCCACCTCCTCAGAGGCTTCCTGGCTGCCACAGAGAGAGAAAAAAGCTTTTTCAAGCAGGAAAAAAGGGGAAATACCCCATCACAGTCAACTAGGCTGTTCTTCACACAACACATATTGTGGCACTCCCTGCCCCAGGATGTGGGGATGGCTGCCAACTTGGAAGGCTTTCAGATGGGAGTGGACATGTTCATGGAGGAGAGGGGTATTCATGGCTACTAGTTGAAATGGATGCTAGTCATGATGCATACCTATTCTCTCCAGTATCATAGGAGCAGGCCTATTACATTAGGTGCTGTGGAATGCAGGCAGGATGCTGCTGCTGCAGTCGTCTTGTTTGTGGGCTTCCTAGAAACATCTGGTTGGCCACTGTGTGAACAGACTGCTGGACTTGATGGGCCTTGGTCTGATCCAGCAGGGCTTTTCTTATGTTCTTATGTCGGCCCCTTGGAATCCCCCCCCCCAACACCAGCACAGCCTGCTGCTTCCTGGATTTAGGTCCTGGAATGGCAGCAGCACCCCGGGGAGCCCAGGCACTGGCGTGTGTGCCACCTGGGACAGCATAAATACCTGTTATCCCAGATTAAATGGGCACTTACCCTGGTGCAGGGTCACACTGGCTCCTATGGAGTTTCTCCCTGCCATCTTGGGAATGCACTCAAAATCTTCTTGGCCTCTAAGGTCAAGAATTCAACTGTTCTACTGCAGACCAACAAGGCTTCCTTCTGAAGCTTCACCCAACATGTAGATAAAACGGGGGGGGGGGATTCCCGTCTTTCATTTCTGTATGTTAGGATTGATGTTGAAAGGAGAAGGGCCAGTACCCTTTTTTTTAAAAGTGGATTTAACGTGGTCTCTTATCCTGCTTCACATAAGAGGGCTCTCAATCAAATCAAGCCTGGACTGTCCCTAGAAGTGAAAATGACTAATCTGAGGCTGTCGTACTTTGGTCACATTATGAGAAGTCAAGAGTCACTGGAAAAGACAACCATGCTAGGAAAAGTGGAAGGCAGCAAGAAAAGAGAAAGACCCAACATGAGATGGATTGACTCAATCAAGTAAGCCATGGCCCTCAGTTTGCAAGATCTGAGCAAGGATGTGGATGATAAGACGTTTTGGAGGTAAATAATTCATACGGTCGCCATGAGTCAGAAGCAACTTGACGGCGCTTAACATACACAAACTCATCTGGTGCATTCAGGAACCAGAAGCAGGTAATGCTTCTGAGTACCAGGAAAAGAACGGAAGAGGCTCCAACGGAGACTGTGAAGGCTGTGGCTCAGTGGAAGAGCCTCCGCTTAGCATGCAGAAGGTCCCAGGTTCAATACTTGGCATCCCCAGTTAAAAATTCATTAGATTTTTAGGCCGCTCTATTCCAAGTCGGGCTCAGAGCAGCTTACAACATTATTATACAATTTAAAACCAATAGAGTATATGTTAAGTTAAAACATCATTTAAAATCGACAGCGCCCTTCATTTATAATATCCCAGCAGTAGAGGATGAAGAAGGGGAAGGAAGAGAAAGGAGGCCAGCAGGATAGAAACCGTTGCTGTCCGCAACCATACACCCGTTGGAACAATTCCTGACAACCTGACAGCAGGTGATATGAAAGACCCCTGACCAAGATTCTGGAGAGCTGCTGCCAGTCTGAGTAGACAATACTGGGCTTGACAGAGTAATGGTTTGATTCGGTATATAAGGCAACTTCATGAGTTCTAGCATTATTTGGGGAAGGGCTGTGACTCAGTGGTAGAGAATCTGCTTGCTATACAAAAGGTCCCAGGTTCAATCCCCAGCATCTCCAGCTAATAGGATCAGGTCCAGGTAGGAAGTAATATGAAAGACCTCCACCTGAGACCCTGGAGAGACACTTCCAGTCTTATAGCTGGCACCTGCGCTCACGCCCCCAGCAAGACCGTCATTTGGGTTCCCCCACTCTCCAGCACTTCTGCCACGCGCTGTGGCTCAGTGGCAGAGCCTCGGCATGCAGAAGGTCCCAGGTTCAATCCCCGACATCTCCAGTTAAAGGGACTAGGCAGGTAGGTGATGTGAAAGACCTCAGCCTGAGACCCTGGAGAGCCACTGCCGGTCTGAGTAGACAATACCGACTTTGATGGATCGAGGGTCTGATTCAGTATAAGGCAGCTTCATATGTTCATACACACACACGGTCTCCACATCCAATCGCTTGGCATAGTCCTTTTTTCCAATAAAAATAATTAAAGTCCTTTTTGATTTAGCGAAGAAACGGACTTTATGAACCAGGGGGAGCTCCCAGGCTGACTAACAAAGGACGAAGCCCCGTAGAGAGCGCTGTAATATAAATTTATGGTAACTGCTCCAAAAGACTGGAGTGTCGTGAATATTCAAGACACTCTGATATTTGCATGGTAATGGGGTCTTTCGACAACAAGCCCTCCCACTAATAAGGGGAAGGGGGGAGACAATGAGCCCATCTGTTTTTGTTTTGTCGGGGGGGGGAATTATGAAGGGTTCATGGAGTGTGATAAGTCACAGCGTCTCCTGCATGAGACAAAGCCGAAAGGTGTATCTTCAAGAAAGGGAGTAGGGGGAAGAGAAATGGCAAGATCCTGTCCCACAATCTCTACTTTTGCCCGGGAATAGCAATTACGTAATTGGCAAGCGTGAGACGCTGTACTTTCTGAAAAATCTTTTGTTCCGCAGCTTATCAGTGCCAGAGAGCTTGCCAGAAACTGAACATCTAATTACGAACCGGGAAACATCTCTTTTAGCGGCAACCTTTTTTAGTAACTTGTTTGGGCAAAGTTTCGCAGGAAGAGAATATATATATAAATTTCAAAAGCAAATTTGCACAGCAAGCCACTCAACCACCCAGAGCTGTCTCTGACCCTGGGATGTTCTATATAATTTACTTCTCTGCATTGTCCTGACTCGATTTCACCAAATGGTTTAAACTGAAAGGGGTTGCAACCAAAACAAAACAGAACAAAAAGTCAGTAAAATTCAGGCCTTTCTCTCTCTTTCTCATTTTTGCAGTTGCTTCTTCTTACCTTCGATTTCTGAAAGGCCCCGTCCAACTTCCTTCTAAATCCTGGAGAACTTCATGCCTTTTCTTTTGGTATAAAACCTTGCAACTGGCTAGGGAGCAGACGCCGAGCTCCAAAACTCACTTGAGGAGAAGCCAGAGGAACCGGCAGAGGTATCCTAACCTCATGTTGTCCTGAAGTCCTCTAGCAACAGTATCCACGGGCTTTCAGCATTCACAGCCAGGCCAGAGCAGAAGCCACAAAGTTTTTACAAGATCCCAGCCTGAGCAGGAAGACAATCGCCCCTCTCTGCTCTCTCTTTGCAAACCCTCTCAAGGTTCTGCCCACAAGGCTGAGCCAAGGAGAGAGTGAGCCTTGGCGTGCAATTGACAAGAAACAATGAAACTGACTAGACCCCCCTCTCCTTTCTCCATTGTCCAAGATGAGTGAAAGGCGGAGGCAGGGGAGGGTGGAGAAAGAAAGCCAAGGCTACAGCTTTTGCAGGCAGCAGGTGCTGTTGAAGCTGGAGGGAGGGGGAGGAAAGATTCAAGGGTGGGTGGGAGCGCGCTCCGGCGTTCCCCAGATCTCGCCGGCTCGACCCCTTTGGAGGAGAGTTTCCATTCTAACCAGAGGAAGGAGGCGGCCAGAGGCCCCCAAAGCGGTCGCTCTGTTGGTCCCGGACGGGGCAGATCCCAGCGAGGAAGGGTCTCTTGAGCCTCCCCCCCAAAAAAAAACCCAACCGGTGAACTTACCTGTTCTGGGATCGCCACTCTAAGCCCACCACCGCAGCCGGCGCTCCTGCCAGGAGAAGAAGGATGCTTTTGTTAGAGGCATCCGCTTGGGGAGGGAAGAGCCCGGGCGGCATTAGCATCTCCAAGGGGCGGCCCCCAAGGGGCTGACAGGAGCAGCCGTGCCTGAAATCCAGCCTCTCCATGCCCCCCTCTCCCATCACAAGGCCCAGCTCCTGCACATTCCCTTTGCCCTGGGCACACACACCCTGTTGTCTCAGCGCACCTCCAAAGCATGGCAAGTGCCCCCCATCCCTGCTCCAGCCCCCAGGATCCTCTCCCCACCTGCTCCCCTCTTTCACCATCCATGCCAGCCCCCGCTTGCAGGATGCCTCCACCCCAGAGGACCGCCCCCCCTCAGCGAGACCCCTGGCTCCTCCAAAACTGTGGGATGGGCGGAGGTAGTTGTGAATTTCCTGCATTGTGCAGGGGGTTGGGCTAGATGACCCTGGTGGTCCCTTCCAACTCTATGACTCTATGACCAAAGGTCACTCAATAAGCTTTCACGGCAGAACGGGGATTTGAACCCAGGTTGTAATCTGACCCTCTAACCTCACTGGCTGATGGAGACCCACCTAAGGACAAGGAAAGGACTTGCTGACCCATGGGTGCTGCATAAGAATTGCATCAGAATTGCAGGGGGGGGCGTGGCAACAAAAACCCAAACCAGGAGTCTTTGAGGGCTTTTAAGGATGAGTCCCCTTTTTAATAGAAAAGGGCAAGAGTCCAGGAGCACCTTAAAGACTAACAAGAATATTTTCTGGTAGGGCAGGAGCTTAGGGTAAGCTCCTACCCTACCAGAAAATATTCTTGTTAGTCTTTATGGTGCTCCTGGACTCTTGCCCTTTTCTACTACTGCAGGCAGACTAACACGGGCGACCCACTGGGAATGACCCCTTTTTAATGGCCATCTTCTGGGCATGGAGTAGGGGTCACCGGGGGTGGAGAGGCAGTTGTGAATTTCCCGCATTGGGCAGGGGGTTGGACTAGATGACCCTGGAGGCCCCTCCCAACTCTAGGCTCCAAGGAAAGCCCCCCGACGCCCCCCCCCCGCTGGCCCCCCTCTCCTCCACCGGCCCCCGCGCCCCCTCTGCCGGCCGCGGCGCGCATCGCCCCGGCTCTCCAGAACCTCCCCGGCGCGCAATTGCGCAGAGGCCGGCCCAGCCCAGCCCAGCCCGGGCGGCCCGGGCGGCGGCGGCGTCCCCTCGCCGGCCTCACCTGCTTCAGGGCCCCGCGGCCCCCTGCCCAGCCCCCGGCGGCATCTCCGGTTGGGCTGGGCCGCCGCCCGGCCGCGAGCGTCGCGGGAGGAGGCGGAGAAGCAGGCCGGGAAGGGGCGAGCCCAGGGCGGGCTTGGCGCGCCGGGGAGGAGCCGGCCGGGAGCCCCTGGGAAGGGGCGGCGCTTGGGAGAGGCTCTCTAATGCGATCAGGTTGCTCCTGCAACAAAATATCCCTGAAACACCTGAAAGGATGCTATTGAGTATGACACCGGATGCTATGGTTACTCATCGATCTTTTTTGATCGATGCCGCCTCGGCTGCTCGGTTGATACATGCAGCTCAATGGAAGGCCGTGGAGATACCCGATAAAAAAAGACTGGATCAAAAAGATGCTGGAATTGACTGAGATGGCGAAACTTACGGCTTTGATAAATCAGAATGATAATGAACAGTTTTTTTTTGGGGGGGGGAATGGGAGGCTTGGAGAATGTATTGTGAAAATTGCTTTTTAACGGGACCATTTAAAGCAGGGGTGGGGAACCTTTTTTCTGCCAAGGGCCATTTGGATATTTGCAATATCATTTGCAGGCCATACAAAATTATCAACTTAAAATGAGCCTCCTATATTCTTGGGTGGTCCTAGCACTCCATACCTAACAACTCTTCTTCAAGGGGGAAAAAAGGTCCCTTTCCTCGGCAAAACAAACTCACATCCGCCTTGAATAGAGGCTCCTCCTGTCCGCTGGAGTGGGGCAGATCACCAGTCTTAAATCCTTCTGAGCTAGAGATCTGCCAGGACCCACGAAGGGCCAGACCAAATGATTTCGCGGGCCTTAAATGGCCCCCGGGCCTGACGTTCCCCACCCTTGATTTAAAGGATACTCATTGATCTAATCCCTTATTCGTATTTTGTGTTAACTTTTATATTAGGTGTTGATTTCATAACGTTGGATATGACAAGAACAGACAAATTAAAATAATATTGGGATTAGTCCTGTTAGCAAAAGATTATACAATTTAAATGTAGACGGACGAGGGACAGGGGGAAGTCAATTGATTGTTAGACTAGAATACTATTTGTTCTTTTCTTTATTATTATTATTACATTGTTTTCTATGGATATATTAAATGAAGAAAAATAAAAAAATATTTTTTAAAAACAAAAGGAAGGGGCGGCGCTGCTGCTGCTGCGGACACGGGTCCAGCGCATTTCCCACGTTCACGCGTGCAAAGCTGGGGGAAGAGGGCCTGTGCACGGAGCCTGGCTTGCGCCCCCGCGCCTTTCCCGGTTTTCGGACTCACGCCACCCGCCTCGGCAGTGGGCTAGCAGCAAGGTTGCCAACTCCAGGCTGGGGGATTCCAGGAGATTTGGGGGCGGTTCCGGGAAAGGGGAAGTTTGGGGAGGGGAGGGACCTCAGTAGGGTACGCTGCCATGGGGGCCGCCCTCCAAAGCTGCCGTTTTTCTCCAGGGAGACTAGGCTTGCCAACCTCCAGGTACTAGCCGGAGATCTCCTGCTATTACAACTGACCTCCAGCCGATAGAAATCAGTTCACCTGGAGAAAAGGACTGCTTTGGCAATCGGACTCTATGGCATTGAAGTCCCTCCCCAAACCCCATCTTCCTCAGGCTCCACCCCAGAAGCCTTCCACCAGTGGCGGAGAGGGACCTGACAACCCTGAGGGAGTTCGATGCCTGTTGACGGGAGATCAGTGGAAATTCTGGGAGAGTTCCAGCCCCCACCTGGAGGCCTGGCAACCCTCTCTAGCAAGGTGAATCAGAAAGCAGGGCTGATCCTGAAACTTCTTCTGGAATGCCTGGAACACCCGGGCCTCTGAACATGTGCAGAAGGCCTTTCTGACTAACTGAATAACCACCACAGATTGGGGGGGGGTCAGAGGGGTGACCTCTGTGGTGCTGACTTACCCACCAGAGGCCAGGTCATACACAGATCACAGAAGGCCCAGGTTCGAATTCCCACTCTGCCACGGAAGCTCACTGGGGAAACACTTGGGCTAGTCACACGTTCTCAGGCTCGCCTACCTCACAGGGTTGTTGTAAGTATAAAAAAGAAGAGAGGAGAACGATGTAAGCCGCTTTGGGTCTTCATTCGGGAGAGAGGCAGGATGTAAATAAGGGAAATAAATAAAATGTAAATTTAAACATCACAGAAATGGTGTCTTCCTGGGTAGCTTAAAATGTCCATTAGGTGGGCAAGAGAGGAATGGGGAAGAAGGTTCGGGGACTCATGACGGGGCCTGGGGCTCACTGAAGCTGAAGCGACGGGCTGGCTTCCATTCCAGCTGTTGTCCAATCTCGGTTTTGCCAGCCTACAATACAGGAAGTGCCCCTGAGCAGGTGCAGAGTTCCTTCTCCTCCCCGTTGCCTCAGTGGGCACCCTGCCATTCAACACTGTTTTGGTTAGTGGTGGGGCTTCCAAGCTGTCCCTCAGCGTCACTTTCAGGCAGGATGTGGCCGGGGCACTTCCTTTTTCGGAAGAATGCAGAAAGAGAAACACGGGACTGGTGGATCAGAACACTGTCCTTGCTTAAGGCAAGCCAGATCCTGTAGTCCTTATTGCGTGGTTGTTTTCCCAAAAGTCGTGCTCGCCTCCTGCTGGCCCAAACAAGAGGGCATCTGGTGGTATCTTCAAGACCACTGTGTTTCTGGTGACCTGACCTCTTGGGGTCTGTGACATGACAGTATGTGGAAGGTGGTAGACATATCTAGGTCGGGGCCAAACTAAAGGTTCTGATGAACTCCCAGCTGCTGCTGAAAATGGCAAGCATGAGTCTAATTCATAAGTTACAAAGAACTTACCATAGAGCCCATAATATTCTACAGCTAGAGGAGATGGGTATTGATGACTACTAGTAAAAATGGATACTAGTCATGATACATGCCTACTCTCTCCAGGATCAGAGGAGCATGCCTATTATATGAGGTGCTGTGGAACCCAGGCAGGATGGTGCTGCTGCAGTCGTCTTGTTTGTGGGCTTCCTAGAGGCACCTGATTACACATAAAGCTGCCTTCTACTGAATCAGACCCTTGGTCCATCAGAGTCAGTTTTGTCTACTCAGACCGGCAGCAACTCCCCAGGGTCTCAGGCAGAGGTCTTTGACGTGACCTACTTTCCTAGTCCCTTTAACTGGAGATGCCGGGGATTGAACCTGGGACCTTCTGCATGCCAAGCAGATGCTCTACCACTGAGCCACAGCCCCTCCCATAGTGGCTGGCCACTATGTGAAGACTGCTGGACTTTGTGGACCTTGGTCTGATCCAGCACGGCCTTTCTTATGTTCTTATGAGGCCAACAAGATTTTCAAGAGTCAAAGCTCCCTTCATCAGATACAAGGCAGAATGGAGATCCCCAAGTCCTTACATCCCAGTCAGAAGGTGGGATATAAGGACTTCTCTCTCTCTCTCTCTCTTTTTCTGGGGTTGTGTCCTTCCAACTGGGATATAAGGACTAGAGATTCCCATTCCGACTTGTATCTGACGAAGGGAGCTTTGACTCTCAAAGACTCCATTCACTGGGGGTGTTGGGGGGAGGTAGTTGTGAATTTCCTGCATTGTGCAGGGGGTTGGACTAGATGACCCTGTTGGTCCCTTCCAACTCTATGATTCTATGACTCATAACCCGAAAATCTTCATGGTCTCTAAGGTGTTACTGTACTCGAATCTAGCTCTTTTACTGCAGACCAGTGAAATGATGTTCAATGTTTAACCATCCTCTTCCTCATACACAGTATCACCGGTTGCCTCTGGCAGCGGAGGAAAAATACATGGAGAAAAGAAGAGCTGGCCAGACCAGTTGTGGGCAGGAAGTCCATATGCAGGGCAGGAAGGCAACAGCTGCCCACCTTCTGTTTGCCCTCCTGGCAACGAGTATTGGCAGGTAGACTGCCTCTAAACATGGAAGCTCCATGTAGCCATCCTCTCTAATTGCCACTGATAGCTCTATCCGCAGTGGACTCATGTAGCTTCCTATTAAAGCCATCGGTGCCAAACTAAAGGTTTGGGTTTTTTAAGACTTGGGTTCCCTGTAGCAGCTGTGGGGAACTGATTTTTTAAATTTTATTTACTGAGGTTATGGCTTTTAAAAAATTAAAATAAAGGAGAAGAAGAAGAGTTGGTTTTTATATGCCGACTTTCTCTACCACTTAAGGCAGAATCAAACCGGCTTACAGTCGCCTTCCCTTCCCCTCCCCACAACAGACACCCTGTCAGGTGGGTGAGGCTGAGAGAGCATGACTTGCCCAAGGTCACCCAGCTGGTTTCATGTGGAGGAGTGGGGAAACAAATCTAGTTCACCAGATTAACCTCTGCTGCTCATGTGGAGGAGTGGGGAATCAAACCCGGTTCTCCAGATCAGACTCCACCACTCCAAACCACAGTTCTTAACCACTACACCACGCTAGAAAAGGAGCAAGAAAAGATTCTTAACTGTAAGGATGTGTCACTGGACACCAAGATCAAGTTAATTCATGTCATCATATTCCCTATTACTATGTATGGGTATGAAATCTGGACATTGAAGAAAGCTGATAGGAAGAAAGTAGTTTCTTTTGAAATGTGGTGTTGGAGGAGAGTGTTACGGATACCATGGACTGCCAAAAAAACAAATCAGTGGGTTATAGATCATCATCATCATTCCTTTATTGGCATAAAAACATAATACAAAAAGGGTGCAAAAGGAATGGAGATATTAAAAAGTGCCCTTTATGGCATAGTTAAAAGACAGTTACATCAAATAGCGCTGTTTATTGATACTGCCATCTAATTAACCGTTTGGCGGGCTTTTAAAACAAACTTTAAAAACTGTGCCACCGTCTCTAATATATGGGGCGAATAGTTATTCAATAAATAGGAAACGTTTAAAAAATCTGAGACTTTCTATTAACCAACAGGGGGCTTAAAAGTTCGTTACGAGATTCTGTGCAGAAACTGCAGTAAAATAAGACACGAGCAACCGTTTCAATAAAATTCACAAGGGCAAAGCCTGTCAGACAGAGGAATTTTCCAAAATCTGCCTTCATATAGCGCAGATGGCAAAACATTAAATCTGGCCAGATAAATGGCTCTACATTGAGAAGGATTACACAGGTGAGATAAGTATGGGGAAGGCTGATAAACATCAAAAGGTACCCCTAAATTTGATGGGGAGCATGTTTTATTAGCAGCGCTGTTTAGGTCTTGAAGTCCTATATCTAAGAGTCTGCATTTTATTCTTTGAAAAGCTTCTGCCTCGGTAAGCATAAACAAGGAGTCGAGGTTAAAGCCAATAGATTTAATTTTGCTCTCAATATGTTGAAGCCACTTAGAAGCATGTGACTCCATGAGCATGTAGTAGATAAGGGAAGAGGAATCTGCCTTAAAATGGAGGTGTAACCAGACTTTTACAGTCATGAGCCACGCTCTTGTTTCAAGTAGCATTTGGCCAGTTTCCAAGCACAATGCAGCATATGGGATACAACAGGGCATACCCATTATTTTTCTGAGGAATTTGGCTTGGGTGCGTTCCAGTGGATAACCTAGTGCGCTAATCCAGACAGGAATTGCATACAACCATACAGCAATTGCACGTTAACTTTGGCATTAAGGTCTTTATAACCCTTGTTATAGATCAAATCAAGCCTGAACTGACCCTAGAAGCTAAAATGACTAAAGTGAGGCTATCGTATTTTGGTCACATTATGAGAAGACAAGAGTCACTGGAAAAGACAGTCAAGTAGGAAAAACTGAGGGCAGCAGGAAAAGAGGAAGACCCAACAAGAGGTGGATTGACTCAATAAAGGAAGCCACAGCCCTCAATTTGCAAGATCTGAGCAACACTGTCACAGATATTTTGGGTTCTCCTACTCACTACCAAATAAGGACATCCTGTTCCTCCTGCCTATTTTGCTTATTTATAAACAATCAATTATTGAGCCTTGTCATCACTCAATATGCTCAATTTTGATACCATTCTCCTCTCCAGCACAAATCGCATTGATTAAATCTATTTATGAAACAATAGCTTCACATATACATGTTTAAATCATAAAACACAAATATTGCTTAGATTGCATTATGTCAGGTTTCAGTCAGTTGCAACTCTTAGCTATGAGCTCATATAAGGTAGTTGAGCCCTCTTTATCAATAGTCATCATTACCTTGAAATAGAGGATAGAAATTCCCTATTCTTGATAACAATGCATACTCTGAATGGGCAGGTAAGATTGTAAAACCTTTCTGCTCTTTGAAGGTCAGGAAGGACAGCTAAGCAACGCCTTGCTAATAGCTGATAGAATGAGAAAGTAAGAGCTCTTCTCTCTGGACCTGGCTGGAGAAGTGGGCCAACTCTGCCCTAGGAGTTGCTACCAGCACGAAAGTACAGGTTTTTATTCCATTCATTTTAAAAAGGCATTTAACCTGCTGTTTGCTGTTTAGTGTGTGTAGTTTGTTGCTTACACTGAATGTCTCTGCACATGTACAACATAGTATCACAGTTCTCATACTATGATATGTCAAAGACTGCGACAACTTGATGGCACTTAAGACACACACTGTGCAAATGAAGGCAATGGCTAACCACCTCTGTTAGCCTCTTGCCTTGAAAACCCTACCGGGTAGCCATAGGTCGGCTGCGACTTGACAGCACTTTGCACACACACAATTCCATTTTCTGCATTGCTTGACATTTCACTCCTGATGCTTTTTTTGGTGCCGTTTCTAATGTTTGCACTCCTAATCCTGTTGGATTGCTTATGAGCTCTCTCAGGCCATTTGATTGTAGTGATTTACACCACATAATCCGTTTTGAGCCTCAGCAAGAAAAGTGGACTATAAATAAAGTAAATGAATGATGCTGGGCCTGACCAGTCAGGAGGGCATGGGACTGATCCAACCCAGGATCAGTGTTGGTTAACTTCCAAGAATGAAGAACAGAAGGGGGCCGCATCAAGGCAAAACAAAGGCAAAGAAACAAATGAACTCTTTAATAATGTTTACAACCCCTGCACATTTCGCTCGCAGCTTCGTCAGAAGGAATAGTTCAGATTCACACTCTTATTTCTAACTGTGTGGTACCTTTTAGCAGCACCTTTAGCTGCACCAGCGTGTTGTAGTGGTTAAGAGTGGCGGACTCCTAAATTTTTAGACATCCTAAATGACTGTGCCTTTGAACAGTTGGTCATAGACCCAACCAGAGGGGAGGCGATCCTGGATTTAATACTCTGTGGTGCTGCCGGTGACTTAGTGCGGGATGTGGATGTAGTTGAACCAGCTGGCAATAGTGATCACAATGGCATAAAATTTAATTTATATGTAAGTGGGAAAGTGACTGGGAAATCTCACACAATTACCTTTGACTTTAAAAGAGGAAACTTCTCTAAAATGAGAAAAATGGTAAAGAGGAAGTTGAAAGGAACGGTTAAGAGAGTTAAATCTCTTGAAAAGTCTTGGGGGTTACTCAAGTCCACATTACTAGAGGCTCAGATAGCTTGTATACCGCAGGTCAGGAAAGGTAGTAATAAGTCCAAGAGGTCACCACCATGGCTAACAGGTAAGCAAGCTATTAGAGGAAAAAAGTCTTCCTTCAGAGACTGGAAGGTTTGCCCAAATGAGGCGAACAGAAGCAAACACAAAGGAAATGCAAGCAGATAATTAGAGATGCAAAATATTTTTTTGAGGGTCTTATTGCTAAACACATCAAAACAAACAATAAGAAATTCTTTAAGTATATTAAGAGTAGGAAACCAGCTAGGGAAGCTGTTGGACCATTGGATGACAATGGGAGTAAAGGAACTGTGAGGATAAAGCGATTGCTGAAAAACTAAATGAATTCTTCTCATCTGTCTTCACTGTTGAAGATACAGGGCAGATTCCTTCTCCTAAAAAGAGATTTGGGAGAAGGGAAAATGAGGAACTGAGGCAAATAGTGGTAACAAGGCAGGAAGTCTTAGAATGTCTAGACAAACTGCAAACTAACAAGTCACAGGGACCAGACGGTATTCATCCTAGAGTTCTTCAAGAACTCAAATGGGAAATTGCTGAACTTCTAACAAAGATATGTAATATGTCCCTTCGATCAGCCTCTGTACCAGAGGACTGGAGAATGGCCAATGTAACACCCATTTATAAAAAAGGTTCCAGGGGGGACCCAGGTAATTACAGGTCAGTTAGCTTAACGTCAGTTCCGGGTAAATTAGTGGAAAGCATTATTAAAGATAGAATTGTCAAGCATATAGAAGGGCAAGGTCTGCTGGGCAAAACCCAACATGGCTTCTGTAAGGGTAGGTCCTGTCTCACTAACCTATTAGAGTTTTTTGAAAGCATCAACAAGCATGTGGACAGGAATGAGCCTGTGGATATTGTGTATTTGGATTTCCAAAAAGCTTTTGACAAAGTCCCCCACCAAAGACTGCTAAGCAAACTTCATAGTCACGGGATAAGAGGACAAGTCCTCTTATGGATTGAGAGCTGGCTGAAAAATAGGAAGCAGAGTAGGAATCAATGGTCAGTTCTCACAATGGCGGGATGTGAGCAGTGGGGTGCCCCAGGGATCTGTGTTGGGACCGGTGCTTTTCAACCTGTTAATCAATGACCTGGAGTTGGGGTTAAACAGTGAAGTAGCCAAGTTTGCAGATGACACCAAATTATTTAGGGTGGTTAAAACAAAATCGGACTATGAAGAGCTCCAGAAGGATCTCTGCGTACTGGAAGAATGGGCATTAAAATGGAAAATGAGATTCAATGTGAGCAAGTGTAAAGTGATGCATATTGGGGCAAAAAATCCCAACTTCACATATACACTGATGGGATCTGTGCTGGTAGCGACAGACCAAGAAAGGGATCTTGGGGTGGTAGTGGACAGCTCAATGAAGATATCAACCCAGTGTGCAGCTGCTGTAAAAAAGGCAAATTCTATGCTGGCCATAATTAGACGAGGAATAGAGAATAAAACTGCTGATATCATACTGCCCTTGTACAAATCTATGGTGAGACCATACTTGGAATACTGTGTACAGTTCTGGTCACCACACCTAAAAAAGGATGTTACAGAGCTTGAGAAGGTGCAGAAAAGAGCAACCAAAATGATTAAGGGACTAGAACAACTGTCCTATGGAGAGCAGTTAGGACACTTAGGGCTGTTTAGCTTGGAAAGAAAGCAGCTGAGGGGAGACATGATAGAGGTCTATAAAATTATGCATGGTTTGGAGAGAGTGGACAGGGAGAAGTTTTTCTCCCACTCCCATAATACTACAACACGGGGTCATCTGCTAAAGCTGGAGAGCGAGAGATTCAAAACAGATAAAAGGAAATATTTTTCACACAACACATAGTTCAATTGTGGAACTCCCTGCCCCAGGATGTGGTGATGTCTGCCAGCTTGGAGGGCTTTAAGAGGGGAGTGGACATATTCATGGAGGAGAGGGGTATTCATGGTTATTAGTTAGAATGGATACTGGTCATGCTGCAAACCTATTCTCTCTCGTATCAGAGGAGCATGCCAGATATATTAGGTGCTGTGAAACACAGGCAGAATGGTGCTGCTGCAGTCGTCTTGCTTGTGGGCTTCCTGGAGGCACCTGGTTGGCCACTGTGTGAACAGGCTGCTGGACTTGATGGGCCTTGGTCTGATCCAGCAGGGCCTTTCTTATGTTCTTAAGCACCCGAGCATTGAGCTGCAGACTTGGAGATCTGAGGCAAAGGTGAGTCCGAAGGCCTGCCTGGCTAAGTGATGGGATTAGGAATCTATCTGAAGGGAATTGGTGAGATCAGGCAGGGCGTGTTCAGTCTACTGCAGAACTACAGAAATGCTAAACGCATCTCCTTTGTTTCCACTGATTCTCCTGTGTCTTCTCAGGGGAAAGCATAGCACAGTGTCCTTAGCCCAGCCAGCTTCTGCAGCATTGGCACAAACAAGATGGATGCCAGGAGACCCCTTTTGTCTCTGGCTATACAGCAGCGTTCCACCTCTTGCACACTAGCTCCAGCCCTGAACACCTTCTTAAGGCAGCCCAGGGTCTATTAGCATACTAGAACACCTGGAGGTTGGCAACCCTACCTGGGAACCCAGCCAGCTGAGAAGCAGAGATGGGAGAGGCCCGAAGAGGATATAAAAGAGCACTTATCAGGGAGGGAAACAACCGAAATATGTGTATGTGTTTGTGTGTGTGTTGGGGGGGGGGGGATGTTTAGCATAGGGAGATTCCCTATGGCCAAAGATCCATGGGGAGGACGGGAGATAGGGTTGCCAATTCTTGGAGATTTGAGGGTGGAGCTGGGGGAGGAACCTCAGTGGAATTCAGTTGTGACTGTGGGAGATCCCCAGACCCCACCTGGAGGTTGGCAACCCTACCCGGGGACACAGCCGGCTGAGTAGCAGAGACAATTGTACTCAGGAGGAGAGAGGTGGTGATCCATACAGCCCTTCCCCATGTGGGAGCACTCTCAGGCCATTAGGGAGTTAACATTCACACAGCACTGTAAATAATGAGCACCTGGTGGTGGGGAAAATATATCTGGCTTCACTCACTACTGAAGAAGAGAGAGAGGGGGGCTCCGGACTCGAAGCCAGACAGAGAAGGAGTGTCTGCAGAACGAGGACGGACTGCCAGACAGGACGAAGCGGCTTGCTTGCCTCCCAGGAGATGACTTCCCATCTTCTGAAGGTTATTAGCCTGGGTAAAGGGGTTATTTTTGTTTAATAAAGCTGCATACCTTGTTTTCCCCAATACCTGCCCGTTGGAATCCGTTTGTTTTTCTAAACCATGGGCAATACAGCCCGCCCACCCCACCAGCCTGAACTGAAGGGGATGGGCAGGCAATGGTGTTGGCAGGATTTCACCCCTATGAGAAGAGCTTAGCCTAACCTCTCACTAATCGAATGCACTGCACACACTAGGCTGTGCGGTCCAGGTTTTACATGCAGTGGATGCTCTAGACTTAAACTTGTCTGCCTTCCATAGAGACTATGGCAGGGGAGGGACAGAATTCTACTTTCAAAATAAGGATAGGGTTACAGGCCCTGCGCCTCCCAGAAAATGGCAGCGCTCCACTGGATAGTAAAATACAAAGATAAGCAAAACCAACGATTCATATTTATTTTAATCCCATCCTCTCAGCTGAACGAGTTCACACACAGACTTGTCATAAGAGAACAATACAACCACAACGTCAATATCTAACATCTTATAAGCAGCTGCACGGTGGCTATTTTGACTACTGACCCGAGGAAGCAAACCCCTCTATCCTGCTCCAGATGCAGGTGTGATTAGCAGGTTCCTACTTAAGCATGAAAGACAGCGAGAAAACTCTCTCCCATTTAACACTGAGTTTACTAATGGAGAAAAAAAACCCAGGCATTTATGCAATTTCTCTGCATAAATACACTTGGGTACAGTAACACCGAAATGATGAGAAAGGCTCTTGCGCCTGTCTTAGCAATTAGACATTTTCTCTACTGTGTTATGCCTTTGATGTGAAGTTTCCCACCCACTGTGAATTCTTCAAAAATGAGTAACCTTGTGCTGGGACTGAAACTTTTTCCACACTCCAAAACATTTTTAACGCTTCTCCCCTATGTGTGTCTTCTTATGCCTATTAAGGACTAGCGGTACCCGGCCACGTGTTGCTGTGGCTCAGTCTGGTTAAATGGAAAAGAAAAAAAAAGAGAAAGCGCACGTTTCTAATATGTTTAATTTCACAATGCTTGTGGGTGTACAATATTTTTTGTTGTTCCATTGTCTCTGCAGATATAGAGATTGTCTGGTTTGCCGACTCTAGAACACGCAACATATAATTGTGTCAAAGCCCCCCCCCTCTCCCCAGCCGGGTCAGGGAATGTGAGTCCAGACCTGGAGGGAACAGTGAGTGTGCAGCGCGGACTGAAATGCTCTCTGCCTGTGCACAGAGGCTCACTCTTCGTTGCCACTGATTTCCCATGTTGGAATGCTTAGCACTGGGGACAGGTTTGGCTGCTACGTTCTGGCACAGATTATCTACTTATAAATAAAAAAGGAATAATTCTCCAAGGCTTTCAGCGATGCCGTGTGCTCTATCCGAAGCTGCTCTTGGGCTTCAAAGCCACCCTTGTCCCTCTCAGCCCTGCATAAAATGTTGCTGCCCGGCCAAAGCAGCCGATGCCTTTTGCCCACGGGAGATGCGGCAGCCAAAGGGGGTGGGAGCTGCCCAGGACTTTGGGTCTGTGGGTCTGCTCTGGCCTCCTCCTCTTGTGGGGCCCAGTTCTGAAAGGACGCACCTCTGGCTCTGAGTGCGATACAAAAGCATGAGATTTCCCCACCTCCTGTGCCCCCCAAGCCCCCTTCCCCAGTCTCAGGAGGAGGGATGGCCCACAGAGGGGGCCCACACACCCCTGCCGGGGCCTTTGTGGAAATCCATTCAAGACGCTGGGCAGAAATTCTCATTTGGGTAGCGCCCCTCCATTAATTTGCCAGTTGTAGTACATTACTCATGGACAATTAAGAGTGAGCTATTAATACACTGTTTAATATTCAAGCGCAGCGGAGAGGAGAGGGCCGTGGAGCTCAGCAGTCCCTTGCTGCAAGAGGCCGAGGCTCCATGATAAGATTTTTGCAGAGCAGAGCGCCTCTTCCAACTGACGCCCGCCTTGCCCGGAGAACCTTATGTGTTGGTAGAATACAAATAGGTCACTCGATCAGGGAGGGGAGTAGGAACTGCCAGCCACAGAGGTTGCCAGCGCTAGTCATAATCATGGCGATCTGCTGGAGGAGAATTGCACGGGCTTCTGCCAAGGAGAACTTCACATTAACGAATCTGGAGTCCGTCTAGGAACGAAAGGGGCAGGGGGAAAGGAGGCTGCTTGGGGAGGTGGGTGACCAGCTCTTTGCAGGCATGGGCATATGTTGTGGGGGGGGGAGTAGGGTTGCCAGCTCTGGGTTGGGAAATACCTGGAGATTTGGGGATGGAGCCTGGGGAAGGCAGGGTTTGGGGAAGACAGAGACCTCAGGGGTGTACAATGCCATATGAGTTTACCTTCCAAAGCAGCCATTTTCTTCTGGGAAACTGCACTTTTGTAATGCCAGGAGATCTCCAGCCCCAATCTGGAGACTGGCAACCCTAGGGGAAGGAGAGCTGTTGGAAAGATGAGTGGCAGCCAGTCCTTCTCTGTTAAAGCACAAATGCTTATATTTGCGGTGACTCAAAGGAAACACTTTGCGTGTGTGTCCCCAGTAAATTCCAGCGAGGTCAGAATCGCAAAGGTTGTCACTTTATACTGGCAGCAAAGCACAGGCCTTGGCAGGGAAGGAGACCGAGGGGGCCTGAGGCCTGCGGAGGACTCCCAGGGGGTCTCTCCGCCCTGATTCCTACTGCCAGGGAGCAAGCTGACTTCCAGAGGGAAAACGGTCGTGGGGGTGGGTGGGAGGGCGTAGGAGGTATAAGGCAGCCCTTTGTCCCTTGGCCTCCTAGCCTGCTGCAATGGCCAGCCAGCATTTCTTTGCCAGGGCACAAACTTGTATCCCCTCCCACTGCCCCCTGTGCTCCTAGTCTCACTACATCCACACAGCTCTGGGCTGCTCTTGGCCTCGGGATTCATTTGCACGCTTTGTAACGTTTGCATTGCTCAAGCAGGACTTTTTGGGCAAATGTGCGGTGCATTCTCGGCTTCATTTTACCCTCCCCCCCATCTCTCCATGATGCTTCGCAGCACTCCCACCCACCAACCAGGAGTTCTTTATGAGCAAATCCATTCATCTCTAAGAAGCCCCCCTCCCCCATAAAAATCTTTTCTTTTTGAGGTCCTCCTTCTCTGTACAGATTTGCAGGGCAGGAAAGGGCCTCTTCCAGACAAGGATTCTCGTTGTCTCCTGCATGATTGACTGTTAAGGTCACCCGCCTTCCAGAGCCCCCCACAGATGAAAACAAAATCAGAACCAACAGGCCCAGGCAAGCCTCAAAGCCCACCTTAAGCTAAGGGTTTGCCAGCTGTTCTCGGGTGTGACATCTATATAATAGTAGGTAGATAAAAACACGCACGTATTCAAATGCAACGTTGTGTCAAAATTTCAAAGCAATCGGTGAAGAACTTTCGGAGATTTAAGATTTTGATCAAACAAACATTTACATTTTTATTTATATAGATAGATAGAAGATTGATTTATCAGAAAGGCTCTTGCTACAATCTGAGCATTTATATGGTTTCTCCCTAGTGTGAATGCGTCAATGTGAAGTAAGGGTGCGCTTCCCGCTGAAACTCTTCCCACACTCCAAGCATTGATAGGGTTTCTCCCCTGTGTGAATCCGTTGGTGTTCAATTAGGGTTCCATGCTGACTGAAGCTCTTCCTACATTCGAAGCATTTATAGGGTTTCTCCCGTGTGAATTCTTTGACGTTTAATTAGGGAGCTACAGTGACGGAAGCTCTTCCTACACTCCAAGCATTGATAGGGTTCTCCCCTGTGTGAATCCGTTGGTGTTCAATTAGGTTTCCATGCTGACTGAAGCTCTTCCTGCACTCCAAGCATTGATAGGGTTTCTCCCCTGTGTGAATCCTTTGATGTGTAATTAGGGAGCCACGGTGACGGAAGCTCTTCCTACACTCCAAGCATTGATAGGGTTTCTCTCCTGTGTGAATCCGTTGGTGTTCAATTAGGGTTTCATGGTGACTGAAGCTCTTCCTACACTCCAAGCATTGATAGGGTTTCTCCCCTGTGTGAGTCCTTTGATGTTTAATTAGGGTTCCAATGTGACTGAAGCTCTTCCTACACTCCAAGCATTGATAGGGTTTCTCCCCTGTGTGAATCCGTTGGTGTCCAATTAGAGTTTCATGGTGACTGAAGCTCTTCCTACACTCCGAGCATTGATAGGGTTTCTCCCCTGTGTGAATCCTTTGATGTTTAATTAGGCTTCCATGATGATTGAAGCTCTTCCTACACTCCAAGCATTGATAGGGTTTCTCCCCCGTGTGAATCCGTTGGTGTTGAATTAGGTTTCCATGCCGACTGAAGCTCTTTCTACAGTCCAAGCATTGATAGGGTTTCTCCCCTGTGTGAATCAAGCCAACAATACATGCATCAATTGGAAATGGATTTCAAACATTCTTTTTGCTAAAAGTAGATTATAACACAATGGTTAAAACCCTTAATTAAACGCCTGGGTACAGACAAACATTTGGGCATAAAAGGGATGTAGTGTAGGCAGGCACCACATAAACCTCAAGCGGAGCCGTTGTACAATTGCTGTCATGTTTACGTTGGCCCTCAGTTGCAACTCTTCTGAAGACTGCACGCACAAGAAATGCCACAATGAAAACAGAACACCTCTTACATGGATTGTATCCTTGATTCGACAAAATGGGAATAACATGGAGCTCCCACAGAAAAAATCCTGCAGACCCAACTGAAATAGCCCTTTTACTGTATTGCCGCCTCCCTCTTACCTGCACACCTGGCTGCTTCCTCAGAGCCCTGGAGGGACCGCTCTTCTCTTGGATGGTGCTGCGCATGAAGGAATGGGCCAGGAACCCAAAGTCCTTCAAGGGGAAAAGAAGACACCATGAAGGGATTTGGACTTTCCAAGAATGTTTATGGTGCCTAAAATATACCCACACTTTGGGGGACGGTGGAGGGGATGGTATTCCAACTGCCTTCAAGCTCTTTGCTTTCAGCTTGATGCAAACACCATGCATGCATTATTAGGAAACAAATGCCAGCATTTATTAAGTTCTGTTAAGTGACTACAACAAATGATATGATTTCTGTAAAAAGCACTGATGTATAATATTGGAACATATATTGGAACCAAGTATTGAAACATGTATCAACTGTACAAAGATATTTAACCTACTGCTGTTGTATTTGTATTTTTGTTATTATAAACTAAAGTTAAAATAAAGAGTTATAAAAAAAGAATAAATAAATAGCAGACACATTGGTTCTTGTAGGTTATCCGGGCTGTGTGACCCGGTCTTGGTATTCTCTTTCCTGACGTTTCGCCAGCAGCTGTGGCAGGCATCTTCAGAGGAGAAACACTGAAGGACAGTGTCTCTCAGTGTCAAAGTGTGTTGGAAGAGTAATTTATATAGTTTGAGCTGAGTCATTGTCCTGCAAAAGTATCAAAGGTAACGTGCTAATCATTGTCCTGTAAGTATCAAAGTAATGTGCTAATTAGGGTGTGGTTTACAACATATAAACTGCGATGGGTTTACAACATATAAACACAGCACTCTGCTGAGACTCAGCACCCAATAGACCCAGCAAACCATACAGGCAGTGCGATCCTAAATAGTTCTCCTCAGAACCCTACTCAGATCTACTCAGAACGGCTTACTCCAGGAAGGTGTTCTTAAACGTTCACTGTGTTATGCCTCAGTATGCGCAGTTCCCCAATCAGAGAAACTCCATCAAAGATCTGATATCTCCGCAGGTTTCTGTAATTCACATGCCTACTAAACTAACCCCTTTCCCCCCCTCAGGATTTCCAACCAGTAATACTCAACCCTGAAAGCCCAACTGATGAGAAATGTGCTGATATCCTTACCCAGAGAGGCCGCTGTCTCGTAATTCTCCTGCGTGACTTCCCAGTACAGAGCTCTTTGGGCCGGATTTAGCAGAGCCCATTCCTCCTGCGTGAAGAACACGGCCACCTCCAGAAAGGACACAGGGGGCCCTGAAGAAGGATTTCCCCAGTTCATCTTCTCTCGCTGCCCCTGAATATTCACATGAGAAAGCAGAATCCCATAGGTGAGTCATATGAAAAAACATACAGAATATATCCAAGCGATAGCAAGACGCTAAGGAGTATCCCAGGAGTCATACAGAATCTGGGAAGATCAGAGGGCTGCCTTCTTGGAACAATACTCCGAGCAACAGAGATTCAGAAAAGCGTGCCCAACCGGACTTCCCTTGGGCCGAATTTGTTTAAAACTTGAATGGAATTCAATGCAAGCAGAGACAGAATGGCTGCTCCAGTAACCACAATAACATCTTTTAACTGTGAAATGGATCAAACACAGAATTCCCCCTCCCCCCCCATTATAGCTTCAAAGGTGCTGTATTTGTGCTGGACTCATTTGGAATCTCATTCTTAACACGCATGGCGTGATTTCACCTCACAGAAGCAGCATGTTTGTGACGAAGAGAGTGTAGTTTTAGTGGTCAGCATGTCGGACTAGGATCTGGGAGACCCAGGTTCGAATCCACACTCTGCCATGCAGGGTCATTAGGGGTCTTGGTTAGATGCTTTCATTTCCTAAATGGAGGAAATGAAGTTCCTTTGAGAAAAGGGGGACAAACAAGTCCTTGTGTTTGCCAATTGCTGGAAACCTCTCTTTGCTTTCTGGGACACAAACATTTTGGACTACATAAAAATAGAAAAGGAAATGCTTGAAGGTGACACAGAATATGTTGTATAAAGCATTAATGGTACTGGATTGTCAGCCATAGAATACTGACAAATAGTTCAAGTTCTGCCAGGGAGACAGAGAAAATCGTTTGGAAACGCAGGCAGGCCGAGGGTTGGGAGGGCCTCCTATGCTAGCACATGCCTCCACACCGAACATAAGAACATAAGAAAGGCCCTGCTGGATCAGACCAAGGCCCATCAAGTCCAGCAGTCTGTTCACACAGTGGCCAACCAGGTGCCTCTAGGAAGCCACAAACAAGACGACTGCAGCAGCACCATCCTGCCTGTGTTCCACCGCACCCAAAACAATAGGCATGCTCCTCTGATACTAGAGAGAATAGGTAACATTTTCTTGGCTGCAGAAAAGTAATAGCTCAAGGAAGAGGATTCCAACCTAGCCTTCCTGAGTAGCTAGATTTATGTGAGCAGGAAACTTGGTTTGGAGGGGCATCCCACCACAGGTAGCCCTGCCCATAGTCTGCAGTTCTACACCCCTGGTGCAGGTTTTTCAGCCCAGGCAGGTTGAAGACTGAGGACAGCGTTGTCAATTCCTGCTTGAAATTTCCAGAGTTGGGGGTGGGGTCTGTGGGGGCCTTAGTTTGGGGAGTACAGTGGTAGCCCCCGCAGGAGATTACCAGGCCACACCTGGAGGTTGGCAACCTTAACTCGGGACCCAGCCAGCTGAGAACATAAGAAAAGCCCTGCTGGATCAGACCAAGGCCCATCAAGTCCAGCCGTCTGTTCGCACGGTGGCCAACCAGGTGCCTCTAGGAAGCCCACGAACAAGACAACTGCAGCAGCATCCTAATATAATAGGCATGCTCCTCTGATACTGGAGAGAATATGTATGCGTCATGACTAGTGCTCATTTTGACTAACCCTGTTCCTTGGGGGAGAAAAAAACAGGAATACCCATGCTGGATCATACCAAGGTCCATCAAGTCCCGCAGTCTGGACCAACCAGGTGCCTCTAGGAAGCCACTAACAGGACGAGTGCAGCAGCACCATCCTGCCTGTGTTCCACCGCACCCAAAATTATAGGCATGCTCCTCTGATACTAGAGAGAATAGGTATGCAGCATGACTAGTATCTATTCTAACTAATAGCCATGAATACCCCTCTCCTCCATGAATATGTCCACTCCCCTCTTAAAGCCCCCCAAGCTGGCAGCCATCACCACATCCTGGGGCAGGGAGTTCCACAATTGAACTATGCGTTGTGTGAAAAAATACTTCCTTTTATCTGTTTTGAATCTCTCACCCTCCAGCTTTAGCAGAAGACCCCGTGTTCTAGTATTATGGGAGAGGGAGAAAAGCTTCTCCCTGTCCACTCTCTCCAAACCAAGCATAATTTTATAGACCTCTTATCATTATCCTGCTTGTGCTTCACAGTGCCTAATAAAACAGGCATGCCCTTCTGGATCAGCCCGGCGCAATTCTCCTCTGCGGCCAGAGAGACTCTCCCAGTGCTCAATGTCCCCCTCCAAGCAGAGATGGGAGAGAGCAGGAGGTGGAGAAGGCGGGACAAAAACCGAGAAAAGGGGGACGTTGAGCACTGGGGCCATTTATTCACGGAAGGTTTTGCATTGGATTTGTCACTCTATAGATGCACATTTCCCCCATCCGAATTCTCAAAACTCTGCAATGGGGTTTATAGTTGAGTTTGGAGAATATGGGTGGGGGTCAAGTGCATCTAGAGAGCGGCAAATCCAAGGCAAAACCTCCAATGCATAAATGGCACCATGGGAGAGTCTCTCTGGCCGCAGAAAACTGCGCAGGGCTGGACCGGGCAGGGGGGCATGGGTGGCCCCCACGTTCCTGCAGGATGATCCCCTCCCACCCATCCCGAGCCCAGCGGGTTGCTGGAAGTCTTTAAGGGGCAGCTGGAAGAGTGGAAAATACATGGGGAAAGCACACCGTGCTTGGGGAACCCTCTTCTCCCTCCAAGGGCGTTTCGGGGATCACCCATCTGTGCCCTGTAATTGCTCCGCTCCCGCTGATAGGAAGAAAATAGATTCCTTTGAAATGTGGTGTTGGAGGAGAGTGTTACGGATTCCGTGGACTGCCAAAAAAACAAATCAGTGGGTTATAGATCAAATCAAGCCTGAACTGACCCTAGAAGCTAAAATAACCAAACTGAGGCTATCGTAGGTTCTTGTAGGTTATCCGGGCTGTGTAACCGTGGTCTTGGAATTTTCTTTCCTGACGTTTCGCCAGCAACTGTGGCCGGCATCTTCAGAGGAGTAACACTGAAGGACAGTGAGGCTATCGTACTTTGGACATATAATGAGAAGACAAGAGTCATTGGAAAAGACAATCATGCTAGGAAAAGTTGTGGGCAGCAGGAAAAGAGGAAGACCCAACAAGAGAGGGATGGACTCAATAAAGTAAGCCACAGCCTTCAGTTTGCAGGATCTGAGCAAGGCTGTCAAAGATAGGACATTTTGGAGGACTTTCATTCATAGGGTCGCCATGAGTCGGAAGCGACTTGACGGCACTTAACACACACACACACGCCGCTTTGTGTGTGTCTGGGGGGGGGGCAGAATTCTATTCCTAAAATGGGGGTGGGGTAGCTACATGTGATATGCCTCTTTGTCATCGTATCAATTTCCAGTGACAATAACCCAGCAAGAGGTTGACAGTTTAAAACAGTTTTGCTTATTTGGCCAAATATACAGACCGGGTGAAAATTGCCCAGAGAACAGGACAATCCACCCAGAACAAGAGATTGCAAGGACCTTTATAACTTTGGATTAGGGATGTTACAATTACGTGTATTCACTGCATATTGGTTGTCTAATTCATTCTAATTAGAATAGCCCATAGGCATCGCTTGAAGCTGTCTCTAAGCAAGTACTAGGTGACCACATTCCTCTGGCTGAACGTAATTTAGAGCTGTTTACTGGTAAGGAGCCGTACCAGGAGAGCAAGCAATGTAATCTGTTGGCCTTTTAATTGGGGGTGCCAACGTCCCCAAAGTTTCCATGTGTGTGCATATGAATGCATAGTGTTCCAACCCAGCCCTTATATCTGGGCCTGCATGTAAAAGCATACATTTCCAATAATAATAATGATTATAGGCATTACACATGCCCTGTGCCTTTCAGAAGAAGGGAAGAGCCCCACAGGATCCAACCCTAGGTCCCTTTTCATCCAACGACCTATGTCCCACAATGGCCAGGGATGGCGGCAACAGCGGCCACACAGAGTTGCCCCAGCACCCAGAGGGTAGACTGCCCTTGAATATGGAGGTTCTATTTAACCATCCCATCCACTAGCCACTGAGGGACTTTCCCACCACCATGAATCTGTCTCCTCCTCTTTCGAGCAATAAAAACAAGTGGAAATAACCTCTCCTAGGTTTGCCCCCCCCAATCAAGTCTTAGCTGACTCCCCCATGTGGGATGTGTAAGATTTTAATTAATTTAATTCTAGCATATTGGAAAAATGTTATTTTTCTATTATATTTGTAAGCTGTGGTTATTTATATAAGTCAGTAGAAAATTGTCCTGTCTAACTTAAACTGAACAAAGCAGGTGATTTTTCGTACCTAGCACAGGATATCACCAAATAACAGATGAGATCATATGCATGTGACCACAAAAAATGAGATCAGAGTTAGGGTGGATTTGAGAGGAGGAGATATTCAAATCCTCTTAGAACAAAGAACTCTGGAAAAGTATAAATATGAGGACTAGGCGGAGTCTGTTAGGAGACTTTCACTTTTGAACCTGAAAAGGGCTGAAATGTCTTCCTCTTTTGCCTGGCAAAATAAAAAAAGCTTTTTTCTCCCTTTGCTTCTTAAACCTGGCGTCGTCTCTACTTTGTGATAATAAATCTGGTCACAGAGGAGAGTGTATATTTACATCCAACAGGTTTATGGCACCCCAATGGGACATCTGGTTGTCAACTGCTCACAGATGTGTGGTGTCGAAGTTTTGTAGGACAGGTGCACCCGGCGATTTCGCTGGTCCTCAAGCTTGGCAGACGCAGCATCTGGGGGTGAGTGCAATTGCAGAGTCCCACTTTTAAACCGACCCAGGAGAAGCAACGGGCTGGAGGTAAGGAACCGCGGAAAGGAATTACGGGACCCTAAATGGTGGGGCAGTTCTTAGAGGTAAGCCCTTCTAAGAGGAGAAGGCAGAAGCAACGCCACCAATGGATAAGGGGCTCAGTGGGACGCCACTGAGTTGGAATGGTAACGGGGGCTGTAACAGAGGGTTCAGCCAATGGTATATTATCAATGAAAAAAAGCAGTCGCAAGAGCAGGGATTGTAAAATCCTGTGCTAATCCGGAATTTTTCCAGTTGCCTCCAGGGCACTGGAAAAGGTAAATGCCTAGAAAAGGGGAACGTATTTTTGTGTTTTGTTTTGTCCAGCGTGATTTATTATATGTCCTCTCTTTCTGTGAAGTATTTTATAAAGGGTTATGTGATTATTTGACAAATGTTAACGTGTTTATTTTTTATGGGGCCAGCCTGGGATAATGGACGGCGTCGGCCAAAAAGGAGTTTCCTTCCTCCCTTCATTCTCTTTCTTTTCCTTTTTAGAGTTGAAGTGTAAAAAAAGAAACTGTGTTGCCAAAAGGAAATCAAATTGTTTGAGTAGTCTGGTTTTGTTGTGTGTGTTGTTGTTGTTTTCTGTTGAAAATCTGTTTTTTGCTGGGAGAAAAGTAATCTGGTTGTCTTCATTTTTCTCCAATTTTATCTTTCTGAGGAAGAGACTGGAAGAGAAAAGATCCCCCATGCCCCTCCTTTCTCCGCTTTAAAGTGTTTCTTTAAACCTTCTTGCTTTTCTGTTCTTTTTTTCTCTCTAGGTTTTTTTAACAGACTGGTCATAAATCAAGCCAGCAACACTGTTTTGTTAACAGAAGATCCTTTCTTTCTCTGAAGTTTAAAATGTGAAACAAAATTTAAAAAAAAAAATGGAATTTTAAGTTAACTCTGACTGAACCAGCCCTCTTGCTGAACGCAGGAGGAGGGGCCAAGTCAGAGTGTTTGGAATGTGGAAAGCAGAGTCTTGTGAACTGTATCAAACTTTATAAGAAAAAAAACAGACTGGAAATGCTTACAAGGTGGAAAGGCAATGTGTATTAATATGAGGGAATAAGTAAGTTATGAGAAAGTTAGAGCATGTTTTGAGTGTGTTGTGAAGGGGCAAGTGTTTTGGCTTAAGAGGGCTGAGGAAAGGTGTTATGTATGGTTGGGAAAGACTTTAAGAAAGGAAGGCAGAAGGGTTTATAAAGAGAGAGGATAGTTATGGTTATTCAATGAGATGGATATTGGTGATGCTGGGTGCCTGTTTTCTCCAGGGACGGAGAAATCATGTTAATATATTATGTGTTTTAAAACACAGTCAAATTAAAGCCGGGGTATTGTTGAAGGCTTTCACGGTCAAAGTTCATTGGTTCTCATAGGTTATCTAGGCTGTGTAACCGTGGTCTTGGAATTTTCTTTCCTGACGTTTCGCCAGCAGCTGTGGCGGGCATCTTCAGAGGAGTAACACTGAAGGACAGTGTCTTTTTATTTTATGTTTTTCTGTTTTTATGTTGTTATAACATAAGGGTGGCATCATTAAAAAAAAAAGGTTTAAAATGTATTTAAATCAGGGTAAAAAGGAAGGCTTTTTTTAGCCTTAATAGCTTTAGGTATTATTTATTTTGCGCTAATAAAAAGTATATATATTATTTGTAAACGAATGCTGTAAGTGCAAGATGACAATGCAGGCCAGTTGAACATTTCACCCATACAGGTAACCTTTGACTGGGAGTGTAAATGCCAGTTAAAATTACCAGTAGTACAGCAGTTGCTGACAAATGGGAAACAACATCCCTATTCTGGCATTGCCAAAGCCAGGTAAAAAAGGAAAGAGAAAAGGATGAGGATTAGTTGAGGATTTAAAGGAAATTAATGAGATTGTTCAACATGGGTATCCAGTGGTGTCAGATCCTCACACTTTCCTGTACATCCCATCAGGACACCATGTATGGTTTAGTGTGACAAATTTGAAAAATGCCTTTTTAGCATTCCACTGGATGCCAACTCTAAGGACCTGTTTCTCCTGGGGTGAAACAGAGAGGCTGGTGTTGGAGGGAGCGATCTCATTGCTGAATTTCTTAGGACAGAAAGAATATAGGGTCTCAAAAGAAAAACTCCAAATAGTCCAAAGGGAAGTAATTTATTTGGGACACAAAATAACACAGGGAAGACTATTTATCGCATGCCACTCCCTCAAACTAAGAAACAGCTAAGGTCCTTCTTGGGAATATTAAAATTTTGTCGTGAGTGGATAAAAGAGTATAGTAAACTAACCAGAGACTTTATAAAAATATGCCATGATGAGGAACCAGAAGTATTGTAGTGAAAACCTGAAAATGCACATAAGTAAAAAGAGCTGAAGCAAGCTTTGATGACAGTACCAGCCCTGGGTATCCCTGACCTGCAAAAAAGAGGGTTGCATGGCGGGGGTCCTTACACAAACTTGTGGGCTAACTGAAAGACCTGTGGCTTATTTATCAAAACAGCTGGATCCAGTGGCACAAGAGTGGCCTCCATGCTTGAGGGCAGTAGCTGCAACTGCCCTGGCTGTGAAGGAAGCAAAGAAATTGACTATTGAACATCCAATCAGAGTGTCTTGCCCTCATGCAGTGACTATTTTGTTATAACAGAAAGGAGCCAAGTGGCTTACAAAAATCCTGCTAGTCTGCTGCCTGTAACAACTGACCTGGAGGAACATCATGACTGTCTACAGACTGTAGATATGTGCACCATGGCACGGGTGGATGAGCCTATCCACAACGCAGATCTCGAGATTTGGATTGATGGATCTTCTCAAGTGGTGAGTGGAAAAAGGCAGAGTGAATACAGCCTGGTGACTGAGTGCAAAGTGCTTGAAGCAAAGCCATTACCAGCGTCATTTTCAGCACAAGCAGCCGAATTATATGCATTGAACCAGGCCTTATTTAAAACAGCAGGTAAGACTGTGAACATTTATACTGACAGCAAAGATGCTTTTGGAGTTGTACAAGCATATAAATACATCTGAAAAGAACGAGGAGTCCTGACAGCTAGTGGGGAGCTGTAAAGCATGGAAATTTAATTTTACAGGTTTTGGACAATATTTAGTTACAGGTGACAATAACATCAAACTGGACATACCAAGGAGGCCAAAGGAAATTGCAGAGCTGATGAAATGGCAAAAGTGACTACAGCAAAATCAACATCCTGTGATATGGTAATAACTTTAACCCCAGTTTTTACACTACCACCTACAGGGCCCTGCACTGAAGAAGAAAAAGAACTGGATGGCAAAAGTAGGGACTACAGAAACAAGAGGGGGGGGGTTGGAAAAAAAAAAAGCCTAAGGGTACACATCACACACATCCTCACACAATTACACTAGAATAGTCATCTGGGGAACAGGGTTAACAGAAATATTCTTGCAATCATACAATGGAAAGGGCATCTATCAGAAAACAAAACACATAGCAAAAGCATGTAACATATTAAAGGGTATATGTAGACAGAGGGGGTTATTTGTTAGGGAAGTTATAAAACAGTTCTAAAAAAAAATGAAAATAAAATATAGTTTTTGCGTGGCTTGGCGACCCCAGTTATCAGGGACAGTAAAAAAAAAATGAATCAGACGCTAAAAAGAGATGTTAATTAAAATTTGTGTAAAAAAAAAAAAAGTAATTTAAAATGGTCAGATGTATTGCCTATCACACTGACACGCATCCGTATATTAGCCCGGGGGCCACACAAGTTGTTGCCCTTTGAGGCTCTGTATGAATGTCTCTTTTAGCACTTTTAGAATCAGAAAACACCCAATAAAGAAGTTGGAAACAGATATATGAAAAACTATATAAAAACTTTAAGTGCAGCTTTGAAGGAAACCCAAAAACTGGCTTGTGTTGTACAACCTCTCCCCCTAAACTCTGTTGTCCATTCTTTTTTTAATAGGAGACTGGGTGTTTGTAAAATCTTAAAAGCATACTACTCTCCAGCTCAGGTAGACGGGTCCGTTCCAAATTCTTTTCACCACAGATGTCGCAGTGAAGGTAAATGGAAAGGGAGGCTGGGTCCATTAGTCCAGATGCAAGAAAGTGCTACCACCGTGTGAGGTCGAGACCAGAAGGGCAGTAGATGACGTCGTGGCAGCCAACGCCATAGCTACTGGAGAGAGTCCATGCGCAAGAGGCTCGAAGTGGTTGGTCGAACCTGCAGGCGAACTCAATTTTTATTCAAAAATCAACAAGACTTATGATTGAAAACTTGGAAACCAGAGCACAGTTGTTAGCTAAAGGACAAGAGTAGATGTTTGAGACTCTTTTAGAAAGCCATTTTGATGTATTATTTGGTCCTTTGGGTTAAAAAAAGTGGCTAGGGAAACATTGTGTCTACATTATAGTTTTTAAATTGCAAGTTAATATAATAGAATGATCAAGATTCAAAATAATTTTGATTTTGATCATGAGGGGGGACTGTGGGATGTGTAAGATTTTAATTAATTTAATTCTAGCATATTGGAAAAATGTTATTTTTCTATTATATTTGTAAGCTGTGGTTATTTATATAAGTCAGTAGAAAATTGTCCTGTCTAACTTAAACTGAACAAAGCAGGTGATTTTTCGTACCTAGCACAGGATATCACCAAATAACAGATGAGATCATATGCATGTGACCACAAAAAATGAGATCAGAGTTAGGGTGGATTTGAGAGGAGGAGATATTCAAATCCTCTTAGAACAAAGAACTCTGGAAAAGTATAAATATGAGGACTAGGCGGAGTCTGTTAGGAGACTTTCACTTTTGAACCTGAAAAGGGCTGAAATGTCTTCCTCTTTTGCCTGGCAAAATAAAAAAAGCTTTTTTCTCCCTTTGCTTCTTAAACCTGGCGTCGTCTCTACTTTGTGATAATAAATCTGGTCACAGAGGAGAGTGTATATTTACATCCAACACCCACCCTAGTCCGACACTCTAACCACTGGCTCCAGAAGAACTGTTGAGATTTCCTCCCCAAAGGGGAAAGGAAATCACTGCTCTTGAGAGTCAGAGTTGTGGTGGGACAAAGCCTGGGTGCCAGTGGGTAGACTTGTCCCCCCTCCCACCAAGAGACAGCATGCCATAGGAGGGACATGCTTTTCCAGGATGGCTCCCACACTGCACTGTGAAAGAAAAGCTACTCGGAAGCCGGGTTAGCTTTGCTCAGTTTGGAATCTTATGCCACACTAAGCTCGCTGGCTACTCAAAACTCCTTGCTGTTTTGGGGGGCAATCGAGGACCACGGCGGCCTCTCTGGCATGCCATGTGCTGGTACAGAAGGTTATGCCACATCCGCCCTGAATAAAACCCCAGGGAATCTCTCTGGGTATCAGTCACAGGTAGGGATGCCAGCCTCCAGGTGGGACCACCTGGGGCTCCCCTGGAATTGCAGCTGTTCTCCAGACTAAAAGGATCAGTTCCCCAGAGAAAATGGATGCTTTGAAGGGTGGAGACTCTGGTATTGTACCCTGCAGAGGTCCCTGTTCTCCCCAGGCTCCATCCCCAAATCTCCAGGAGCTTCCTATCCCTGATCTGGCAACCTGGCCCATCCCCTCTGGTGGCTGGGGGTGGGGTGGGGGGCAACCCTAGTCACAGAGGCAGCCATGTAGCAGCTGAGACAAAGAATCTGGGGCACCCTACAGAATAACAAATTCAGAGCCTGCTTCTTCAGATGCATGAAATGTCATGTAATATCAGCTGAATACAACATAGAAGAAGAGTTTTTTTTATACGCCGACTTTCTCTACTGCTTAAGGAAGAATCAAACCAGCTTACAATCACCTTCCCCTCCCCACAACAGACACCCGGTGAGGTAGGTGGGGCTGAGAGGGCTCTAAGAGAGCTGTGACTAGCCCAAGGTCACCCAGCTGGCTTCATGTGGAGGTGTGGGGAAACAAACCCGGTCCTTCAGATCAGACTCCACCGCTCCAAACCACCGTTCTTAACCACTACACCACCCTAGCCCCTGGAGGTTGGCAATCCTAGCAATAACCACCACCACCCTAGATTAACAGGCTCTTTTCATGCCCACCCCAGGAGAAAGGACAACAAAAGAGGACAAAGTCAGAACTTTAAAAATGTTTATTTAGCCTTCAGGAAAATTAGTCGATCCTCTCCAAAACAACAACAAACCTCCCCTGTGCATTCAATTCTTAACATTATGCAACCAATCTTGAACCATGAAACATAGTAGAGAGGACTCACCTTTCATAAAGCAAACCCTTATCAATAAAATCACATTTTTCTTAAAGGCTCTGGTAATTCATCAGCATTTTTATAAAACATTGTTAAAAAGTGGATTCCATTGAGCTGATGGCAAGCAATTCAGAAACCAAAACCACTTGGGGGATAATATTTTAGGCCCCCTCTCAATGTTGAACCCCCCAACTGCATCTCAGGGAATGTTTCTGCGTATCAATTTCCTCATAAGGAGTCACATGCGTCCCAGTTCCTTCCCTGGTCCCACAGTCACTACCTGTCTCCCTCTTTTTTTGCAAGAGGGCAGAATGAAAGCCAGAGGGGACGGGCTACAGGACACAGGAATGAACTGAGACGCTTGGTGGTAGAAATCTCCCCCACTACGATACAATTCACCACTCAGCAGGCAAGTTGCCGGGCTCTCATGTACGAATCCTCAAAGCGTGTGTTATAATTGGTTTGGAGGCTGAATCTTTCCCCTCATTCTGAACATCGAATTGGCTTCTGTCCACCGTTTAGCCCCCTTTTATGCTCAACAAGATTCAACCTACAATTCAACATTTTCTCAGTCTGGAAATATGCACGGTCTCTCCTGCGTGGGCTTCCTTCGACTTCACAGTTAGGAGACTTAACCGTCTAGCTTCTCCCGCAGCGTGTGGTCGTCTGTGGTTCCTTGCTGTCCTGCCTTTTCATGTGCCTCCTGAGCCCGCTTTCCCAATAAAAGCCTTGCCTACGCTCCAAGCATTTGAATGGCACCTCTCCACTATGAATGGCGCTGTGAGCCACAAGTTGGTTGTTCCAGAGGAAGCTTTCGCCACACTCCATGCAACGGTGTGGTTTCTCTCTTGTATGTACATTTTGATGCCGAAGAAGATTGCATTTTATAGTGAACGCCTTCCCACACGCTGAACATACATACGGTTTCTCTCCAGTGTGGACTCTCTCATGAGTAGCAAGGTTTGCTTGCCGAGAAAAGCCCCGACATTTCAAGCATGTGTAGATTTCCTTTTTGCTCTCAGCAGGCTGGCTCCTTGGAAGATCAGATGTCTGCCTAGGGTTTTCTTGGCATTCAGTGCCCCCCCCCTCCCCAAGAAGACCACTTCAGTTAACACTTGGTTGTCTAAGAGAGAATCTCTTCTCATTGGATCAAATTGCAGCCAACCTTCTAGTGTTTGCCTTCTTTCACAGGCTTCCTGACTCTCATGTCCCTGGAAAACCATCCCTTCTTCTCCACCTCCTGATGCTCCAGTGGGATGGCTTTCCTCAAAATCTCCAGGCTGAAGAGCCTCAACCTCGCTCACGGGTGCAAAGCCTGTTGGAGAAAAGACAGAACAGCAACTTATTTATTATTTATTTATTTACATAATTTATACCCCACTTTTATCCCCAATCAGGATCGAAAGTGGCTTACATCATTCTCCTCTCCACCCTTTTATCCTCACAACCACCCTGCGAAGTAGTTTAGGCTGAGAGTAGGTGACTGGTTTGGTGGCAGGGGCTGCCAAAGCAATGTTTTTAAACATCTGCTCAGCCAATCAGCTCTCAAATGGCCAATCAGAAGCCCAGCTGGGCAGAAGCCCCATCCGGCCCCACCCATTTTGGAAAACACTTGGCAGGTGCTAGGCAAGTTGTGGACAAGCACCATGGTGCCCATGGATACCACACTGGGGACCCATAGTTTAACCCCAAGTGAAGTGATTTCATGGTGCCTGGGTATATCAGCTGTGATATTTCCCACTGTGGTTGCATGTCCTCATTTGCCCCCTGGGGTTGCCAACCTCCAGGTGGAAGAATAACAGCACCAGCTCAATATATATACAGTAATATTTTATCTTAGCATTTTATAAACAAAAGCGACAAATTTCACCAAAACCTGGTTACTTCACCAGCGCGTCTCCTCAGCAATGTCAAAAATAATTCCAATCACAATCAGTCAAGTGACATAAGGTTCCAACGAAAACGTCCACGCGGGAAATGCAAAATTGAAGGTGCAGTACAGAATAAAGTAATCCAAGTCCAAAGACTTCCAATAGTACTGTCCAAAAATAACAGGTCAATTCCAAAATAACAGGTCCAATCCAAAACGGCACCTCCGGATGGGTGATCGTTTCACAATATGAATTGCTTCTTCAGTTGATTGATTTTGCCTTGATAGACATTCCCTTATGGATAACGTGCTTAGATAGGGCACAAAAACCTCTGTAAGAACAATGTATATAATAAGCCATAACATTTCTATATAACAAGCAATCAAAAAGAACAGAACATTCAAAGAAATTTCTAACAAGCTAACCAACAGTGGACCAGCCGTACCTCACGGTTCCTTAGGCTCTGCCTTGGCTGGTGCCGAGTGCAAAACCCTTACAGACTAAATTCCTAAACTCAGATTACCTACACCTGGAGCCATTAATAAATTCATTTAAAGATAACAAGTCAAGTCAAATTCGTTGTTAAGACCTAATGGAGACATGGTTTTAAATAAATGAACAAATTTCATTTCGTGTCTGTGTAATAATTTAGCAACATCTTCCTGATAATATGGGCGAGGTGGAGGCTGGTGATCTCCAGGAATTATCACTCGTCTCCAGACTAGCTTGGTATAGTGGTTAAGAGCGGTGGTTTGGAGTGGTGGACTCTGATCTGGAGAATGAGGTTTGATTCCCCACTCCTCCACACGAGCGGAGGAGACCAATCTTTTCTCGAGGAGGCAAGGCTTGCCAGATCTGCGTTCAACGAAGCCATGTCTAGAAATGCTGAGGTGATGTTCATAAGAAGATAAGAAAAGCCCTGCTGGATCAGACCGAGGCCCATCAAGTCCAGCAGTCTGTTCACACAGTGGCCAACCAGGTGCCTCTAGGAAGCCCCCAAGCAAGACGACTGCAGCAGCACTGTCCTGCCTGTATTCCACAGCACCTAATACGATGGGCATGCTCCTCTGATCCTGGACAGAATAGGTATGCATCAAGGAAGATGACTGGGGAAGGCACTGGCAAACCACCCCGTAAACAAAGTCTGCCTAGAAAACGTTGGGATATGACGTCACCCCATGGGTCAGGAATGACCCGGTGCTTGCACAGGGGACCTTTACCTTTTTTATCATGACTAGTATCGATTTTGACTAGTAGCCATGGACAGCCCTCTCCTCCGTGAACATGTCCACTCCCCTGTAAAAGCCTTCAAGGCTGGCAGCCATCTCCACATCTTGGGGCAGGGAGTTCCTCAGTTGAACTATGCTCACAGCAATACATGCCATAAAGCAGGGATGGGGAACCTCAGGCCCAGGGGCCGTATGCGGCCCTTGAGGACATTTTTTGTGGCCCTCGGGAGCTCCGGGGCCCTGCTGCAGAGGCGTGGCACAGGGCGGCCCTCCCTGAGGGTGTTCCTGGGGCCAAGGCTTGCAGAGGCGCTAAGGCGCCCTTTGGACCTCCTCTCGCCGACTGATGGCTGTTGGTCGGCGAGAGGAGGGAGAGGGACGCTTCCCCCAAGGATGCCCCCTATAGCCGCAGCATGCAGGAACGCCGGGGCACACTGTGAGCCCCTCTCGCTGCCTGTCGGCTGTTGAGAAGCGAGAGAGAGAGGGGGAAGAGGCCCGTGACTCCTGGCGGCACAGCATGCGTGCAGGAGCCGATCAGGCTTCAGGGGGCCTTTTGTGGACTCTGGGGCGGGGAGGGCATGGAGCCTGGGGTCAGGTCGCATGGGGCCGGCAAGTGTGAGGGTGGTGGTGGGGGGGAAAGGCTTTTCTCTCTGTCTCTTTCTTTGTTTGTCTCCCTCTGTCCTTTTCTTTCTCCCCCTCTCTCCATTTCTTTCTCCCTCTCTCCTTTTTCCTCTTTCTCTGTTTTTCTTCCTCCCTCGAACGCAGGCTGTGCCCCCCAGGTGCCTCATTTGCTTGGGCCCACCGCTGGCGGCCCTCCCGCCTGGGAGGGGGGAGGACCAGGGGAGTGCCCTCCAGGCCTTCTCTGCGTGGCCTGCCCTGGGTTTGCCAACCTCCAGGTGGTGGCTGGAGACCTGGCAACCCTAGCCTCTCCCCCCCACCGGGAGATCTACACCTGGTATGGCCCCCGAATTATGTTATAAATGTGCAAATGGCCCTTGGCAGGAAAAAGGTTCCCCACCCCTGCCATAAAGTCAATGGGTGAGGCCAGTTTTAGGAGAGAGCCGGTAGGGGATGCCCCACCACAAGCTCAGAATTCCCTGCAATCTAAGGAAATTGTTCCTGGCCCTGGCAAGCGCTCCTGTATGGGAAAGAAGAGGGCACGCATGGACCTATAGGTTTCCACCCTCAGCAGCACCCTCGCCATTTTACCATCCATTGTGCGATGCAGGAGAGTAACCCTAGAGATTTTGGAAAAAAATTGGTTTTTTATTTTGTTTTTTGGGGGGTGGGGGTTGTCTGTTCTCATTTAACCTTGTGACTGCAAAGCGGGCCTTTGGCATGTCACCTAAGATTCCACTCTCTTAAAATTTGGCTGGTAGCCCCCACCCCCGGGAATACTATTAGGGATTCAATGAGAGTTCCATTTCTGTCAGGGCAGTTAAAGGGTTAACGTGTTTATAGCAACAGTTTAGATAGTCTCAAGATGATGATGAGATAACAGATGTCAGTATTCTATTGGCTAGGGAATCTTCGCCATTGCAAACGTGCAGAAAGGCATGGAGTCAGAATGGCTTATTACCCTGTTCCTTTGTTAAAGTGTTAAACTTTGGAGCAGGATGTCCCAGTTACTTTTGAATCTCACAGAAGCAAGATGCCTGTTCTTTGCTCTCCTGACACAGACAAGGGGATTTAAGCCTTAGTACCTGCTAGCATTCCTAGCAAGATTTATAGGGAACTAGATGGAAAGATTGTTATTTGTTTTTACTCCATGTAACCCTCCCTATTTAGGAAAGTAAAGGATTTTTGTTTGAGTAAGAGAAAAGTCTTTGACTCTGTTTTATTTTTTGTTTGAGTAAGAGAAAAGTCTTTGACTCTGTTTTATTGTGTGCTTGACCTGATTCTCTCTAACCACAGTCACGATCCACTGGGCCTCGATTAAACTCTGCAAATACCCCTCCTCACAATGTCACCAGGCTCAGTAGAATTGCTTTTGTGTTGCTGGGATCATATAATCGTAGAGATGGAAAGGACCACCAGGGTCATCTAGTCCAGCCCCCTGCACAATGCAGGAAATTCACAACTACCTCCCCCACACCCCCACACCCCCCCCCCAGTGTGCAGGGGAGGGGATGCAGGGGAGGAGCCCTTGTGGGACTAATGGCTTGGGAAAAGTACATCCGATGTGCAATATGTGGCGTTAATGTGGGCCCACCTACCGGGGAACCACTTTATTTTTGAGCACTGTCATGCTTAATGCGCAGTAAGGTTTATTGTTTTCTGAGCGAAGGCACCTCTCCGTTGCCGTCTGAGCGTGGCGTCCAGGCTGCGCTGGATGGCGCTAACTGTTTGCAAAGTTGGGAGATGCAGGTGACTTTATGGTATTTTAATGCATGCTTTATTTCAATTTCATGAAGTCTTTCTGGCCCTCTCTTCGAAAAACTTTCAGTCCCTTTAAAATGCGCCCATGCCTGGAAAAGTGTGGTTGGCAGCTGGGGGACAAACAAAGCGGCTGCCAGAACCACCCCTGACCATCTGGGCAGAGAAGGTTCTCTTCCCCCATAGGGAGCTGCCCCACCCAGCCCCAGAGGAAGGAAGGAGGCAACCTCTCTTCTCCCACGGTCCCAAATACTTTGGGTTTAGGGTTGCCAACCTCCAGGGGAGGCCTGGAGCTCTCTGGGAACGGCAGCTGATCTCCAGCTCCCCTGGAGGAAAAGCCTGTTTTGGAGGGGGGGGGACTCTAGGGCATTGCACCCCACTGTGGACTCCCCCTCTTGAAACCCTGCCCCCCACGCAGGCTCCACCCCCAACTCTTTGGGATTTCCCCACGCGGATTGGGCTCCCCTCGGCTCCTCCTCCATTCATTCCGCCTGGGGCCGGTTGTCGCCGGGAACTACGTTTCCCAGAAGGCCTTGCGAGGGGCAATCCCCACGTGTCCTGGGTGCAGGAGGGGAGGGGGACAAAGGGGTCTGGGGGGCCATGGGGTCCCTCCGGGGGTCTCCTCCTCCTCCCCCTGCTCCTTCCCCCCGGCGGGAGGGGGAATCCGGCTCTTGCAGGTCTGCTGCGGGGGAGGTGAGTGGGGGGTTGCAGGGGGAGGTGGAGGGGGGCTTCCTGCAATGGGGGAGGTGCAAGAGGGGGAGGGGGCGTGGAGGGGGGGGCTTCCCCGGGCAAGATCTGGGCCTGGGGGGTGGTCGTGCTCCCCCCACTCTCACGTGTGTCCCAACCCACCAGCCCTGCCCCTCTTCCCTACTGAGCCCCCCGACCCTTTTGAGCCTGCGGACACCGTTGGGGGTTCAGACACTGCAGGGTGGGCGGCAGCAGCGAAATGGCAGCCGCAGGAGGGAGAGCCAGACCCCCCCCCAAATGGGGGCCAGAGCTGAGCTTCGGCCCCACTGTGAAGATCCTTTTCTGCGGAGGGGGGGGGGGTGCAGCTGCCGCCAAAGCAGCCTTTTTAAAAAATCTGCCCAGCCAATCAGGGAGAAGACCCGGCAGGAGAAAGAAAAAAAAGCCCCTCCTCTCTCCGTCCACTCCCCAAAAGCATTTGGTGGGCGCCAGAAAAGGTGTCGCGTTGGGGACCCCCGACCTAGGCGGACCCTGGTCTGATCGGGCTGCCTTCCTTGCCTGTCCTTGCTGGACCCCCAGCCCCCCTTGGCTGGCTGCACCCGCCGTGCCCTTTTCCCCACCCTCCGCAGGCTATAAACCCCCCAAGAGGCCTTTGGCCATGTTCTGCCCCTGTGATGGAAGGGGGCTTTGGGTGCGTGCGGTCAGTCATCGGGTTTTTCTGCGAGGAAGTTGTGACTTGCATCAGTTTTGCATTAGACTCTGTGCCCTGGCTGCAGCTAGAGGAGCTGTATTATTGCAACACTGGAGCAATAAATAAATGCCCACCTCTGTTCAATCAGTGGATTGAGCCCCTTGGAGCTGTATCAGTATCTGAACACATGGCATAGAGACGACTGTTGCACATGGACTTATTTTTATTTTTAGAGAGCCAGTGTAGTGGTTAAGAGCGGTGGTTTGGAGCAGTGGGCTCTGATCTGGAGAACAGGGTTTGATTGCCCACTCCTCCACGTGAGCAGCGGAGGCTAATCTGAAGAACTGGGTTTTTCCCCCCACTCCTGCACACAAAGACAGCTGGGTGACCTTGGGCTAGTCACAGCTCTCTCAGCCCCACCTCCCTCACAGGGTGTCTGTGGTGGGGAGGGGGAGGGAAGGTGATTGTAAGGCAGTTTGATTCTCCTTTAAGTGGTAGAGAAAATCAGCATATAAAAACCAACTTCTGCTTCTTCTTCCAGATATTTGAAAACGTTTTATAGAGACTTAATGGTAGATCTGCCACCACTGTCTCTGTGTATACTTTCATATAGTTTCTAGATTTTGAGTTTTCTCCTTGTCTGTTATTTTTCTTCTTCTTTTTAAAAATAATAAAAATAAATACATAAAGTGCCAACAAAATGGGCTCACTACCAATGCAGAGAAATCAAAGATCATGGTCTTTGCTAAAACTTGGAAATACATAAAGTATGCAATTTTTCTTGCCATCAGTTTGATGTATTACGTTATTTCACTCAACTGACTGGCCGATGGGGTTCTTCTTTCCCTCCTGAATGCTCAGAGACAGGAATAGAAGATCAGCTGGGCCATATTTTCCTCTTTCAGGGATCGCCGGTGTCCTTTGAGGAGGTGGCCGTGTTTTTCACGGTGGAGGAATGGGCTCTGCTGGATCCAGGCCGAAGAAAACTCTACCGGGAAGTTATGGAGGAAAATTACGAGACCGTGGGCTCTGTGGGTGAGGATCTTTTCCCTTTTACCAGGAATATGGAGGGGGGGCATCTTGCTTTGGCTCTCTTGAATTTCAGAACATACATTTTGTTTGCCACAGAAGAAAGAACGGAGCTCCCATACATGGGGATCTTACAGTGTCTAAAAAAGAGATCATAATGTTCATTGATGCTAATATATCGATGCTGTGAATGTGTCAATGAGGAGGGCTCTGATTGAGAGAGAGACACGATATCCTGTTAGGTTTCTGCTAGCACAGTGGCTCTCAACCTTTTTTGCTCCATTCCCCCCTTTCACTATTGAAAGACTGGACAATTCTACCAACTATTTTGTCAGATTGCACAGAGAAGCCATTGAAATTCATAAACATCAGCACAACTTTAACAGAAAAGAAGATTGTTTAAGAATGAATAAGGCTTGGCTTCCTGTTCTGAAAACTTCCAGACTAACAAAGACAACAGTCAACAATAGCCATGCAGATTAGCTTTGGATTACACACATTAACAGATCACTTTAGGATACAATGGTTCCATATTAACATACCATACCCTCATTAGCACATTATCTTGATACTTACAGGACAATGATTAGCACATTACCTTTGCAGGACAGTACTCAGCTCAAACCCAACCCCTTTCTGACTATATATTACTCTTCCTACACACTTGACACTGAGAGACACTGTCCTTCAGTGTTACTCCTCTGAAGATGCCTGCCACAGCTGCTGGCGAAACGTCAGGAAAGAAAATTCCAAGACCACGGTTACACAGCCCAGATAACCTACAAGAACCAACGAACTCTGACCGTGAAAGCCTTCGGCAGCTTAAATCGTTCTTCTGTCCTCCATGTTATCCTCACAACAACCCTGCAAGGTAGCTGACTGAGAGGGTATGCCTGGCCAAAGGTCACCCAGGAAGCATCCAGGAAGAGTCCTGGGTATTTGAAGCTGGGTCTCTGAGGTCCTTATCAGAAACTCTAACCGCTACACACCACTCTGGCTGTGTTAGCTCAGGGCAGCTCCCTTTGTTTGGTACAGGGGGGGATATTTTCCACCCACCCAGCCTGCACTTCTGCTGTTCTTCTCTATGGAGATACAAATTAGCTTATGTTGTTTTCCTCTCCTCCATTACACCTTACAGCAACCCTGTGAGGCAGGTCTGGCTGAGACCCAATGGTCCAAAGTCAGGCTGCAACCCTCAGTGGCATATTGGAGATTCGAACCCAGATCTCCACAGGCCTAGTCCGACATGCCAATGACTGCCACACGCAAGCTCTGCCGGGACAGAAAAGTGGTTCAACCCCCTGTGTTTTTTCATTGAGTGGATCTTTTCCACCCGCATGTCCCTGCTACTTGCAATTTCCTGAATTCTCATGAGTAAACCTTTGCGTCTGTTTCCAAGAACGGAGGGATGGAGCAGAGCTAATCTGTGGCAGGAGGGTCTGATTTGATTCCTTTTTGGCACTGCAAGTCGCATCCTTCTCCTGAAGCGGGTGGCCAGTTTTGAGATACCCGAGTTCTGTCTTCCTCCATCAGTCATGGCTTCCAAGGCAAGGGGTGGAGGAGTGGGGATTATGATTCCTTCCATGTTGCAATTCCTTCCATGTTTGGCATGACTTCTATGGGGGACACCTCATTTCCCACTGTGTCTCCGGTTCCACACTGTTTCCTTTTTGTTTGTGTGTGGTATAAGCCTTCCCCTCAGTGACAAGAGGTTCTTAGGGTAGCCAGTGGGAAGCCTTTGGGTGGGTCACTACTGAGAGGTAAGTTTTGTATTGAGCCTGAAGAGAATGGAGGTCACTGGAAAGGGAGGGGGGTTAAGAAAACCACAGAGATTTGTTTATTCATGTACATATGAAGCTAACCTCACATAATGACAAAGGTGCAACAAAACCTTCTTTTTTGCGTTCCATCTTCTTTTCATTCTCTTTGTGTTTTGCTGTTTCAGAGAACTACGTTTCCCAGAACGTAGCACCAGAGAGGTCAACCCAGGGGGCGGTTTTTCCTGGAGGAGGAGAAGGAAAAACATGGGATGTGGAATTCCCCAGGGCCTCTCTTGTCTCTTGTTTCCCCCGGCTGGAGGGAGAATTTGGCTCTTGCACATCTGCAGGAAAGGTGAGTTTAGGGTTTCCTCGACAGCTCTTGGGCAAGAATAGGGGAGGGAGAGAAATTCTGTGTGAACGGGAGTGGAAGTAGAAGAGGTGACCGGAGCAGAGAGAGAGAGAGAGAGAGATGCTTCCCTGACAAGGTCTGTGGTGGTCGGGGTGTGTGCTGAAGAACATACGAAAAGCCCCGCTGGATCAGACCCATGCCCATCAAGTCTAGCAGTCTGTTCACACCGTGGCCAACCAGGTGCCTCTAAGAAGCCCCCAAACAAGACAATTGCAGCAGCATCCTTTTTCTCTCTTGAACATGTTCCAGGCAACCAGCCTGCATTTGTGTTCTTATTAAAACTCAGGGGGACCCCCGTCTCACGCATCAGGGCTCCTTGTCTGTCCTTACTGGGCCCCGTATCGCACTGAACCCGCAGTGTCGTTTTTGCAAGCTCCACAGACTACCCCCCAAGGAGCCATTTGGGGCCATATTTTGCTCCTATGATGGACGAACTTTAAAAACCTTCTGTTGCCTCCTCTAGAGAATGTGATTCCGATGAGTGTCATTCTCAAGAAGGTTTCTGACTTCGTAGCTAGTCTGAAGCCAAGTCAGTCTTTATTATGGCCCACAGGCCATTCAAAAGCAGAGTACAACACTTAAAAACTAAAGTAGAAAACAGATTAAAACACTGATATAGAATTAATTAACTACGTAAAATCTCTCTATGGATCAGTTGTCTTACGTTACCTACTATTAAAAGGTCTGGGTAAATTATGAACTGGACGTTCTTTCAGCTGGTATTTTCATTGCAGAAGGTTGAAACTTGGCCACAGAAATGGTAATTCTTTGGTCAATCCCTGCCAGTAAGATTGCTGGAATCTTCTGCTCAGAGAACATTTTCTCATCGTCAGAGGAGTAACACTGAAGGACAGACAGGGTTACTCCTCTGAAGATGCCTGCCACAGTTGCTGGCGAAACGTCAGGAAAGAAAATACCAAGACCACGGTCACACAGCCCGGATAACCTACAAGAACCGGTAATTCTTTGGTCAACCCCTGCCAGTAAGATTGCTGGAATCATCTGCTCAGAGAACCTTTTCTCATCGGCCAACAGAGCTGCCAAGAAGTCAAAATGCGAAAACGCATGGTCACTTTATCCTCCTTTAATCTCTGTTTCAGCCAGGATCGAGAACATGCGTTTCGCCTAATGTGCGTTCGATCCTGGCTAAAACAGGGATTAAAGGAGGATAAAGCGACCATGCGTTTTCACCCAATGTGTGCCTGTGCATAAAACCACAGGGGAGAAACACGTGAGCCGGTGTCTCTGGAGGCAGAGAGAGGGGCTCGCCAAGGATCCCTCCAGAGAGTTGGTTGGTTTTCCTGAAAAGGGGAGGGGGCTTCAGTGACCACAGAGATAGCAGCTCCCACAGCCTTTAGTTTAATGTGTTTGTGTGGTTGGCCACTGTGTGAACAGAGTGCTGGACTTGATGGGCCTTGGTCTGATCCAGCATGGTTTTTTTCTTAGTGGCATTTAAACGCTACTTTCTCAGGAAGTGGGTTTTTTCCAGCTGCCGAAAGGCACGGCGGGAGGGGACCATTTTCTTAGGATCGCTGTGTTCTTTCAGGGCGCTAGTGTGGTGTAGTGGTTAAGAGTGGTGGTTTGGAGCGGTGGACTCTGATCTGGAGAACCGGGTTTGATTCCCCACTCCTCCTCATGAGCGGCGGAGGCTAATCTGGTGAACTGGGTTGGTTTCCCCGCTCTTCCACATGAAGCCAGCCGGGTGACCTCGGGCTAGTCACACTCTCTCAGCCCCACCTATCTCCCAGGGTGTCTGTTGTGGGGAGGGGAAGGGTAGGCAATTGTAAGCCGGTTTGATTCTTCCTTAAGTGGTAGAGAAAGTCGGCATATAAAAGCCAACTCTTCTTCATCATCATCCCTACCTTTTCCCCTCCCTCGCCCACATCACTCTACTCTGTGCACGTGGCCCCATCCGTGGAATATTCCCCACTGACCCCAGCATGCCCCCTCCCTTTGCGCCCACATTCTGTGCTGGGGGTCTGCCCCCCCCCTTGATGGGAGCCTCCACCTTAATCAGTGCTGTGGCCCCTTCTCTTCTTTGAATGCTGGGGCTTCCCAACGCAACACTCCACCCTCCTGTATCTTCGGGCACCTCGAGGACTTTGGATGGTGTACTGAGGCTGAGGCCCTGGTGTCCAGTAGGGTGCCCCACGCTCTCTTGGGACCATCGACTGGGGGAGGGACCTGTTCTAACTACGCAAGCAGCTTGGAGCGCATGATGCCTGTGGTGGCCTTTGTGTCTTCCATCCCCAACCCACCCACCTCGCACCCACCCACCTGCGCACCCACCCTTGCAGAGAGGCAGTTGTCAAAGCCAATGAATCTTTATTGGGGGGGGGAAAAGGAGTGTGGGATCGTCCAGCCTCTGTATCCACCTCTGGGTCTGCCATGACTTCGTATGCCCTTCACTCCTGTGGCGGCTGGGCAATCGGGCCGTTGTCCAACAGGAGGAGTTGTATGAAGGGGCCATTTTTGTAAATCTCCAGTCCAGCTGATCTGAACATTTGTGTGTGTGTGTGTGTGTGTGTGTGAAGGAGGGAATCTAATGCACCCTCCCGATCTGTGCTGCTGCCACCTTTCTGGCTTCTCGGGAGTAAATCCAGAATCTGTTTTGAGATCATACAATGGTCAGTCCTCACTTGGAATACTGCGTCCAGTTTTGGGCTCCACAATTTAAGGATGTTGACAAGTTGGAGCGTGTCCAGAGGAGGGCGACCAGAATGGTCAGAGGTCTGGAATCCATGCCCTATGAGGCGAGACTTAGGGAGTTGGGTTTGTTTAGTTTGGAGAAGAGAAGGTTGAGGGGAGACATGATAGCCATGTTTAAATATTTGAGGGGATGTGATGTTGATGAGGGAACTATCTTGTTCTCTGTTGCTCTAGAGGCTAGGACACGGAGTAATGGATTTAAACTAATAGAAAAGCGATTCCACCTAAACATTAGGAAGAACTTTCTGACAGCGAGGGCTGTTCGATGGTGGAGTCCCCGTCTTTGGAGATCTTTAAGCAGAGGCTGGATGGCCATCGGGAGTGCTTTGCTTGTGGGATCTTGCATGGCGGGGGAAGGGTTGGGGTCACTGGGGATGTGGGGGGGAGGTAGTTGTTATTTTCCTGCATTGTGCAGGGGGTTGGACTAGATGACCCTGGTGGTCCCTTCCAACTCTATGATTCTTTGATTGAAAATAGCTTACTTGAAGTTCAAGTGCAAGTTGTCCAAACTGCAGTCATTCCACAAGGCACAAATCTCTGGGAAGGACCCCGAGGCGGCATATGGGTACTGGATGTTCTGTGACCTGTATCCCTCACCTGTGAGGCCCCATCGATCGTATGCCCGGTGGTGGATACGCTTTGGGTCTGTTAGCAAAAAAATGGATCAAAAAACATGTGGACCTTAATTAGGCCCATTTATATTTACAGAGGTGGAGACAAGCTTTAGAGTAACACAGAAGGCCTCTGCAGACAAAAATGCTTAAAGCAGAAACCTTCTCTTGGAGTCACAGTTTCCATGTGTTTCTGGGGTGAAACGTTCAAGATGGTATAATGTCGGCTTTACGTTCAATTAGAATTGTTTTTTACTTTTAATTTGACTTGACCGAGAGAAGCCCAGTTCTTTGCAATTGTCTGCGTTTATATTCTTGGAGACTTCCAGTACATTATAACTGTCAGAGGGTGAAAAAAAAAACGAATGCAATTTTCCTTGCTGTAGATTTGATGTATGGCATTCTTTTAATCTAGAGTGGCTGATGGGGTTCTTCTTCCTTTGTTGGATGCTCAAGGTCAGAAATTGATGATGAACTGGGTCATATCTTCCTCTTTCAGAGATCCTCAGTGTCCTTTGAGGAGGTAGCTGTGGTCTTCACAGAGGTGGAATGGGTTCTGCTGGAACCAAGCCAAAGAAAACTCTTCTGGGAAGTTATGGAGGAAAATTATGAGACTGTCTCCTCTCTGGGTAAGAATCGTTTTCCTTTTATTATGAGCACGGAAGAGAAGGGAGGGGATGGCATCTTCCTTTGACACGCTTGAATTTCAGGAGACCATTCCCTTTGCCACAGAGGAAGGAATGGAACTCCCGCAGCTGGGGATGTTACGGCGCCAGAAAAGGAAAGCACTAAATATTTGCGTGCATTTCTGCCTGTCAGGGAATATCTCTCTGGAAGCTTGGAAGAACGGGGAGGTACATTCTGGCCTCCTTTGCCCCCCTGCCCAAGACAGGAAACTCCCCCCCCACACTTCCTTCCCCTGGAAGTTCTTGGTGTTCAGCTGTACTCCTGCTTTGGCACTTTCTGCTTTAACGTTCACCAGTACTCGTTTCAAATTTGTTTTCTGCCAATTATGTGGTATCATCAGCATATCTCAAGTTACTAATGTTCCTACCCCCAATTTTCACTCTACCTTCATCTAAATCTAATGCTTCTTTCCTTATGATGTGTTCTGTATATAAATTCAATAGATAGGGACATAAAATACATCCTTGTCTGCAAGCCAATTGAAAACCAATCTTTCCCTCCATATTCTGTCCTAACAGTAGCGTCTTGTCCAGAGTCCAAGTTGCTCATCAAAACAATCAGATGCTGTGGCACACCCATTTCCTTTAAAGCCAACCATGGTTTTTCATGATCCACACAGTCAAAAGCTTTGCTGTAATCTATGAACCACAAGCTGATTTTCTTCTGAAATTCTCATATGCTCCAGTAACCAACATAAATTTGCAATATGATCTCTAGTGCCTTTTCCTTTTCAGGATCCAGCCTAAATATCAGGCATTTTTCATTCCATGTATGGTAACAATCTTTGTTGTAAGATTTTGAGCATTACTCGTGTGAAAAAATTATGTGATGGTCTGACAGTTGCTGCACTCTTTGATGTTTCCTTTTTTTGGGAACTGGAATGTAAATTGACCGTTTCCAGTCTGTAGGACAGTAGTTTCTTTTCCATATTTGTTGGCATATTCTTAACAAGATTTTGATGATTTCCATTTCTGTGGCTTGGAATAGCTCCATTGATTTTCCATCTGCTCCTGGTGATTTGTTTCTCCCAAGCGCTCTCAGTGCAGCTTTCACTTCACTTTCTAAAACTGCAGGTTCTTCTTCCAAAGATTCTTCTTGGAAGGAATCTGTCATCCTTTCATTTCTTCCGTTTACTTCTTCAGTGCATTGTTCCCACTTTTTCTTTATTTTCTCTTGTTCAGTTAATGTATTTCCATGTTGATCTTTCAGCTTGCCTAATCGTGCTTTAGATTTCCCTTTGATTTCTTGGATCTTATGGAACAGATCTCTTGTTCTTCCTTTTTGCTTTTTCTCTTCTCTTTCTTTACACTGGTTATTATAATAGTTTCCTTTGTCTCTACGTGCATGTCACTGGAACACTGCATTTAGACTTTTGATTCTGTTTCTGTCCCCTTTTACTTTTGCTTCTCTTCTATCTTTAGCAATTTTAAGGGTTTTCCCGCTCTGAGAAGAAAGGGCATCTTGGAGCTCGGGTTTTCCCGCCCTTTGCTCGGGGAGGCAGGACCAAAAATCTGGCTTCCTGTCTCCTTGGCGGGAAAGCCTCGACTTCCCCACTTTCAATCCTGCCTCCCTGGGGAGAGCTCGCTCTTTGCAGACCTCTGCAAATAATCTCTTTAGGACGTCTTTTTTCATCTTTGGTCTTTTCTTTTCACCTTTACTATCCTATATTTTATATATATAAAAAAAGATTCTTGCTGTCTTCTTTTCTGCGGCTTTACCCTGGCCCCACAAAATGGCGGCTGAATTTGCCGCAGCTGCGTCAGTCCCAAGAGAGGACGACTTACTTTCAATTGAGGTCTACGATCCCTCCCTAGGTCCTCAAATAGAGTCCTCCGGTGGCCGCCCGGATGGTCCACTGTGGACTGGGAAGCCTGTAAGTGCGGCTGCCGCCCAAAGCACCACCGCCGCCAAAACCGCCGCCGCCGCTAAAGCCACCGCCGCCAATACCACTGCCGGTAAGCGCAAAAGGAAGGACGTGGGCGGCTCTCCTAAAAGAAGCAACAGGCGGCCTAAGGACCCAAAGCATAGCTCAGGTGTCCTGTTGGCTGATTCTGCCGACCTTCCCTCCACCTCTCGGGCAGTTGAGGCGCCAGACCTCGTCAGCTCACGGCAGCCCCAGGGATCGTCGGATGGTAACGTACCCGCGCCTGGGGCTCTGGCAACGGGGGGAATATTTTCTCTGGGCAACCTTGAAGCGGCCATTGAGAGGGTGTTGGAAAGGAGGGAGTCAAAACGGGCTGCCCTATCCAAGATCTCAGCCCCTCACAGGGAAACCCGGGCCAGATCTCCCACAAGATCACACAAGGGGAACCGAGAGGAGTCTCCTTCTCTATCCCCTTGCAGCAATCCTGACTGCAATCGTGCTTGGCCTACCAAGGCAGCTCTTAAGGCTCCTTGTATCTACATCCATACAGCCAGGGATGATGCCTCTCTCTATTCACCTTCACAGGCTGCAGACAGAGAGGAGGGAGAGTATGATTCCAAGGCTGAGGATCCCAAAGATCAAGGAGAAGATCAGCCTTGCCTTTTCTCCCATGATGACTATCAGGCCTTACTTTCCAAGGCCTTAATTGCCTTAGAGTTAAATCAAGAGGCAGCCTCTAAGCCTGAGGATCCCCAATCTGAGTCATGGCCAGTGGGTACGAAGGATTATTTTCCCCAAGGTTCTTCCCAGGTTAAAAGAGTCCCTCTTCCAAGTTATTTTGTTAAACTCATCAAGACTGAGTGGGACAAGCCAACCTAGAACAGACAGTTCCCTGGGTCCATTAAAAGGCTTTATGAAATGACTCCTCCTGCGATGGAACTTCTCAGTCTGCCTGCAGTTGATGTCCCTGTAGCATCTCTTCAGGCACCAGACGGACTATCTGAGGAGGGAGGGACGGTGATCAAGGATCAGCTTGATCGCAAGATGGAATTTCTCACTAGGAAAGTACATGAGTCCTCTGCTCTGGCTATTCAGGCTACCGCATCTGCTGCCATTATATCCAGAGCGTCCATAGCCTGGGCAAAAAAGATTTCCCAACTCATGGGGGAATCAGACAGAAGGATTTCTGATGGCATGGCTAGGTTAATCAAGGCTTCTTCCTTTTTAGCTGACGCCTCCCTTGATGCTTTTATCTTTCTCAGCCAGGTCTATGTCTTCTAGTGCCGTTATTCGCAGGGCCCTCTGGCTCAGATCTTGGCAAGTAGAGACCAAGACAAAGTCTGGTCTTTTGGCTTATCCACTCCATCAGGTAAACCTTTTGGCGAGCGCTTGCATAAAATGCTGGCTGAGACCAAAGATAAAAAGCGTATGATGCCCAAGTCATCTAAGAAGGAATCAAAAGGTTTTTCTCATTCCTTTTGATCCTCCCATACCCTGTCTTGATTCAGGCAGGATCAGAGAAGGCCCTTCTCTTCCTGGTCTAATAACCGCCAGCAGTTTAGAAGGCAAGGTCGTTACAATCGCCCCTTCCAGCAGAACCAGTTCAGGGGCAAAGGGGACAAGTTCCAGAAAGCTGCCAAACAATGACGCCATGGATGTTCCTGTGGGCGGAAGACTTCAAACTTTCCACTCTCAGTGGGTGGGATCCCAGATGGACGCCTGGGTCCTACAAATTGTACAACACGGCTACTCAGTAGAGTTCCGAACCACCCCACCAGACCGCTTCATCCCTTCCCCAATATCGATGTCTCAGGCCAAGCAATTGAGAACTATGGAGGCCATCAACCATCTTATCACGATGGGTGCAGTAGAAGCAGTACCCGCAGCAGAACGATTCACAGGAGTGTACTCCACCTTTTTCACAGTTCCAAAGAAGACCGGGGACTGGAGGGCCATCCTTGATCTGAAGTTTTTCAATTGTACATACCCTCGAAGCACTTCAGGATGGAACCCTTCTATCAATCATTCAAGCTCTCAAGCACGGTTCCTTCATGACCTCCATAGATCTCAAGGAAGCCTATTTGCACATTCCCATTGCTCTTCAGCATCGCCGCTTTTTGAGATTCGCCTATGGGAAGAAACATCTGCAGTTCAAGGCCCTTCCTTTCGGTCTTGGTCCTGCCCTGGGCATGTTCACCAAGGTGCTAGTCACCCTTGTTGCAGAGCTTCGTCGAGAGGCTATCCAAATCCATCTGTATCTCGACGACCTGCTCATCTGTGCTCCGTCAGAGGTGACATCGCGCTCCCACACCAAAAGAGTTGTTCAATTACTCGAAGACCACGGGTTCATAGTGAACTTCGCCAAAAGTCAGATGGTGCCTTCTCAGAGCCTCCAACATCTGGGCGTAATCATAAACACGGCTGTCGACACAATTTATCTCCCGGAAGACAAAGTTGTAAAGATCTCAAGCAGAGCCATGCAGATTGCCAAGGCTCGGAAATCCCTACTCCTGTCACTAGCGAGCCTGCAGGGACTGGTGATATCCAGCATTGTAGCGGTACCCTGGGCCCGTTTTCACGCTCGACCCCTGCAATGGCTTCTAAAGCCACATCAACATGCCATTGTCAAGAAGAACAACAAACTAATTCCATTAACCCACCAAGTCAGACAGAGTCTTCATTGGTGGACTCATACTCCCAACCTCCGCATGGGAAAGCGGTTCATTTTGCCAGATCCATTACAACTCTTCACGGACGCCTCCCTATCGGGCTGGGGGGCAACCCTAGGAGAAGAAACAGTGCAAGGCGTCTGGAGTACCATGAACAGAACATGCACATAAATGTTCTGGAGCTACGGGCAGTCTTTTTGGCACTTCGACATTTTCAACACCTAATTCAGGGTCAGAATATTCTTATCAGGACCGACAGTGTTGCAACAAAAACTCACCTGAACAAACAGAGGGGATCCAGGTCTTCCACAATGCATCCGGAAGCCAAAAGGATTTTCAGGTGGGCAGAAAGACATCTCTTACACATTCAGGCAGAGCACAACCAAGGTGTTCAGAATGTTCAGGCCGACTAGCTGAGTCATCATTCCATAGACGAGGGAGAATGGTCCCTCTCTCTTCAAGCCTTTCAGATGGTGAACCAGAGATTCGGTCCTCTCCTAGTGGACCTTTTTGCCTCGAATCTGAACCACCAGCTACCCAGATTCTATTCCAGATTTTACCATCCTCGGGCAGAACAGACGGATGCCCTTCTGTCCCCCTGGCCCCGGGGAACTCTGTATGCCTTTCCCCCTCTTCCTATTCTCCCAAGAGTTATCAGGAAGATAAGATCCGAGGGGGGCACGGTGATTCTGATCACTCCGGGTTGGCCACGAAGACCCTGGTTCTCGGATCTGATGCACATGTCAACTCAGAAACCCTGGCGAATACTGCTTCTGCCAAATCTACTCCAGCAGGGTCCTATCATCCATCCCGACCCAGCCTGGTTCAAACTCAATGAGTGGACATTGAAAGGCTCAGATTAACACAACTAGGTCTAGGTCCAGAAGTCATTTCCACTATTCTTGAGGCCAGACGTCCTTCAACAAGGAGGATTTACGAATACACTTGGAAGACGTTCACCAGATGGTGTCGTAGGAAGGATATAGACCCCTTAAGCGTGGATCTCTCCTCACTTCTCGCCTTTCTGCAAGATGGAGTTCGGCAGAATCTAAGAGCAGCTACCTTGAGAAAGCAGGTCTCCATCATTGCCACTATTGTCCCAATTATGGACGGTCATCAATTGGCCTCTCATCCCCAGGTTAAAGCCTTCATTAAGGGCGTTTCTCAATTACATCCACCTTCCATTCATCGGTTTCCCTCAGGGCGTTGACCCAGAAGCCTTTCGAACCTCTACAGGATGTTCCATTACAATTCCTGGGTATGAAGACTATCTTTCTCACCGCTGTCACCTCAGCGAGAAGGATCTCGGAATTGGGGGCACTTTCAATCAGGAAAGAGCTCTGTATCATTCAACAGGACAAAGTCGTTTTACGCCTCGATCCCACTTTCATCCCCAAGGTCAATACCACCTTTCATCCTCAACAGGAGATACTACTACCATCTTTCTGTCCGAATCCAGCTAATTCTAAGGGAAAAGACTGGCATGTTCGAAGGGCTATAAAAATCTATATTAGACGGATTGCATCCTTCAGATTATCGGACTCTCTTTTTATTTCTGTTTCTACCCCTAACCGGGGTAGGCGATTGTCTCGACCTTCCCTAAGCCGGGCGATCAAGCACTGTATCTCTGAAGCCTACCTGGCCAGTAAAGTTTCCATTCTTTCAGGCATCACAGCACATTCTGTCCGCAGCGCTGCAACCACAGCAGCCATGAGTCATCAGGCCTCCGTGGAGGAAATATGTAAGGCAGCCACATGGTCCAGCGTGTCCACCTTTATCCGTCACTACCCCATTGATTCCTTCGCATCCGCTGAGGCGGCGTTCGGCCATAGAGTGCTACAGCACGTGGTCGAGGAAAATTAAAAATTTAATCCCACCCGGGTAGTCTACAGCTCTTGGACATCCCGAGCTCCAAGATGCTCTTTCTTCTCAGAGCGGGAATGTAGCCTTGTTACTCACCGAGAGGGCTCTTTCCGCTCTGAGGAAGAAGGGCATCTGGCCCCACCCAAAATAATTCGGCTAATGCTGTTTTCTCAAACTGCATCACTCAAAATTCCTTCTGCTTGCCCACAGGCATGATGAATTGATTAACATGGGCTTTCACTTACCTTGTCAGAAAGGTCAATGTTCTTATTCCTTTTCCTATGTGAGTGGTGTTCTGTATGTCTACTTTACTGCTAAGTAGGCCTACTATTCTGTCTAGTTACTTTATTATCAATACGAACTTGTTGTTTACATGTTAGTTGTATTCCGTACCTATATTGGTTCTGGTTTATCAATGTTTCTTCTAGTTATTCTCTAGTTATTGCTCCTGTCTATAGCTTCGACTCCTTAAAAAATGGTAGTCGAGGCTTTCCTGCCAAGGAGACAGGAAGCGAGATTTTTGGTCCTGCCTCCCTGAACAAAGGGCGGGAAAACCCGAGCTCCAAGATGCCCTTCTTCCTCAGAGCGGAAAGTGCCCTCTCGGTGAGTAACAAGGCTACATTCTCAGTCAATCGGTCGAGCCTTTTCATTTCTTTTGGCTACAGGAATAGTACTTGTGCATTCTTCCTTGATAATATCTCTTGTTTCAACCCATAGTTCTTCTGGTTCTCATTCAGTTTAACTTAGTAATGCAAATCTGTTCTTTACCTGATCTTTAAAATCTTCAGGAATGCTGCTGAAATTGTATTTTGGCACTATGAATGTTTTGATGTTTTTCTTCAGTTTTATTCTAATTTTTGATATTAACAATTCATGATCTTTACCACAGTCGGCTCCTGGTCCTATTTTAGCAGAGAGAAGAAAGCTGCTCCATCTTCTGCTTACAATGATGTCATCTATTTGATTTCTATACTGCTGTCCAGTGATGCCCTTGTATACAATGTTCGTGATGGACAAATTGTTGTCTTCACAGAATTCTAGGAGTCGTTCTCCTGCTTCATTTCATGCTCCAAATCTGCCACCAATATTTGATTCTGCTTTGTTTCCTACTTTTGCATTCCATTCACCTGTGATTATCAGCACATCTTATTCTGGCATGTGATCCATTTCTTCCTGGACACTTTCATAAAAGCTTTCCGTTTCTTCCTCATAAGCATCTGTAGTTAAGGCATTAATTTGAATTTGCATTATAGCCCCTGACTGCTTGTGCTACATCTTGCCTCACTATTAAAGCAACTCCATTTCTTCTGTTTTTGTCATGCCTTGAGTAAAACACTTTGTAATTTTCTGACTGACAATGTCCTAATCCAGTCCAGTTTAGTTCATTCACTCCCAGGACTGAAATGTTGCACCCCAAGACCGCATTAGCCTCTTTTGCCCCTGCCTCACACTCAATGCTCATATTCAGCTTACACTCCATCCGTACCCCAAGATCATGTTCAGGCATGCTACTACCCAGAAGGGCTGTGTAGTTGCACATGGGTGGGGCTTCCAGACGATGATTCAAAAAGCGATTGTTTCCCTCCTAATGCGAGGGTGTCATAAATACAGCCCGGGGGCCGTATCCAGCCCCTTGAGAGCTCTTATCTGGCCTGCCAGGCCGTTACCCATCCCCCCAGTCTCAATCTGGACCTGCAAGGCATGGCCCAACCAAGTGACATTTATGTCACATCCATCCCTTGTAACAAATGAGTTCAACACTCCTGCCCTAATGTTATATAATTCTCCTGTCTAGACATTAGGAAGAACTTTCTAACAGTTAGAGCAGTTCCTCGGTGGAACAGGCTTCCTCGGGAGGTGGTGAGCTCTCCTTCCCTGGAGGTTTTTAAGAAGAGGCTAGATGGCCATCTGTCAGCAGTGCTGATTCTGTGACCTTAAGCAGATGATGAGAGGGAGGGCATCTTGGCCATTTTCTGGGCATGGAGTAGGGGTCACTGGGGTTGTGGGGGAGGAGGTAGTTGTGAACTTCCTGCATTGTGCAGGGGGTTGAACCAGATGACCCTGGTGGTCCCTTCCAACTCTATGATTCAGAAGTCTATCCTCCATCCAGTATGCGTATTCCTCATTTTTGTCCCGCAGATGTAAAACTTGATACTTTCCCTTGTTGAATTTCATCTTGTTCACATCTGCCCACTTTTCCAGTGTGCTTAGATCTTGCTGAATTCCATCTCTATCTTCTGGGGGTGTTTGCTGCTCCTCCCAATTTGGTGTTATCTGTAAATTTAATGATTAGTCCCTCAGATTTTTCTGCAAACCTGGGTTTCCAGAAATATCTGTCTTGTCTGTCCATGGCTCCAGCCTCCAGATTTAAGTCTGTCCACATTGTTGTGTAAAGAAAAGGAAAACAATGTATTTAAAGACACTTCTCTTTAAAAAGCATTTCTTTTCCCGTTCTGTGTGCTTCCTACATGAAGACATGTACCTGCTAACTGGTATTTCTAAATTTTATTCTTTTTATATTTCTATCTCTCTTTTGCAGTTCCAGAAGGGAGGGAGATGGTGGAGAATGAATCTGCAAGGGTGGTCGTGGGAAAAGACGAAGATCTGCATGGGGAAGCAAAATCTGGGAATCAAGTGGTACCAAGGCGAGAGTGCAAAAGGAAAAGGAAAGCAAAAGAGAAGCAGAGGAAGAAATTGGGTGGCTGTCAGAGCACAAAACAAAGTGACGTCTCAGCCCAAGAAGAAATGAAGAAGAGAAAGATAAGGGATAAGGGGTCCGTAAAAGAGACAAGGATCGGCTATAAATTTAGTGTTAAAGCATGTCAGAATGGTACAGTGTGCGGGAAAACATATAAATGCTTGGAATGTGGAAAGAGCTTCAGTACACTAACTACATATGAAAGGACACATACAAGAAAGAAGCCATGTAACAGCCTGGAGTGTGGAAAGTGCTTATCTCAAAATGCCAACGTAACTCAGCATCAAAGGGCTCACACAGGGGAGAAGCCATATAAATGCCTGGAGTGTGGAAAGTGCTTCTCTTGGAGTGGTGGCCTAACTAAACATCAAAGGGTTCACACAGGGGAGAAGCCGTATAAATGCCTGGAGTGTGGAAAGTGCTTCTCTCATAGCTCCTCCCTAACTAATCATCAAAGTGTTCACACAGGGGAGAAGCCATATAAATGCCTGGAGTGTGGAAAGTGCTTCTCTTGGAATAGTGAACTAACTAAACATCAAAGGGTTCACACAGGGGAGAAGCCATATAAATGCCTGGAGTGTGGAAAGTGCTTCTCTTGGAGTGGTGGCCTAACTAAACATCAAAGGGTTCACACAGGGGAGAAGCCGTATAAATGCCTGGAGTGTGGAAAGTGCTTCTCTCATAGCTCCTCCCTAACTAATCATCAAAGTGTTCACACAGGGGAGAAGCCATATAAATGCCTGGAGTGTGGAAAGTGCTTCTCTGGGAATGGCCATCTAACTCAACATCAAAGGCTTCACACAGGGGAGAAGCCTTATAAATGCCTGGAGTGTGGAAAGTGCTTCTCTCGGAATGACAACCTAACTAAACATCAAAGGGTTCACACAGGGGAGAAGCCATATAAATGCCTGGAGTGTGGAAAGTGCTTCTCTCAAAATGGCCAACTGACTCAGCATCAAAGGGTTCACACAGGGGAGAAGCCATATAAATGCCTGGAGTGTGGAAAGTGCTTCTCTCAAAATGGCCAATTGACTCAGCATCAAAGGGTTCACACAGGGGAGAAGCCATATAAATGTCTGGAGTGTGGAAAGTGCTTCTTTCAGAAAGGCGAACTAACTCAACATCAAAGCGTTCACACAGCGGAGAAGCCTTATAAATGCCTGGAGTGTGGAAAGTGCTTCTCTTGGAGTAGTGCCCTAACTAAACATCAAAGGGTTCATACAGGGGAGAAGCCATATAAATGCCTGGAGTGTGGAAAGTGCTTCTCTCAGAGTAGCGACCTAACTAAACATCAAAGAGTTCACACAGGGGAGAAGCCATATAAATGCCTGCAGTGTAGAAAGTGCTTCTCTCAGAGTAGTGACCTAACTAACCATCAAAGGCTTCACACAGGGGAGAAGCCATATAAATGCCTGGAGTGTGGAAAGTGCTTCTCTTGGAGTAGTGTTGTAACTAAACATCAAAGGCTTCACACAGGGGAGAAGCCATATAAATGCCTGGAGTGTGGAAAGGGCTTCTCTCAGAGTAGCAACCTAACTCAACATCAAAGGGTTCACAGAGGGGAGAAGCCATATAAATGCCTGGAGTGTGGAAAATGCTTCTCTCGGAATAACCATCTATCTGAACATCAAAGGGTTCACACAGGGGAGAAGCCATATAAATGCCTGGAGTGTGGAAAGTGCTTCTCTGGGAATGGCCATCTAACTCATCATCAGAGGGTTCACACAGGGGAGAAGCCATATAAATGCCTGCAGTGTGGAAAGTGCTTCTCTCAGAATAGCATCCTAACTCAACATCAAAGGGTTCACACAGTGGAGAAGCCATATAAATGCCTGGAGTGTGGAAAGTGCTTCTCTCGGAATGACCATGTATCTGAACATCAAAGGGTTCACACAGGGGAGAAGTCATATAAATGCCTGGAGTGTGGAAAGTGCTTCTCTGGGAATGGCCATCTAACTCGTCATCAAAGGGTTCACACAGGGGAGAAGCCTTACAAATGTCTGGAGTGTGGAAAGTGCTTCTCTCGGAATGACATCCTAACTAAACATCAAAGGGTTCACACAGGGGAGAAGCCATATAAATGCCTGGAGTGTGGAAAGTGCTTCTCTCAAAATGGCCAACTGACTCAGCATCAAAGGGTTCACACAGGGGAGAAGCCATATAAATGTCTGTAGTGTGGAAAGTGCTTCTTTCAGAAAGGAGAACTAACTCAACATCAAAGGGTTCACACAGGGGAGAAGCCTTATAAATGCCTGGAATGTGGAAAGTTTTTTATTTGGAAAAGCTACCTAACTGTACATCAAAGGGTTCACACAGGGGAGAAGCCGTATAAATGCCTGGAGTGTGGAAAGTGCTTCTCTTGGAATGCACAACTAAGTACACATCAGAGCATTCACAGAGAGGAGAAGCCATATAAATGTCTGGAGTGTGGAAAGTGCTTCTCTAAGAATATCAACCTAACTCAACATCAAAGGGTTCACACAGTGGACAAGCCATATAAATGCCTGGAGTGTGGAAAGTGCTTTTCTCGGAATGACCAACTATCTGAACATCAAAGGGTTCACAGTGGAGAAGCCACATAAATGCCTGGAGTGTGGAAAGTGCTTCTCTCAGAATGGCAACCTAACTAGACATCAAGAGGTGCACAGAGAGGAGAAGCCATATAAATGCCTAGAGTGTGGGAAGTGCTTCTCTCAGAATGGCACCCTAACTAAACATCAGAAGGTCCACAGGGGAGAAACCACATGAAATAATGGAGTGTGGAATGAGATTCTTTCACAGCCGTAACCTTCCCTTACACCCCAATGAGTCTAACCAGCTTAACTCACCTCATTGGAGCTGAAAAAATGCTGTGTAACACTGTAGGATTCTCCAGAGAAGACTAAAGTTTGATGAAAGGCTACTGAAGACAAATGGGTTTCTAAATAGAATCACAGAATTATATAATGTATCTAGTCTAGCCCCTTGTTCAATGCAGGATCAGTTTAGAGCCTTCCAGACAAGTGTTTGTTCTGCTGCTGGTTAAAGATTTCCAGTGAGGGGGAATTCCGTTGAACAACTCTTACTGTAAAAACGTTTTCCTACTATCCAGATGGTATCTTTCCACCTGAAATTCAGCCCATTTTTTCGAGTCCTGTCTTCGTCTGCCAACAGGAACAGCTCCCTGCCCTCCTCTAAGGTACAGTCCGTCAAATAATTAAAGATAGAAGTCATGTGTCCCCTCAACCTCCTCTCCTCCAGACTAAACATTCCCAAGTCCCTCAGCTTTTCCTCATAGGGCTTGTTCTCCAGGTCCCTGATTGTCCTCGTCACTCTCCTCTGCTTCTGCTCTATTCTGTCCACATCCTTTGTGGCTATGTACTGTCGTACGCTATCTAGTATTTACTGGGAGGGAAGGCTAAGTAAGTATTTAGATAGTTAGCTTTCTTGTTTTTGTGCCGTTTTATTGCTACAGATATTTAACTTGTATTTCTAAATCTTTTTCTTATTTTTCTATTCAATAAAGCTTTTTCTACTTTAAGTGTGTGAGATACTGGTCCAAACCTAGAACACCTTGGTTGTGTTACTCAAAGGTGTGTGTGTGTGTAAAGTGCCGTCAAGTTGCAGCCAACTTATGGCGACCCCTTTTGGGGTTTTGAGGTGGTTTGCCGGTGCCTTCCTCTGCATAGCAACCTTGGTATTCCTTGGTGGTCTCCCATCGAAATACTAACCAGGGCTGACCCTGCTTCTGAGATTTGACGAGATCAGGCTAGCCTGGGCCATCCAGGTCAGGGCACTCAAAGGAGATGGGTTCGAATAGCTTGCTTTGTGTTTTTCTGTTTTGTATTTATTATGTAATACCTGCTCTCAAGTAAACTTGCCAGACTTGGTTGGGGCATGATACACTCCATGTATAAATCACCTGTATGGATGTTAATCATACAGCTAGAAGTGCAAATTTTCTCCATTTCCTACCTCTATGCATATTTCTTCAAATCTGATCATGCTGATTACATGGTGCATTGTACATCTGCATGCTGACTTACATTTGTAACATGCCTCCCTCCTTCTGACAGACATAAAAGAGTTGATGGGTCTTTAATTTTATTTGTATCTGACAAAATGAACGTTGATCCACAAAGCTTCTACTCTGGAATTTTGTTGGCTCTTAAGCTGGTAGGTAAAGGTAAAGGTTCCCTGAGCAAGCACCGGGTCATTCCTGACCCATGGGGTGACGTCACATCCTGACGTTTTCTAGGCAGACTTTGTTTATGGGGTGGTTTGCCAGTTCCTTCCCCAGTCATTTTCCCTTTACCACCAGCAAGCTGAGTACTCATTTTACCAACCTTGGAAGGATGGAAGACAGGGCATTATCGCACCATGTCTGGGAAACGGGGGGAAAACACCTAAAGAGCATTCGTGCTCGATGCGAGTTGCTATTTTCCTCCCGCACCTCTGTCTGTTCTAACGTCCAGAGACGTCTCTGAAACGCTTGCCTTCTGAGCGCACCTCCAATGAAAAGAGCGCTCCCAAGAGATAAGGGGGCATGGAGGAGCGCCCCCTCATCATTTCAATACGCCTGTGTTGTATCATCAGTGCATCCAGACAATAGGGCAATGGGCTCACTCCCCCCCTTCCTGTAGTTCTCACACACGCACAAACCTTGGCAAAGTTGGGGGATGGGAGGATGTGATTGGGGGTGGGGAAGGGGGAGGAGGGTGCTGCTTACATTATTTGGAGAGTAAGAAAATTTATTTTCCCCTCCACTAAACATGAAATTCCAGTTGAGGTGAGGGAGAGAACAGAAAATTCACCATTGTGATCTGGAGGGTGCTCGGCAAAACAATCCACCTGCTCAAGCTTGAGTGATGGAACAGTCCAACCACAAACCAATCAAAATGAGAGTGCACAGCTGAAATTGTCCCTACTGTGATCCCGTAGCCTGTGCTCTCCCACCCCCTCCCCCTTATGTCTCATCGCTACTGGACACCAGGGCCTCAGCCTTCCACAGAAGGGGCCACGTGCATGGAGTGGTGTGGGCAAGGGAGTGGAAAAGGAAGGGATGAAGAAGAGTTGGCTTTTATATGCCGACTTTCTCTACCACTTAAGGAAGAATCAAACCGGCTTACAATCGCCTACCCTTCCCCTCCCCCTCCCCACAACAGATACCCTGGGAGGTAGGTGGGGCTGAGAGAGTGTGACTAGCCCGAGGTCACCTGGCTGGCTTCGTGTGGAGGAGCAGGGAAACCAACCCGGTTCACCAGATTAGCCTCCGCCGCTCATGTGGAGGAGTGAGGAATCAAACCCGGTTCTCCAGATCAGAGTCCACTGCTCCAAACCACCACTCTTAACCACTGCACCACACTGGCACCCTGAAAGCAACAGTGACCCTGAGAAAATGGTCCTCTCCCGCCGTGCCTTTCGGCAGCTGGAAAAAACCCACTTCCTGAGAAAGCAGCGTTTTAAATGCCACTAAGAAAAAAACCATGCTGGATCAGACCAAGGCCCATCAAGTCCAGCACTCTGTTCACACAGTGGCCAACCACACAAACACATTAAACTAAAGGCTGTGGGAGCTGCTATCTCTGTGATCACTGAAGCCCCCTCCCCTTTTCAGGAAAACCAACCAACTCTCTGGAGGGATCCTTGGCGAGCCCCTCTCTCTGCCTCCAGAGACACCCGGCTCACATGTTTCTCCACTGTGGCTTTTATGCACAGGCACACTTTGACTTTTTGGCAGCTCTGTTGGCCAATGAGAAAATGTTCTCTGAGCAGAAGATTCCAGCAATTTTACTGGCGGGGGTTGACCAAAGAATTACCGTTTCTGTGGCCAAGTTCCAACCTTCTGCAATGAAAATACCAGCTGAAATAACATCCAGTTCATAATTTACCTAGACTCCCACCTTTTAATAGTAGGTAACGTTAGACAAGTGATGCATAGAGAGATTTTATGTAGTTAATTAATTTTATATCAGTGTTTTAATCAGTTTTCTTCTTCAGTTTTTAAGTGTTGTACTCTGCTTCTGAATGGCCTGTGGGCCGTAATACAGACTGACTTGGCTTCAGACTAGCTACGAAGTCAGAAAGCTTGAGAATGACACTCATCGGAATCACATTCTCTAGAGGAGGCAACAGAAGGTTTTTAAAGTTAAATATAAAATTAATTCAATTAAAATACATAAACAAACAACACTAGGAGGAGGTATTGTCAAAGGCTTTCCCGGTCAGAGTTCATTGGTTCTTGTAGGTTATCCGAGCTGTGTGACCGTGTCTTGGAATTTTCTTTCCTGATGTTTCGCCAGCAGCTGTGGCCGGCATCTTCAGAAGAGTAACACTGAAGGACAGTGTCTCTCAGTGTCAAGTGTGTAGGAAGAGTAATATATAGTCAGAAAGGGGTTGGGTTTGAGCTGAGTCATTGTCCTGCAAAAAGTAATGTGTTAATCATTGTCCTGTAAGTATCAAGATAATGTGCTAATGATGGTGTGGTATGTCAATATGGAACCATTGTATCCTGAAGTGATCTGTTAATGTGTGAAATCCAAAGCTAATCTGCATGGCTATTGTGGACTGTAGCCTTTGTTAGTCTGGAGGTTTTCAGGACAGGAAGGCAAGCCTTATTCATTCTTAAACTCTCTTCTTTTCTGTTAAAGTTGTGCTGATGTTTATTAATTTCAATGGCTTCTCTGTGCAATCTGACAAAATAGTTGGTAGAATTGTCCAGTCTTTCAGTGTCTTGGAATAAGACCATGTGTCCTGTTTGTGTCAGTCCATGTTCAGCCACTGCTGATTTCTCAGGTTGGCCAAGTCTGCAGTATCTTTCATGTTCTTTTATCCTTGTTTGTATGCTGCGTTTTGTGGTCCCGATGTAAACTTGTCCACAGCTGCAAGGTATACGATATACTCCTGCAGAGGTGAGGGGGTCTCTTTTGTCTTTTGCTGATCATAGCATTTGTTGTATTTTCTTGGTGGGTTTAAACACTGTTTGTGGGTTGTGTTTTTTCAAAAGTTTCTCCATCCTATCAGTGACTCCTTTAATAAATGACAAGAATACCTTTCCTATGGGAGACTGTTTTTCCTGAGTTTTCTTATTTTTGTTTGGTTTAATGGCCCTTCTGATTTCATTCTTGGAATAGCTGTTTGCTAGCAGTGCGTGATTTAGATGATTAATTTCTTCCTTGAGAAACTGTGGTCCACAGATCCGTCTTGCACGGTCCATTAATGTTTTGATTATTCCTCTTTCCTGTCAAGGGTGATGGTTGGAGTTTTTGTGTAAGTAGCGATCTGTGTGAGTTGGTTTCCGGTAGACCTTGTGACCTTACTGACCTAACGTCATCCGTAAAACAAACTTTCAGTTAGGTCACAAGGTCTACCGGAACCCAACTCACACAGATCGCTACTTACTACTTATTTTGTTCAGGAAAAACAATAGTTGTAGTTTGGAGATCAGTGGTAATTCCAAAAGAGCTTCTGGCACCACCTTCCTTTTGTTAACCCTAGCATGGTGTAGTGGTTAAGAGCGGTGGTTTGGAGCGGTGGAAGGGAATGTGATTTTAAGCCAGTTTGAGTCTCCCTTAAGTGGTAGAGAAAGTCGGCATATAAAAACCAACTCTTCTATTTTGCATAACACCAGGCCTTCCTTTGCTTTCAAAAACGTGTATTTGACCCCCCCCCCCAAAAAAGGTTTAAACGATAATTATAAAGATGTAAGAACCACAAGTAACCTGCTCCACATCTCTCCAAATAACTTAGTTTGGCAAATATGTTTCTCCCCTCTTCCATTTTGTTTTTACAACATCCCTGTGAAGTTTTTATGCTGTTGTTACCCACAGAGCCATGCTCAGCAGAGTTACATGAGGCATTAATGCACATTGGGACTGCATTGCCAGAGAATGTCACGGTCACATGAGGATTCGAACCCAGTTCTCCCAGTTCCTAGTCAGATTCTCTGACCACTGCGCTGGGTCCCAGGACCCTTCCAGTGACTTGAAGATGGCTTCCATTTTCTGAGGTGGGGTTTGGGTCAGAGGCTTGGGCAGCAAGGTCCTTTCCAGATGGCTGTTTAGGATCACAGTGGGCTAGAATGGCTTTTTTTGGACCTAGTGATCTAATCTTGCCTTTTTAATAATTACTGAAAACTCTTGAGACTAATGACGGGGAATTTATTGAAGGTTCCAAGGAGGGTTGCCCAATGATGCACTCCAAACAAAACAGAGCCGTTAAAGTATTCCTTTATTAAAAGATCGAGCTGAGAAGTTCATCTAGTCTGTTACTTAAAGACAAGGAAGTTCTAAAGAGCTCATTATGTATACAACTTTTATAGTTTTAATGACATCACAGCATTACTGAGGAAGAACTGCAAAAGAAGAATTATACCATCCAATTAGACATAGGCAAGTATTGACGCATTCATGCAGCTTAGAAATTGTATCTAGCTTCTTGTAGCCTCAGGGAGGATAACTCAAAATTCTACTCTGTACCACCTTATCAGCGTCCAAGGACGGAGGCCTTGTTTTCTTTGACAATAGTCCTTTTAAAATAGCAAAGCCAGCTTAAAAACTTGTCAGGGTACAAAGACCCATTATCAACCAGAGAAACTTAGCAGACAATAAAGATGGCTCCGCTTATGCCAAGTTAAAACTCACCCACACTAAGAACTCACAGTTATAGCAACATAGTAATATCTTTGGTAGCCCTTTGATGTCTAGGGATGGGGCAAATGAGTTGCTTTATAATTTGGATACAAGACAGTGCCTTTAAAGATAAGAACATCAGAAGAGCCCTGCGGAATCAGACCAGTGGTCCATCCTGTCTCATACTGTGGCCAACCACCAAAGGCCCAATAGAGCTTAGAGGCCAAGGCCCTGATATGGCCTCCTGGCACTGGGATTCAGAGGTTGACTGCCTTTGAACATGGAGGTTCTCTTTAGTCACCAGGGCTAGTAGCCACTGATAGAGCTATCCTCCACAAATCTTTCGAATTGCCTTTTAAAGCTGTCCGTGCCGGTGACCATCATTACATCCTCTGGCAGTGAATTCTACAGCTTAATCACTTGTTGCTCCAACCTCATCTACATATCTAATTCTCAACCTGGCTGCATCTGTGGAAACTTAATTTTGTGAATCGTGGCCAGCTGGCGAGAAGGAAGACTTTCCCACAAACTTGGGGCAACCTTTGGGTATGCAGAAAAATCTAAAAAAAAATCCAAAGCACACGCAGACATATATACACATATGCATGGGTATTATCAAGACAGAGAGGAGATCTGGGAGATCCAAGTAGTCCAAATTCTCACTTTGCAATGTTAGCTCGCTGGGTGACCCTGGGCTAGTCACACACTCTCAACCTAACTTACCTCACAGGGTTGTTGTGAGGATAAAATGGAGGACAGGAGACTTAGATAAGCCTCATTGGGTTCCTATTGGGGGAAAGTTGGGGTATATAAACAAAATTGATAAATAAAGTGAATAAGAGTCTTTCCTGTTGTTGATTTTTTTAGGTGAATTTTTTTGTTTTATTTTTTTAAAAAATTTTATGGCTGATATACATTTTAAACAATGTGACCCGCCCTGAGCCTGGCCTCGGCTGGGGAGGGCGGACAAGAAACCGATAAATGATTTGTGTTGCAGCTCTTCCTTTATCGTTCAATTCTCTGCCTACTTAGAACCAAGGTGAATGTGGCCTCCACACCTCGCATGAGAGGATGCCCGGCTAAAATGTTCCGTCCACAGAGGCTCGTGAGTCCACTCTGGGGGATTTTAGGATTCCAAACGTGTGTTCTGTTGAGGCCCCAGTGGAGACGTGGAAAGTGAAGCTCCTTGAAACTATCAACAAGGTTGCCCCTCCCCGATCTCTCCCACCCATGCGTTGAAACCCTGGTTTACCACAGAGCTGGATGACCTGAAAAGGGTTGGGAGATGTCTAGAACGGCGCTGGCAGAGAACTCTTAGTGAACCGGACAGATCTTGCTGTCGAGCTCATGGGAAGACCTATGAAGCTGTGGTGACGGCAGCAAAGAAAGCTTCCTCCTCTGCTATTGCAGCACCCGCTAGTTCACGTTCCTCCCAACTGCTCCAGGGAGCTCAGCAATGGCTGGTGCCTAAATCTGAGCCTCTGATATCCCAGGAACAGATGATTAGCTGTGATACTTTTGCCAAGGTTTTTGATAGGTGTTGATCCTGGGATCTGTGAAGACCACTCTGCCACTCAGCAAGCGCCCCTCCTCTGGCCTAGTCAAATCAACAAGGCCATTCCTCGCCTCCTCCCATCAGCCTCTGCCACTCAAACAAAGGACTGTGGGAGAGCCAAAGAAGAAAACGGGCTGCAAGGATTTGCTAGCAGGAACCTAACAGGATGTTGTCCCTCTCTCTCAATCAGAGCCCTCCTCATCGACACATTCACAGCACCAATGTATTAGCATCAATGCCCTTTATGCTCTTTTTTTCAGGCACTGTAAGATCCCCAGGTATGGGAGCTCCGTTCTTTCTTCTGTGGCAAACAAAAGTATGTTCTGAAATTCAAGAGGGCCAAAGGAAGATGACAGCCTCTCCGTTCTCCTCTGTATTCATGGTAAAAGGGAAACGATCCTTACCCACAGAGCCCACAGTCTTGTAATTTTCCTCCATAACTTCCCTGTAAAGTTTTCTTTGGCCTGGATCCAGCAGAGCCCATTCCTTCACTGTGAAGAACACGGCCACCTCCTCAAAGGACACTGGCGATCTCTGAAAGAGGAAACTGTAACTCAGTAGATCTTTTCCTGTCTCTGAGCACTGAAGAATGAAAGAAGAATCCATTGACCATTCAAGAGTGAAGAAACCCCATTGGCCAGTCAAGTGGGTGAAATAATGTAATACATCAAACCGATTGCAAGAAAAATTGTGTTCTTTTCCCCCCAGACTCTGACAGGTATAATATAGTTTATGTATTTTTAAAGAAGAAAAATAACAGGGGGGGGGGGAAGCTAAGTATACACAGAGACATATAGCAACAGTGGTGGCAGATCTACTGTTAAGTCTCTATAAAATGTTTTCAAATATCTACAGTTCTAAGGTCCTCAGTCCATTGATTTACCGGAGGTGGGCATCTATTTATTCCTCCAATGCTGTAATAATACAACCCCTTTTGCTGCAGTCAGGGTGCTGTGACAGCAGGTAGACTTCCCCTGACTATGGAAGATCCACTGATTTAGCAATTGGTAATAATCTCTTTTCCTTTCTGTAAATGTATTAGGACAGCAAGGGAATAGCTTGTTGCTGGGCAGAATATCTCTGTATGTCTGTGTGCTAAGGAAGTGGGTTAAGAGTCATGGAGGGTTACAGTAAACCATAACAAGAACTGGGTGAAACTGGTATTCTACTGTTACTCTACTGCCGCCTCGATGTCTAGAGTGTTATCAGCCTACCCTGAATGTTGATGGGTTGCCATATCTTGAATTTGGATAAATATCTCTCCCTCAGTACGATCGGGGCTCAGAGATTTCTGCCCATTGGGGCCTCTGAGTCAGCAGCTGCAAATAAACGGTTTTCTTGAAATAACGATCTCGGGTCTCTCTCTCCCCACACGAACCCCTGCTTACCACATCAGCGCAGGTTGTAATGCAAAACTAGATGCGAGTCACAACTCCCTCGCACAAAAACCAAAAGTCTGGACACACCGAAAGCACAGCTCCGTTACAGGAGCAGAATATGCCTCTTTTTTGGGGGGGGGGTCAGCCTGTGGAGGGTGGGGAAAAAGACACTGGAAGTGCAGCCAGCTAAGGGGGGAAGGGAAGCAGCTAAGGACGGGCAAGGAAGGGGGCTGCAGGGTCAGACCAAGGGGTCCGTCTTTGTCAGAGGTTCCCAAAGTGATGCCTGCTGACGACCCCTTTCCTGGCGCCCACCAAAGGTTTTTAGGAAGCGGGCGGAGGTTTTGCCCAGCAGGGCTCCTGACTGACTACTGCAGATCTCATTGGCTGCGCAGGTTTTTTAAAATTGTGGCTTTGGCAGCTGCCCCCCCCCATCGCACAAAAGGATCCCCACAGTGGGACTCACGTTAAGCCGTGGAAGACATTTTTTTGGGGGGGGGGTCTGGTCCCGCCTCCCATTTCCCTGCTGCTGCTGCGCCCACCCTGCCGGGTCTGAACTCCCAAACTGTGTCTGCAGGCGGCTCAAAAGGGTCGGGGGACCCCCGGGGGGCTGAGGGGGGGGGCTCAAGCACGGAGGGCACGCAGGGCTGGTGGATGGGGGGACACATGAGACGGGGTTGGAACAGGACCCCACCCCCCCATGCCCAGGTCTTGCCCGGGGAAGCCCCCCCTCTCTCTCCCCACGCTCCCTCTGTCCACCTCCCCTCTTGCCCCCTCCCCCATTGCAGGAATGTCTCCCCCCCTCCCCGCAACCCCCCAACTCACCTCCCCCGCAGCAGCCCTGCAAGATCCTGATTCTCCCTCCCGCCGGGGAAAAGGAGCAGGGAGAGGAGCAGGAGACCCCTGCAGGGACGCCATGCCCCCCCCAGACCCCTCCCCTCCTGCACCGAGAACGCGTGGAGTTTACAGCTTTGGTCGCCGCAAGGCTTTCTGGGAAATGTAGTTCACTGCGACAACCTGCCCCAGGCGGAGCCGAGGGGTGCCCAATGCGGGTGGGGAAATTCCAGCGAGTTGGGGGTGGAGCCTGAGTGGGGGCAGGAGTCCAGGAGGGGGAGTCAGCGGTGGGGTGCTGTGCTGCTTGGCACGCCAGGGTAGAAAAACATGGTTCTGGAGCAAAGATCCTCAAGGGTGCTCAGGATTTTTGTGCTGGGTCCTCCCAAATTCATGGTCAAATTACCTATCATGCCCATAGCCACAGGATCCGGTGCTTTGAGTCTAGGTTTTTGAGCCATGGTGGTTCCAATTAAAAGGTGGGCCCCTGCTTTTTGTGGTTCAGTATGTCACCATGGATGTGATATGCAATTTGTTGCTGACCCCACATGAAAATCTGAGGATCCATGCTTTGGATCTATGCTTCTGCACTTTGACAGTGCCACGAAGTGATAGATTTGCACATTTTGTGGCCCAGTCTGGCCATGGACGGGGTAAGTGATTCGATGGTGAATCACTTTAAAATCCTATGGATCCATGAAGATCTGTGCTTTCGATCCAGGTTATATGCCACGGGGGCTCCACAAAGCGGTGGAGCTGCGATTTCTGTGGTGCCATCGGTGGACGTGGATATGCTGAGTGATTTGACGGTGAATTTGGGGTAAAAATCCCAAGGATCCATGCTTTAGATCCATGTTTTTGCACCATAGTGGCACCGCAAAGCGACAGATCCATGAATTTGATTATGAGTTTCGGGTGTCCCCACATAAAAATCCTGAGGATTCATGCTTTAGCTTCGAAAAACAGGAAAAGGGGAGGAGGAAGAACCCAACCTTACAAAACCAAAAACTGGGTACCCAAGGTTGGGTGGAACAGTTAAAAGAATAATAGAGAAATATATTTTATTTTAAGGTGCTATATAAAGATCAATATGGCAATACATTAACTGAACAGGACAAAATAAAGGTGGGAACAATACACTTAAGAACTATACAGAAGAGATGAAAGGATGACAGACTCCTTCCAAGAAGAATCTTTTGAAGAAGAACCTAGTATTAGAAAGTGCAGTGAAAGCTGCACTAAGAGCAATTGTGAGAAACAAATCACCAGGAGCAGGTGGGATATCAATAGAGCTATTCCAAACAGCAGAAACGGAGTCCATTAAAATCCTGACGAGAATATGCCAACAAATATGGAAAACAAAACAATGGCCCACAGCCTGGAAACGATCGGTTTACATCCCAATTCCCAAGAAAGGAGATGTCAAAGATTGCAGCAACTATCAAACCATCACAGAATGATAGCAGTTTTATTCTCTATTCTTTGTCTAATTATGGCTAGCATGAAATTTACCTTTTTCACAGCAGCCGCATACTACCACCCCAAGATCCCTTTCTTGGTCTGTTGCTGCCAGCACAGATCCCATCAGTGTATATGAAATTGGGACTTTTTGCCCCAATATGCATCACTTTACACTTGCTCACATTGAATCTCATTTGCCATTTTAATGCCCATTCCTCCAGAAATCTTTTTGGAGCTCTTCACAGTCCCTTTTTGTTTTAACCACCCTAAATATTTTGGTATCATTTGCAAACTTGGTGGAAGGTTGGCTTGGGCAGGAGAGGGAGGGGAGACCAGAGTGTGCGGCAGAGGGACATGGACTTTTGATAGTCCCATTTTATTTCTAGGACTGCAGGTCCTCTGTTTCTCTAATCAGGTAACCAGCAAATGAATCAGCACCTGTGAGAATCTTTCTATCCTTTATTGAAACAGGGAAAGGTTCTTTTTATTAAACAACAGTATACAATAGAGACCAAAAATTATTGAACTTACAGAGTGTACATAGACAGGCAAGTACTATCAAAGAGGCTAACATTATTCTAATGCAGATCAAAAACTAGTCGTCTGTTAGAACAAATCAGAATTCAGTCTCTTGTTCATTGCTCTTAAGGAATATCAAATAAGCCCAAAGGGTCCCTATATCTTACCAAACAGGGGTCCTTCAATCTCTGACTGCTGAGCTTCAGCAAGAAAAACTGATTTGGTCTTCACAAGCAGGCATAGTTATAGAGAAAGCTTATCTTTCTGATCAATCTCTAAAGTCACTTATCACAATCATGTGACTGCTTCTGGGTATCTGGTTAGCTATTGTGATAAGCAAAATCAGCACAAACACATCTGTTCACTTTAACAATCAATGAGCACATTTATGAAAAAGCTAGGTAAGCCATAAGCCATCTCACCAAAATACTTTCTCAGGCTTACAACAAACAAGAAGAAATCGAAAAAATATTTGTGGAGTACTATAAGCAAATTTATTCGAAAGATGATCTGCGAGAACAAGGACTCTCAACTTTTTAGCAGGTGCACAACTACCCAAACTATCACTAGAAGAACAAGAGATTCTTAACCAGAAGATAACAACTCAAGAAATTGTAGATGCCATCAACAATTTAAAACCAGACAAGGCACCTGGTCCGGATGGCTTAACACCACAATACTACAAGTTGTTAGAACAACAATTAATTCCGGTTTTACTCTCTCTCTACAACGAGGCAATTGAATACGGTAAGATCCCTCTGTCATGGCAAGAAGCATATATCTCATTGATCCCAAAAGAAGCTGCAGATCAATATCTTCCTCAAGCTTATAGACCAATATCACTACTGAACATCGACTACAAAATTTTTGTCTCTATAATCACCAAAAGATTTCAAAAATATATCGGAAACATGGTACATCCAGATCAAACAGGTTTTATTCCTAAGAGACTAATGAGAGATAATGTGAGACTGGTTCTTAGTGCAATAAAATATGCAAAGTCAAAATCATTAAAAACAGCAATGATATTTTTAGATGCAGAAAAAGCTTTCGACAACGTTTCTTGGCACTTTATTGATAAAACATTACAACAAATGGATTGTGGAAAAACTTTACTTAAAGTTTTCAACATGATTTATTCGGCGCAAAGAGCTCGTCTCTTGATTAACGGTCAGTTGTCTTTTTGTTCCAAAGTTAGGCCCTGTAAGTCTTTCTTATATCTTCTCAGAAATTTCCCCACGTCCACCAGTGATGTGATTGTCATTCTTATGTCTTTGTAAGTAAAAGCCAGGTCTTGTGGCATTATCCACCGGTACTTTATACCATTACTTTTCAGGACATTCACAAATTCTTTATAGTTATTTCTCTGAGAGAGGAGATGTCAAGGTATGTCTTTAAGAATTATCAGAGATGTCTCTCCTACAAGGATTGGATTATCATAATGGATTTTCATCATCATGTCTTTAATCCTTGTATCATAGAAAACTATCATACGATCTCTTGGTTTGGATTTTTTCATTCTTGAAGGAAAAGGTATCCTGTAGACTCTATTTATGGCCTGTTCTAGTACTTCTTGAATTTGAAATAGGTCAGCTAGCGGTGAAATCAGGGCCTCTTTGTTTCCTCCCATCTCTTCAGGTACATTGCGCAAACGAAGGTTAGTTTCTCTGACTTTCATCTCCATCATAGCTAATTGATCTTTAACTGTATTCTGGTTCGTGTGCATTGCCTCAATCTGTTTGTCATATCCATCTATCTTCTTCTTTACATCTTTATGCTCTTCTATCACCTTTTTTGACCGAGGAGTCCATCGCTTGCATATCTGTTTTCATGGTCATCATTTGAGTCTTAGCATCTTTTATATCTTCTGTAACAGCATCAAGCTTCTGATTAATGGCTTGTGATGATTGGCTAAGAGTAGTCATCATTGTAGTCAATTGAGCCATCTGTGTAGACATCTGTTCCAGTTGTTTAGCTGTCGCCTCTGATTGTTTGGCTAGCATGTCCTGCACTTTTTTCTCCATAGTCAAGTTCTGTGAGGTTTCTTTTAATTTCGTATAGGCAGGGCTATGTAATGAACCAGATTGGGGACGGTTTCCAGACATTTACATTAGTGATTATTGATAGTCATTTTAGCAAAGAGCCATTATATGTATTTAATAGAGAATATTTCACTGACTAGCTGGCAAGTTTTTTCGGCTTAAAAAAGTTGATATTTCGCCTTAAAATAGTCTATAAAAGTTTTAATACCAACGAGTTCTACCAGACGCTCTAGGTCGGCAGAATCAGGAAGTATTCAGAAAGTCATCGTCGCGGACCTTCTATCGCCTCTTCTCGATGGTTGTTACCTTCAGGAAGGGTTTTGACGCTGCACGAGTGAGACGTATTTCCGGTCCTACGACCTTCTTCCTGTTAGTTTCTTGCCGGATAGTAGAGAGGTATGGGAGATGAACTGTAGAGTCTAAGATATCCGGTCTAAGATATCCCCATGTAAAACGTGGCTGGAGGACTCTTTTATACCGGAAAAGCCCCTCGAGATTTTCTCCCTCCCCTTCCTCTAGCAGCGCGTCGGATTGGTAGATCGTGTGTCAGTCATTCAGACTCATTGTTTTGGTTTAAGCTGATCAGTTTGATAAGGTTCCTGCCGCTTTTTCTGATGGATCTCATACAAAAGAATTATCCAGTTCAGTTAAGGGAGGAACAAGGATTCCAGGGACATCTTCTTCAACCCCCCGTTACTCGATATTGCCAATATACGACGAAAGATTCTTATCTACTCACTTGGGCGTCAGGAGGTGAGGTTCCAATCTTAATGCAGTCTTTATGATGGTTATTAGGTGGAGGAGGGTTGAGTCTAATGCCGAAGTTGCGCTCTGGCGGTTGCAATCCCTTCGTGCCCGCGGGACCGGTGTCTAAATCTCCGGGGGACTTAGTAAAGCTCCCTCGGAGAATTTAGGAGGTCAAACCGCTTGGTGGGCTGCAGGGAATTCCTGCTTCCCAACCCACTTGCAAGGGTTGGGTTGGAGTGCGCTAAATCACCCCAAATTAAACGCAATCTTGGATTCCTCCCAGGAGATCCTGGGAGAACGTGGCACTCAGCCCAGCAACACCACCGGAAGTCCAGCTCCAGTAAAATGAGTTAAGCTGGCTAGACAATTGGGGTGTAAGGTAAGGCTATGGCTGTTAATAAACTTCTTTCTGCACTCCATTTTATGTGGTTTTTCCCGTGAACCCTCTAACGTCTAGTGAGGATGTCATTCTGAGAGAAGCACTTTCCACACTCAAGATATTTATATGGCTTCTCCCCCCATCCCGTCTGAACCCTTTTATGTGCATTTAATTGGTAATTTGGACAGAAACACTTTCCACACTCCAGGCATTTATATGGCTACTCCCCTCAGTGAACCCTTTGATGTTGAGTTAGGGTGCCATTCTTAGAGAAGCACTTTCCACACTCCAGGCATTTATATGGCTTCTCCCCTGTGTGAACTTTTTCATGTTGAGTTAGGTTGCCATTCTGAGAGAAGCACTTTCCACACTCCAGGCATTTATATGGCTTCTCCCCTGTGTGAACCCTTTGATGTTCAGTTAGGCGGCTACTGACAGAGAAGCACTTTCCACACTCCAGGCATTTATATGGCTTCTCCCCTGTGTGAACCCTTTGATGTTGAGTTAGGGAGCATTTCCAAGAGAAGCACTTTTCACACTCCAGGCATTTATATGGCTTTTTCCCTGTGTGAACCCTTTCATGTTCAGTTAGGTGGCTACTGACAGAGAAGCACTTTCCACACTTCAGGCATTTATATGGCTTCTCCCCTGTGTGAACCCTTTGATGTCGAGTTAGGGCGCATTTTAAAGAGAAGCACTTTCCACACTCCAGGCATTTATATGGCTTTTTCCCTGTGTGAACCGTTTGATGTACAGTTAGGGAGCATTTCCAAGAGAAGCACTTTTCACACTCCAGGCATTTATATGGCTTTTTCCCTGTGTGAACCCTTTGATGTTCAGTTAGGTGGCTACTGACAGAGAAGCACTTTCCACACTCCAGGCATTTATATGGCTTCTCCCCTGTGTGAACCCTTTGATGTTGAGTTAGGGAGCATTTCCAAGAGAAGCACTTTTCACACTCCAGGCATTTATATGGCTTTTTCCCTGTGTGAACCCTTTGATGTTCAGTTAGGTGGCTACTGACAGAGAAGCACTTTCCACACTCCAGGCATTTATAAGGCTTCTCCCCTGTGTGAACCCTTTGATGTTGAGTTAGGTAGCCATTCTTAGAGAAGCACTTTCCACACTCCAGGCATTTATATGGCTTTTTCCCTGTGTGAAACGTTTGATGTTGAGTTAGGTCACTACTCTGAGAGAAGCACTTTCCACACTCCAGGCATTTATATGGCTTCTCCCCTGTGTGAACCCTTTGATGTTGAGTTAGGTTGCCATTCTTAGAGAAGCACTTTCCACATTCCAGGCATTTATATGGCTTCTCCCCTGTATGAACCCTTTGATGTTGAGTTAGGTGGCCATTCAAAGAGAAACACTTTCTACACTCCGGGCATTTATATGGCTTCTCCATGTGAAGCCTTTGATGTACAGTTAGGTAGCTTTTCCAAACAAAGCACTTTCCACACTCTAGACATGTATATGGCTTCTCCACTGTGTGAACCCTTTGATGTACAGTTAGGTAGCCATTCGAAGCGAAACACTTTCCACACTCCGGGCATTTATATGGCTTCCCCCCTGTGTGAAGCCTTTGATGTTGAGTTAGCTGGGTACTCCAAGAGAAGCACTTTCCACACTCTAGACATTTATATGGCTTCTGTCCTGTGTGAAGCTTTTGATGTGTTGTTAGGTTGCCATTCAAAGAGAAACACTTTCCACACTCCAGGCATTTATATGGCTTCTTCCTTGTAGGTATCCTTTCATCTCCTGTTAGCGCACTACTGGAATGGAAGCTCTTTCCACATTCCAAACATTCATGTGTTTTGCAGCATGTTGTATCGTTCTGACATGCTTTATCAGTACATTTGCAGCTGAACCTTGTCTCTTTTATGGCACCCTTATACCTTGTCTTTCTCTTCTTCATTTCTTCTTGGGCTGAGACCTCTAGTTGTTTTCTGCTCTGAAAGCCAGCCAATTTCTTCTTCTGCTTCTCTTTTGCTTTCCTTTTCCTTCTGTACTCTCGCCTTGGTACGGACTGATCCTCAGATTTCACTTCCTTGTGCAGATCTTTGTTTTTTCCCGCGACCACTCTTGCAGATTCCTTCTCCCTCACCATCTCCCTCCCTTCTGGAACTGCAAAAGAGAGACAGAAATATAAAAAGAATAAAATGTAGAAATATCAGTTAGCGGGTACAGTTATTTGTCTTCATGTAGGGCTGGCTGCTTGCTCTTGCTCAACTGCAAAATGCAGTGTAATGGAGTGGTCACAGTTTCATACTAGGATCTGGGAGACCCTGGCTCAAATCCCCACTCTGCCATGGAAGCTTCGTGGATGAGTTTGGATCAGTCACATCCAGCGCCCAACGTCAGTCCTCACAGCCTCCCCAGGCCTTACTAAAGCCCCCTCCCTCGCACCCACTAAAGAGCCATGGCGAGGAGCAGGCAGTTGGCTTAGGGGCTTTCGGGTGGGGAGGAACACTGGGTTACCCCCAGCAAGTCCTGAGTCTCATCAGATTGTGAAAAGAAGGTCCCTTGGGGCCAAGAGCCGACCCTCGGGAGAGGCAGGGCTCGCAGGGGACGCGGCCCTGGCAATGCAGCCAGGGGAAGCTGTAGAGCAGGCATCCTCACCTGGAGTTGCCATGACGATAAAGAGCCTCCCAGGCCGAGGAAAGGCAGGAAGAGCAAGGGAGTGTACATGCAGGATTTAGAGGGAGAGGACTAGGGGGATAAAGGGGGCAGTTGCTGGATGCACGAAGAGGAAGATGGCTGGAAGGTCTGAGGCATTTCTCTGGACTGAGGAGGCTTGCCCCATTCTGAGACTCGGCAACTGCTCCTCACCACAGCAGAAAGAAATCTGAACACCCTGGAAAAAACATATAGTGGGGTACAACACAGCTCTGTTCTGGGCCTGGTGCTTTGCATTATTTCTATAAATGATCTGGATGAGGGTGTGCGAGGACTACTCATTAAATCTGCAGTTGACACCAAATTGGAAGGAGCAGTGAACACCCCGGAAGATAGAGATGGAATTCAGCAAGATCTGAACACACTGCGAAAGTGGGCAGATGTGAACAAGATGCAATTCAACGAGGGTAAGTCAGGCGATGCAGTGGCAAAAGAGGCTAATGCGATCTTGAGGTGCATCAACAGAGGCACAACATTCAAATCGCAAGAAGTCATAGTTCCGGTGTACGTAGCATTGGCAATCGTAAACCACTTTTGAATAGGGCTGTCAATTCGGTTCGTCTGAACAAACAGCCGAATATTCCCTGATTCGGGGGTTGTCAGTTCGGATGGAACCAAACTCAAAAAAGGCGGGAAAACGATGTGCCGAATTTGGCGAGTTTGGGCGATCGCCGGATAAATTCGGCAGGTTTGGCGTTCACCGAACCTGCCTTTCCCTGCCTTTAAAGACCCCCCCCCACCCGGTTTCAAGGGACTCCCAGGTAACTGGACGGGCGGGGGGGTCTTTAAACTGCTCCACGCGCAGCAGTTTAACCCCCCTGTCCAAAGACCAGGCCTCCCCGGGACTTCCCAGACACCGGCGGGGGCTAGCCCCCAAACTCGCGGGGGGAGAAAAGGGGTCCAGACGGCGGGAGAACAGCCCCTCCCAACCGTCCTTCCCCCCGCTCGCCGACAAACCTCCGCGGTCGGACGCCTGGCCGGGGGAGGGGGGCAAAACGCTGATGACACTCCCCCAGGGCGGGGCAGTAGCCGACCCCCACAACATACCTTTCCCCCGCAGGTTCCCCAAGGGCAGGAATGGCAGATGCCTCAAAGACAGCCCAACCGGCAGCCGGAGAGGACGGGGTAATTGGAGAGCCGGAAGTAAGCCGGCTGACGAGCGGCGTCTGCCCGCGGCTGCTTCAAAGGCCCGACGGCCAGCTGGGAAGCGGGCGAGCCCGCCCTGGGCGGGCTCGGGGAAGGCTGGGTACACGTGGCTGGGGTGGGGGAAAGGCTGCTGTAAGCCCTCAAGCGGGCGGTGGCTCTAACTGCTCCACGAGCAGTTTAAAGACCCCGCCCCCTTCTAGGGACTCCCGGGAAATCAGGGGGGGGCTTTGAACTGCTCCAGCCATGGCAGCGCAGAGCAGTTCAAAGAGCCACCCACCTTCTTTCCTGGGAGCCCCGGGAAGGGGGACAGGATATTCGGCCAAATTTATTCGGGAACGTGGAATTCCAAGCCGAATTCCGCGTTCCTGAATAGGGGGAATTCGGAGTTCGGCATTTCCCGAATAAAAACGGAACAATGTTTGCCGAATACGAATTTTTCCGAATTTTTTTTTCAACAGTCCTACTTCTGAATGTCCATCACCTCGAAAACCCTGTGAGATTAAACCATCCAAAATGAAAAAAAATATAGTACTGGAAGATGGAACCTCCAGGTCCGAGGGCTCTCAGGCAGCTAAGGAGGGAAGAGTGGAAGGCCAGTACAGGTAGCATTATTCCTAACAACGCAACTGGACTAAAGCCGAAACGACATTCAGTTGTTGACATGAATGGATGCAAAAGGAAAGTCCAAAGCTGTTCAAAGCATGGAAGGTGAGAAGCATGAATCAAGGTAAGCTTGAAATCATAAAACGAGAAATGGAACGTTTCAACATTTCAATCCTGAGAGTGAGTGAACTAAAGAGGACTGGATTAGGACATTTTTAGTCAGAAAATTACAAAGTGTTTTACTTGTGGAATGACAAAAAACAGAAGAAACGGAGTTGCTTTAACAGTGAGCCGAGATGTAGCACGGGCGGTAAGGGGCCGTAATGCAACGTCTGACCGAATCATATCAATCAGACTTCAGGGAAAGCCCAGCAACATCACCATTATTCCACTTAATGCCCCAAATACAGATGCTGATGAGGAAGAGACAGAAAGCTTTAATGCAAGTGTCCAGGAAGAAACCGATCTCACACCTGAATAAGATGTGCTGATAATCACAGGTGACTGGAATGCAAAAGTAGGAAACAAAGCTGAATCAAATATTGTTGGCAGATTCGGGCTAGGAGCATGAAATGAAGCAGGAGAGCGAACATTGTATATATGGACATCACCGGATAGCCAATATAGAAATAGATTACATAGTTATAAGCAGAAGACGGAGAAGCTCTTTTCTCTCTGCTAGAATTAGATCAGGAGCCAACTGTGATACAGACCATGAATTGTTAATTTCAAAAATTAGAATAAAACTGAAGAAAAACACCAAAACATTCATAATGCCAAAATACAATGTCAGCAACATTCCTGAAGAGTTTAAAGGCCAGGTAAAGAACAGATTTGAATTACTCAGTTCAAGTGAATGAGAACCACAAGAACTGTGGGTTGCAACAAGAGATATTACCAAGGAAGAATGCACCAACACTATTCCTATCGCACAAAAGAAATGAAAAGCCTTGATGGATGACTGAGAAAGTTCTTAAAATTGCTAAAGATAGAAGAGAAGCAAAAGTAAAAGGAGACAGAAACAGAATCAAAAGTCTAAATGCAGTGTTCCAGCGACACGCATGTAGAGACAAAGAAAACTATTATAATAACCAGTGTAATGAAAGAGAAAAGAAAAACCTAAAAGGAAGAACAAGAGATCTGCTCCACAAGATCCGAGAACTCAAAGGGAAATCTAAAGCTGAAAGATCAACATGGAAATACATTAACTGAACAGGACAAAATAAAGAAAAAGTGGGAACAATACACTGAAGAACTATACAGAAGAAATGAAAGGATGACAGATATCTTCCAAGAAGAATCTTTGAAAGAAAAGCCTGCAGTTTTAGAAAGTTAAGTGAAAACTGCACTGAGAGCGCTTGGGATAAACAAAACACCAGGAGCAGATGGGAAGTCAAAAGAGCTATTCCAAGCTACAGAAATGGAGTCCATCAAAATCTTGTCAAGAATATGACAACAAATATGGAAAACAAAATAACGGCCTACACTCTGGAAACGGCCAATTTACATTCCAGTGCCAAAAAAAGGAAATGTCAAAGAGTGCAGCAACTGTCGGACCATCACACTAATTTTTCACGCGACTATAGTGATGCTTAAAATCTTACAACAAAGAACTTCCAGGGTAAGGAAGGTAGGAGGGTTCCCGTCTGAGGCAGGGGGACAAAGGAGGCCAAAGTTCACCTCCCCGTTCTTCCAAGCTTCCAGAGAGATATTCCCTGACATGCAGAACAGCATTCAAATATTTAGCGCTTTCCTTTTCTGGTGCTGCATCATCCCCAGGGGCAGGAGTTCCATTCCTTCCTCTGTGGCAAAGGGAGTGGTCTGAAATTCAAGAGTGCCAGAAAAAGATGCCATCCCCTTTCTTCTCTTTTGTGCTCATAATAAAAGGGAAAAGATTCTTACCCAGAGAGGCGACGGTCTCATCATTTTCCTCCATAACCTCCCAGAAGAGTTTTCTTTGACCTGGATCCAGCAGAGCCCATTCCTCCTCTGTGAAGAACACGGCTACCTCCTCAAAGGACACCGCAGATCTCTGAAAGAGGAAAATATGGCCCAGGTTATCATCCGTTCCTGACCTTCAGCATCCAACAAAGGAAAAATGCCATTAGCCACTGAATAAATAAAAAGAATGTACTGGAAGTCTCCAAGAAATATAAACGCAGACAATTGCAAAGAACTGGGCTTCTCTCGGTCAAGTCAAATTAAAAGTTAAAAACAATTCTCATTGAACGTAAAGCCGACATTATACTATCTTGCACGTTTCACCCCAGAAACACATAGAAACTGTGTCTCCATGAGAAGGTTTCTGCTTTAAGCATTTTTGTCTGCAGAGACGTTCTGTGTTACTCTAAAGCCTGTCTCCAGCTCTGTAAACATAAACGGGCCTAATGAAGGTCAACATGTGTTTTGATCCATTTTTTCCTAACAGACCCAAAGCGTATCCACCCATGGGCATACGATCGATGGGGCCTCACAGGTAAGGGATGCAGGTCACAGAACATCCAGAACCCACCTGCCGCCTCGGGGTCCTTCCCAGAGATTTGTGCCTTGTGCAATGACTGCAGTTTGCACAACGCATGTTGAATTGCAAGTAAGCTATTGTATGATCTCAAAACAGATTCTGGATTTCAAACAAAAGGCAAAGAGAAACGTATTGCAGAAAAATCCCTACATTGGGGGTGGGGGAATTATTCTTATGTAGAATAATTTAAAAAAAAGCTCGTTTTACTATTCCTGGCCCCCACGAGCTCCAGAAAAGCCCTCTGATATTTTGCAGTGGAAGTGACTGTTTACTCCTGAGAAGCCAGGAAGGTGGTGGCAGCACCGATTAGTTCCCCTCCTTCTCACACACAAAAATCTTCAGATCAACTGGACTTGAGGTTTACAAAAAAAAAGCTCTGTACTCTTCAGCATGGTGGTCAAGAGCAGTGGACTCTAATCTGGTGAGCCGGGTTGGTTTCCCCACTCCTCCACATGAAGCCAGCGGGTGACCTTGGGCTAGTCACAGTTCTCTCCGAACTCTTTCAGCCCCACGTACCACAGAAGGGGCCACATGCACAAAGTTTTGGTGGGGGGAGGGGGAGAAGGGAGGGATGAACAAGGCGCCCTGAAAGCAATGCCGTGACCCTGAGAAAATGGTCCTCTTCTGCTGTGTCTTTTGGCAGCTGGAAAAAATCAGCTTCCTGAGAAAGCAGCACACGCCCCGACCGCTGCACAGACCTTTTTTTGCCAAGGAAGCGTCTCTCTCTGCTCCCTCCGGCCGCCTCTTCTACTTTTCATCCCGTTCACGCGTAATTTCTCTCCCTCCCCTATTCTTGCCCAAGAGCTGTTGAGGAAACCTGAAACTCACCTTTCCTGCAGATGTGCAAGAGCCAAATTCTCCCTCCAGCCGGGGGAAACAAGAAAGAAGAGAGGCCCCGGGGAATTCCACATCCCGTCTTTTTCCTTCTCCTCCTCCAGGAAAAACCACCCCCTGGGTGGATCGCTCTGGTGCTCCCAGGGCCTTCTGGAAAATGAAGTTCCCTGCAACAGCAAAACACAAGCAAAATGACCCCCCCCCCAATGTTTTTGGGAATGCAGAAGAGAAGGTTTTGTTGTGTGTTTGTTGTTATGTGGGGCAGCTTCACATGTACATCAAGAAATAAATCTCTGTGGTTTTTTTAACCCCCCCCCCCTTTCAGTGACCTCTGTCCTCCTCAGGCTCAATCCAAGACTGACATCTCAGCAGAGACCCACCCAAAGGCTTCCCACCTGCTACCTTAAGAACATCTTGTCACTGAGGGGAAGGCTTAGACCATACAAAAACCAAAAGGAAACTGTGGAAGCGGGGGCACAGTGGGAAATGAGGTGTCCCCCCCACAAAAGCCATGCCAAACACGGAAGGAATCGTAACATGGAAGGAATCATAATCCCCACCCCCACCTCCACTGTGGGCAAAGCAGTTGTTGCCTTAGAAGCTCCAGTTGATGGTGGGAGACAGAACTCGGGTGTCTCAAAACTGCCCCCCCCTTCAGGAGGAGGATGCGACTCGCGGTGCCAAAAAGGAACCGAATCAGACCCTCCTGCCACAGACTAGCTCTGCTCCATCCCTCCGTTCTTGGAAATAGAAGAAAACTTCCAGATGGCACCTGTCTCTGATCTGACCCACCTTAAAACAGGCTATCAGGTCTGTCCTGTAGAAAAAGCAGAATGTCAAGTAAAATGGTCAAACAGTGTCCTCCTACAACTGAAAGAGCTCCTAGCTCTTGAAGACCTACAGTTTACTGCTCGGCTTTTTAAAAACCTAGTTCTAATCAGGACCAGTTATCAATATATGAAAGTTTCATTCTGAAACTGAGACCCCTGCTATATACCACAAATGCCACCAGGTCAACCCCACCTCATAGATCTAAACCTTGGTTTGATAAAAGTTTGTATAGATGCAAAAAGGTCCCTTACCCTGGCTTATCATAAATATATTGGTGAGCACTCAGTCCAAAGACAGGAAGCACACATCTCCTTACTATCCCAGAAAAAAGCATATAAACAACTCCTGGCGGGGGAAAAAAGGGAGTTTACCAGAGAGCTATGGAGCACTTTGATCAAGGCAGCTAAAGACAAAAATTCGGCCCTCTTTTGGCGACTGACATCTGGTCAAGTTTTGAAAGACTCTTCACCTCTAGATTCCATTATACCCCCGATAGATGGGTCTCCTTCTTTCAAAACATGTACATAGATGTTAAACCATTGTCTCTCTCCCCAACAGAAATAATAAATTATCCCCCATGGCCCCCAGTTTTGCAGAAAGAGATAAAATTGCTGGTTGGCCAGCTAAAAAATGGAAAAGCACCAGGCTTAGATGGTATTCCCCCAGAATTTTTTAAAGAAAACATCAACTGGTGGGCCCCCTTCCTATCATCACTCTTTACCTATATTGACGAAACAGGCCATATCCCAAAGGATTGGGGGTTGGCTGTAGTGGTTCCATTCTTCAAGAAAGGCAGGAGAGACGACCCCTATAATTACAGGCCCATTAGCCTCCTGAACATCATTAGCAAAATATATGCAAGACACCTGCTAGAAAAATTTGTCAGCTGGCTCGACCAAGAAGATATAATAGAACAGGAACAGGCTGGTTTCAGGGAAGGTAGATTCACTATAGTCCACTGCCTCATCCTCTAACATCTTATAGGAAAGTATGCTTCAAAGGGGAAATCCACACTGTATGCCGCCTTTATAGATCTTAAGGCAGCTTTTGATTCTATTTCCAGACCCCTATTATGGACTTAAAAGATTGTTTTGATGCGCAACCTGTACTCTGGACAAGAGGCCACAGTTAGAACAGAATATGGAGAAACGCAATGGTTTCCAATTGGCGAAGGTGTCAGACACCTATCTCCCTATCTCTTCAATCTATATGCAGAACATATAATTAGGAAAGCTGGATTAGATTTAGATGAAGGTGGAGTGAAAATTGGAGGAAGGAACATTAATAATTTGAGATATGCTGATGACACTACATTATTGGCAGAAAATAGTGAAGATTTGAAACGACTACTGCTGAAAGTTCAAAGAGAAAGTGCCAAAGCAGGACTACAGCTGAACATCAAGAAAACAAAAGTAATGACTACAGGAGAATTACACAACTTTAAGGTTGACAATGAGGAAATTGAAATTGTTCGAGACTTTCTATTCCTTGGCTCCACCATCAACCAAAAGGGAGACTGCAGCCAAGAAATTAGGAGATTGAGACTGGGAAGGGCAGCCATGAAGGAGCTAGAAAATATTTTGAAGTGTAAGGATGTGTCACTGGCCACCAAGACTAGATTAATTCAGGCCATCGTATTCCCTGTTACTATGTATGGGTGTGAAAGCTGGACAGTGAAGAAAGCTGATAGGAAGAAAATAGATTCCTTTGAAATGTGGTGTTGGAGGAGAGTGTTACGGATTCCGTGGACTGCCAAAAAACAAATCAGTGGGTTATAGATCAAATCAGGCCTGAACTGACCCTAGAAGCTAAAATGACTAAACTGAGGCTAGCATATTTTGGTCACGTCATGAGATGACAAGAGTCACTGGAAAAGACAGTCATGCTAGGAAAAGTTGAGGGCAGCAGGAAAAGAGGAAGACCCAACAAGAGATGGATTGACTCAATAAAGGAAGCCAAAGCTTTCATTGGTTCTTGTAGGTTATCCGGGCTGTGTAACCGTGGTCTTGGAATTTTCTTTCCTGACGTTTCGCCAGCAACTGTGGCAGGCATCTTCAGAGTAGTAACACTGAAGGACAGTGTCTCTCAGTGTCAAGGGTGTAGGAAGAGTAATATATATATTACTCTTCCTACACCCTTGACACTGAGAGACACTGTCCTTCAGTGTTACTACTCTGAAGATGCCTGCCACAGTTGCTGGCGAAACGTCAGGAAAGAAAATTCCAAGACCACGGTTACACAGCCCGGATAACCTACAAGAACCAATGAACTCTGACCGTGAAAGCCTTCGACAATATTTTGAACGCCTCTACGGGGAGGAAATATTTCAACAGACCCGGAGATTGGAAACACTTCGGAACAAGAAAGCACATCTACTTTGTTCTTTAACTTTTCTACTGCGATGCAGAGACACTGGAACCATTCCATCTTTTACAATGGTTCCATATTCTCAAACCCAACCCCTTTCTGACTATATATTACTCTTCCTACACCCTTGACACTGAGAGACACTGTCCTTCAGTGTTACTACTCTGAAGATGCCTGCCACAGTTGCTGGCGAAACGTCAGGAAAGAAAATTCCAAGACCACGGTTACACAGCCCGGATAACCTACAAGAACCAATGAACTCTGACAGTGAAAGCCTTCGACAATATTCCAAAGCTTTCAATTTGCAAGATCTGAGCAAGGCTGTCAAAGATAGGACATTTTGGAGGACTTTCATTCATAGGGTCGCCATGAGTGGGAAGCGACTTGATGGCACTTAACACACACACACACACACACATTATGGGCTAAACTGAAATCTTCCTCCATCGACAGGAGGCTTCTCTTCCTCATACGTGCCCTGCATAATCAGACCCCATTAAGAGTAAGATGCAGTAGGGAAGGACACCTCACAGACCCAGTCAACACCTATAAGGGAGTCAGGCAGGGCTGCCTTTTAGCCCCTGCATTATTTATTTACTACATCAGGGGTCGGCAAACTCATTAGTCAAAAGAGCCAAATATCAACAGTACAACGATTGATATTTCTTTTGAGAGCCAAATTTCTTAAACTATATAGGTAGGTACACTGTTTATTAACTTAATAAACTGTAATTAAAGTTTTAAGTCTTAATTAAACTATAGGTACACTGAATAAAACTTGATATCATACTTAATAGTGATCTTATTTATTGATAAAATTAAATTGTAAGTCCCTGACATTTCCCCCTCCCCGTCCAGTCCTCGTCTGGAGGCCTGATCTACCGCCATAAAAGCCTATTGGTAGACCTGGGGTCCAGCTGAGTCCCATTGGGAGGCCAGGTCTACCCATTGGCTTTCTTGGCAGTAGACCTGGCCTCCGGAGGCCCATAGAAGCCAATGGGTAGACCTGGCCTCTGAAGGGGGACTTTTCCCCCATCCTCAGAGTCCAGGTCTACCGCCAAGAAAGCCAGTGGGTAGACATGGCCTCCCAATGGGACTCAGCCGGACCCCAGGTCTACCAAAGGAAGCCCGCCCCGCCCAACAGCTGGTAGGCGGGGGGGGGCAGGAACCACCAAGCCACCCGCCCAGTAATCGCGTGGCTAGAGGGGAGGGGAGGCTTTAGCCTCCCAACCATTGAGGGCAAGGGAAAGGGGGACCCGGCCATTCTCCATGGTGGTGGTGGGGGGGAAGAGACAGCGCACCCGCTCTCCCGCTCTCTCTCTCTCTCAGGCACGCTGGCTCCGCAGCCCGGCTGCCAGCACAAACGGGCGCAAGAGCAGGGGCTCCAAACCAAGTTCAGAGAGCCGCACTCAACGGGCCAAAGAGCCGCATGCGGCGCTGGAGCCGCAGTTTTGAGACCCCTGTACTACATAAACAACATCCCCAACTGCCTAAATGAAGCTGATCTGCATCCCCCTAAACTGGCCCATCGGCATATTTCGGTTCTATTGTATGCAGATGACACCGTTATATTATCCAGAACCCCTATAGGACTTAAAAGAGCTCTTGCCAGATTCGCCTTATATTGCGATAATGTAAAACTAACCATCAATTTTCAAAAAACAAAAATGGCTTTTGGCAAACGCCCAAAACATAGAGTCTGGAACGTAAAAGGGCATAGGCTGGAGCAGGTGCACACCTTTAAGTATTTGGGATAGTCCTACAGGCTTCAGGCTCCAAGCAGGCCCACAGTAACTATGTGGCCAGCCTGGGGGATAGATCAGTCTACAGTATAACCAAATTCCTCCGCACAAAGGGGGCGCACTTGATCCCAGCAGCACTCAAACTATATCAGGCCAAAAAACTGGCACAACTGCTCAATGGAACACATCTCGGACCCCCCTCTTCTTGTTTCGCACCACTGGAACGAGTCCAGTCTAAGTTTCTTAGACTGGTTCTCCAGGTCCCTAGAGGTGTATCAAACCCCTTGGCACGACTAGAAACAGGGATGCTAAGAGTAGAAGCAAGAGTGTGCATATCAACCCTCCTCCTATGGTTAAAAATAAAACTCAATCCCCATGGTCTTCTTCCCCTGATTCTAATTGACAGCTTTGAATCCAAATGGCAAAAGGCCGCGAGATGCAAGTTGGAGAGTCTGGGTCTCTCCCACCAGGCTTTGCTGAAAATGGGTAGAGATCAAGCAAAGAAAATTATAACCCAGAGAGTTAATGATATTGAACGGCAGTCTGACTTGCTGAGGGCATTTATGTCAGCCCCTATGACCAGATACATTCCGGCCCCAGCTGCCTACCTTTCCATTTTGGAAATCCACACCCATAGAAGGGCATTCGCTCTAGCCAGGTGTTCAGCCCTACCTTCTGCGGTCTTACAGGGAAGGTATAATAAGATCCCAAGCTCAGAGAGATTTTGTCCATGCAATTCTGGGGAAGTTGAAACACTGGATCACATGTTTGTTAGATGCCCATTCTACAAGGTTGCCCACTCTAAGCTGACTCGATCAATGTTTGAGAAAATTTCAGGATATCCTTAAATTTCAGGATAGGAAGCTCCTCTTGGAGGAAAATCCCCACCAAATTAGTGAGGTCGCCAAATTCTGTGCAGCAATCTATATACGCCGTCAAAGTCTTTTACGGTAAAATCCAAAGAAACTACGGAAAACGAAGAAGAGAAAGGAAAAAAAATCTTTTTTTTAATATGTGTCAAAATGTTTATTTTTTACCTAACTGTAATTCATTTAATTATATATACTCTTTCAATTTAATATAACATAACTTTTAAACATTATCAATGTACCCATGGTAACATTGCTGTTATGTTCTTAATCTTTATTGGTGCAATGCCGCAATAAATGTACTACTAGAAGCAAAGGTTTACTCAGGAGAAGCCAGAAAAGTACAAGTACCAGAGACATGCAGGTGGAAAAGATCCACGCTATGAAAAAAATATGGGGTGTTTAACCACTTCTCTGACCTGGCAGCGCTTGCGTGTGGTAGTCATTGGAATGGCAGACTAGGATCATGGAGATCTGGCTTCGAATCTCCAAAATGCTACTGAAGGTACTGAGCTAACAGAACCAGTGTGGTATAGTGGTTAGAGTGTCTGATGAGAGCCTATGAGACGCAGCTTCAAATACCCAAGACTCTTCCTGGGTGACCCTGGGCCAGACATAACTTCTCAACTAGAACTACCTCACAGGGTTGTTGTGAGGATAAAACAGGGGAGAGGAGAACGATATAAACTGCTTTGTGTTCCCATTGGAAAGGATTATCAGGTACAAACGATCTAGTTGCCTATTTGTGGCAGGCAAAACTGATCATATAATAATATAAGAATAATTTTTAAAAATTGTCTTCTTTTTTAAGGTTTGCGAATTGCTATACAGGGCAGCCCTGGCTCTTGATCTAGTAAATATTTCTGGTATCCCAGTAATGTTTTTATTGTGATATATTATTTATATTTAATGATCACTGAAGCAGACACGGTCTAAACGCATCTGGTCATGCATTTCTGATTTGTCTTATACAGAAATATTTTGTATCCATATATATTGTTTGGTTATGCATTTCTGACTTGTGTTGGAATTTTATGCATAGAGATATATTTTGTATCCATTTTTTATGAAATATTTATACATATTGTTTCTCTGCAACTTCTTATTCCTTGTTTTGGATTCTTGTTGCAGTTCTTCCTTTATCGTTCAATTCACTGCCCACTTAGAACCAAGGGGAATGTGGCCTCCACACCCCGCGTGAGAGGAGGCCTGGCTAAAACACTCCGCCCACGCTCTGGGGGATTTTAGGATTCCAAACGTGTGTTGTGTTGAGGCCCCAGTGGAAACGGGGAATGTGAATCTCCTTGAAACTATGGGCGAGGTTGCCCCTTGCTGGTAAAATATCAAGAATATGCTCAGAGCTGGATGTCAGTTATAACATAGGTACACCAGAAGGAAGGCCTAATACCCTGCCTGGGCAACTCATGGATCATTTTGACGCAATTTCTGCGATGGATGTTGATCCTGGGATCTGCGAAGGCCACTACTTGTACCCAGGATCCATGCCCATCCTGGCTGATAAAACCATGTAAGGACCACGTCTGCAAACCCTTATAGCATCTGTTATAAATCAGTCACTAACTCAGTGCTCCTTCCCTCGGCCACTCAAAGAGGTGGTTATTCATCCCTACAAAAAATAAGATGTTGCCCATTATCGCCCGGTCTCTACACAGAGACTGTAACATCAAGACTAGACTAGTGTAATGCACTGTACCTTGGTCTCCCCTAAAAATCAACTCGGAAACTCCAGTTGGTGCAGAATCCTGCAGCTCGACTATTAGCGAGAGCTAGGTGGCGCATACCTATTACGCCCATTCTGCAGATGCTCCACTGGCTGCCCATCTGTTATCGGGCTCAGCTGAAGGTATTGGCTATCGCCTTGGCCCCTCTTATTTGTGGGACTGCCTCTCTCCCTCTGCTCCAAGGTCAGGAAGACTCCCACTCTCCTGCCTTTCAGCAAACTACAAACCTGAACTATTCAAGAGGGCTTTTCTATGCAGGCAATGGAGTTGCACTGCACAAAATGGCTATACAATCTTGCTTGAATAAATGATTGGGGACTGTATACTGCCGTATTTAGCTTATTGTGAGTAGGGTCCTATTTAAGTAATTTCTGTACCGCTCCATATGCCATATGAATAGTTATGCTATGCTTCAGTTCTTTCTGGTGGTTCCAGACTTCTAAAATCCTAATGCACGGGCTACTGCATGTCCCAGGTTTTTGTAACTGTACTGGTTCGCTATGTGTAACCCACCTTGAGACCCTGTCAGAAAGGCGGACTATAAATAATGCAAACAAACAGATAAACAAATAGGCATATCCTATGACCACTGTGCCCAGTCTCTTGGAAAATTTTGTAATCTGGTCTAGGAGTGAATCATCCAAGTCCTCTGCCTGGCTATTAGTTCTTATTCCTTTTATTTTTACCCAGAGAATCTCAACTAAGCTTCCATACTGCCGCGATTTTGCCTGCAACCTTCCATCAAGCCCATCTGATTCCACTCCGAAGGATGGGGACTCAGGGGTGGGTGGGTGCTCAGGCAGGGCCCTCTCCCAGCCCTGCCAGGGGGAAAAAGTGAATGCCCCTTTCTAAACTCTTTTTCAAGGACCACGGATTGAACCACGGACTTTCCAGACACAGCTCTGCCACTCAGCAAAGGCCCCCCACCTCTGGCCTATTCAAATCAACAAGGTCATTCGTCTCCTCGTCCCATCAGCCTCAAACATCAAACTGTGGGAGAGCCACTCCACGTCAAAGTGGAAAGGCCAAAGAAGAAATCAAGGGCTGCAAGGATTTGCTAGCAGGAACCTAACAGGATATCGCCCCTCTCTCTCAATCAGAGCCCTCCTCATCGACACATTCACAGCATCAGTGTATTAGCATCAATGCCCTTTATGCTCTTTCTCAGGCACTGTAGGATCCCCAGTTCTTTCTTCTACGGCAACCAAAACTATGTTCTGAAATTCAAGAGGGCCAAAGGAAGAGGCCAGCCACTCCGTTCTCCTCCATGTTCCTGGTAAATGGGAAAGATCCTTACCCACAGAGCCCACGGTCTCGTAATTTTCCTCCATTACTTCCCGGTAGAGTTTTCTTTGGCCTGGATCCAGCAGAGCCCATTCCTCCACCGTGAAGAACACGGCCACCTCCTCAAAGGACACCGGCGATCTCTGAAAGAGGAAAATATAACCCAGTTGATCTTCTATATCTGTCTCTGAGCATTCAAGAGGGAAAGAAGAACCCCATCAGCCAGTCAGTTGAATGAAATAATGTAATACATCAAACTGATGGCAAAAAAAATTGCATTATTTTTTTCCCAGGCTCTGATAGGTATAATATACTTTATGTATTTATTTTTTAAAAGAACTAAAATAACAGTTGAGGGGAAATCTCAAAATCTACCAACTAAAAAAAAAGTATACACAGAGACATATAACAGCAATGGTGGCAGATCTACCATTAAGCCTCTAGAAAACGTTTTCAGATATCTAAAAGAAGAAGCAGAGGCATTGGTTTCTATATGCTTTCTCCACCACTTAAGGGAGAAACCAACCGGCTTACAATCGCCTTCCCTTCCCCTCCCCACAACAGACACCCTGTGAGGTAGATGGGGCTGAGGGAGCGTGACTAGCCCAAGGTTACCCAGCTGGCTTCATGTGGAAGAGTGGGGAACCAAACCTGGCTCTCCAGATCAGAGTCCACTGCTCCAAACCACCGCTCTTAACCACTACACCATGCTGGCTCTCTAAATATAAAAAAAAAGTCAGTACACAAGAGTCGTCTATATGCCATGCGTTCACATACTGAAAAACTAAATTGGGTTCATAAGCCCTACTCAGTTGAAATCAAAAACTTCAATCATCTGCCATTAAAAGCTCAAGAAGGACTTGCTGAGTTATCAAGCGACACGGGTTTAAAACTTGAGCTTCCTATAAAAATCGTTAAATGAATTTTGGCTTGCGATTAGGACAGAATTTCCAGCGATTTCTGCCATTTTGCACTATGTATTTATGCAAAGCGGCATTCTCAGCACTGACGACTGTAAAATCAAAATATAGATCAACTCTGATAAATGTTGAAGATGCTTTACGTCCTGCAGTATCAAATATTCAGCCAAGATCTGATTCTTTATGTAAAAATAAACAAGCACATCCCAAGAATTGTCTTAAAATAAATTTCTTTATGGTTTATTGTCAGTAAATGTTTGATTTGTATACCTACGTTATATATGTATATTCCTGGGGTCCCCTAAAAATGTCTCGGGCAAAAAGGGGTCGCGAGTGGAAAAAGTTTGAGAAGCTCTGATAACATTTCAATCCATTGATTTACCAGAGGGGGACATTTATTTATTTCTTCCTCCAATGTTGTAATAATACCACTGCTTTAGCGCTGCAGTCAGGGCACAGAGTCTAATGCAAACCTGATGCAAGTCACAACTTCCTCGCAGAAAAACCCGATGACTGACCGCACCCACCCAACGCCCCCTTCCATCACAGGGGCAGAACATGGCCAAAGGCCTCTTGGGGGGTTTATAGCCTGCGGAGGGTGGGGAAAAGGGCACGGCGGGTGCAGCCAGCCAAGGGGGGCTGGGGGTCCAGCAAGGACAGGCAAGGAAGGCAGCCCGATCAGACCAGGGGTCCGCCTAGGTCGGGGGTCCCCAACGCGACACCTTTCCTGGCGCCCACCAAATGCTTTTGGGGAGTGGACGGAGAGAGGAGGGGCTTTTTTCCTCTCCTGCCAGGGCTTCTCCCTGATTGGCTGGGCAGATTTTTTAAAAAGGCTGCTTTGGCGGCAGCTGCCCCCCCCCCCGCACAAAAGGATCTTCACAGTGGGGCCGAAGCTCAGCCCTGGCCCCCATTTGGGGGGGGTCTGGCTCCGCCTCCTGCCGCTGCCATTTCGCTACTGCCCACCCTGCAGTGTCTGAACCCCCAACGGTGTCCGCAGGCTCAAAAGGGTCGGGGACCCCCCGGGGGCTCAGCAGGGAAGAGGGGCAGGGGTGTGTGTGTTGGGACACACGTGAGAGTGGGGGGAGCACGACCACCCCCCAGGCCCAGATCTTGCTCGGGGAAGCCCCCCCTCCCCCACGCTCCTTCCGGCCCCTCCCCCTCTTGCACCCCCATTGCAGGAAGGCCCCCTCCCCGCTGCAACCCCCCACTCACCTTCCCCGCAGCAGACCTGCAAGAGCCGGATTCCCCCTCCCGCCGGGGGGGAGGAGCGGCGAGAGGAGGAGGAGGAGGAGACCCCCGCAGGGACTCCATGCCCCCCCCCCGACCCCTTTGTCCCCCTCCCCTCCTGCACCCAGGACACGCGGCGTTTGCAGCTCTGCTCCTCGCAGCCAGCCCGTCCAGCAGCAACCGGACTCCGGCCGCGGAAGGATGGAGGAGGAGCCCAGGGGTAGCCAATGGGGGTGGGGAAATGCCAGAGGTTTGGGGTGGGGGGGCAGCTCTTTTAGCTGTAAATAAATCACAGTGGGTAGCCGAGTTAGTCTGTCTGCAGTAGTAGAAAAGAGCAAGAGTCCAGGAGCACCTTAAAGACTAACAACAATATTTTCTGGCAGGGCAGGAGCTTTTGTGAGCCACAGCTCACTTCTTCAGATACGATCTGAAGAATGGTATCTGAAGAAGTGAGCTGTGGCTCACAAAAGCTCATGCCCTGCCAGAAAATATTGTTGTTAGTCTTAAAGGTGCTCCTGGACTCTTGCCCTTTTCTACTCCTTTAGCTGTAGTCAGGGCACAGATTCTGATATCACAATTGATGCAAGTTAACACCTTCCTCACACAAAAACCAAATGACTGACTGGACACACCAAAAGCACACGTCCATTATAGGGGCAAAATATGGCCAAACGCCTCTTCGTGGATCGGCCTGTGGAGGGTGGAGAAAAGACCACTGGAAGCGCAGCCAGCTAAGGGGGGCTGGGGGCGGGGGGGCAGACGGTGATCTCTGCTGCTGGATCAGAGCAAGGGTCCATCTCTAGATCTGGGATCCCCGAAGTGATGCCCTCTGACACCTTTTCTGGTGCCTGCCCACCGTTTTGGGGGAGTGGGTGGAGCGAGGTGGGGTTGTTTTTTCCCCTCCTGCCAGGGCTTCTGGCTGAGAAGCTGTGCAGGTTTTCAAACAAATGTGGCTTTGCCGGCAGCTGCCCCCACCGCACAAAAGGATCTGCACTTTGGGGCTGAAGCTCAGCCATGGCCCCCATTTGGGGGGGTCTGGCTCTGCCTCCTGCTGCTGCTGCACCCACCCTGCAGTGTCTGAACTCCCAACGGTGCCCGCAGACTGAAAAGGGTCGGGGACCCCCGGGGCTGGGGGCTCAGCAGGGAAGAGGGGCAGGCCTGGATGGGGGACGCACAAGAGGGGGTGGGAGCACTACCACCCCCCATGCCCAGATCTTGCCAGGGGAATCCCCCCCACCCCCCTCCAGCCCCCTCCCTTTCTTGCACCCCCATTGCAGGAATGTCTCCCCGCTCCCGAAACCCAACTCACCTCCCCCGCAGCAGACCTGAAAGACCAGGGTTCTCCTTCTAGGAAATGTAGTTCCCGGCAACAACTGGACCCAGGCGTAGGAGCCGAGGGGAGCCCAATGCGGGTTGGGAGAGTCCAGAGATTTGGGGGTGGAGCCGGGGGGCAGGGTTTCAGAAGGGGGGGTCATAGAGCCCCCCCTCTATGCAATACCATAGAGCCCCCCCTTCCAAAGCAACCTTTTCCTCCAGGGGAACTGAGCTCTGCAGTCTGGAGATCAGATGCAATCCCAAGAGAGCTCCAGGCCTCCCCTGGAGGTTGGCAACCATAAAAGCAAAGTGTTTGAAACCCTGAAAGAGAGGTTTCTTCCTTCCTCTGGGGCTGGGTGGGGCAGCTTCCTATGCAGGGCCCCCTGCAGGAGGGACCAGCTGGAGAGATGATGAAGGGGAAAGAAGGCCACGGGGGAAGGAAACCTTCTCTGCCCAATTCGTCAGGGATGCTTATGGCACTTTATCCTCCAGCTGCAAACTACACTTTTCCACGCATCGACACACATTAAAGGGACTGAACGTTTTTTCAAGAGAGGACAAGAAAGACTCCATATTTCTCTCCCTTCCTGTAAATTATGAGACTTCTCAGGGAAGAGGGGGTTGGTAAAAGTCGCATCTAGATCTTAAACCACCATCAGATTTTTGGATCATGTCCTTAGTCTTTGGGCAGGGCCACAAAGATCACGCATCCACTGCTTCATGGTGCTGGGATGGTGTGAAAATGGTTCCAAAGCATGGATCCTCATTTTTACATGGGGTCAGCTTAAATTCATGATCAGATCCCATATCGCGCCCATAGCCACAGATTGCACCATCAAAATACATTGTTACGCCATGGAGGTTCCACAAAGCAGTGGACTCATGGATTTTGTGGTGTACTCTGTGGCTGAATTCCTGATATATGTGGGATTTGATGGCTGAGAGTGAGGTTTTGTGCCATTGCTGAGCCACTTAGTGTTGAATGCCTGAATTGTGTTGTACAAAATTTTCCAGAGTAGAAGCTTTGTGGATCAATGTTCATTTTGTCAAATACAAATGAAATTGAAGACCCATCAACCCTTTTATCCCAGTCAGAAGGTGGGAGGCATGTTGCAAACACAACTCAGCATGCAGAAGTACAATGCACCATGTAATCAGCATGATCGGATTTGGAGAAATACACACAGAATTGGGAAAGGGAGACAATTTGCACTTCTAGCTGTATGATTGACATCCATTCAGGTGATTTATACATGAGTGTATCAGCCCCCCCCCCCCAAGACTGGTGAGTTTTCTTGAGAACAGGTATTACATTATCAAATAAAAAACAGAAAAACACAAAGCAAGCTACCTGAGCTCCTGTCTCCTTTGATTAATGCAACCAAGCTGTTCTGGGTTTGGACCAGTAACTCACACACTTAAGAGTTGAAAAGGCTTTATTGAAAAGAAAAATAAGAAAAATGTTTAGAAGTACAAGTTGCATATTTGTAGCAAAAAAACAGCAGAAAGACAATAAAGCTAATTATCTAAATACTTACTTAGCCTTCCCTCTCAGTATAATACTATATAGCTTACAATAGTAGATAGCCACAAAGGATGCAGACAGAATATAGCAGAAGCACAAGAGCGACAAAGATGATCAGGGGCCTGAAGACCAAGCCCTATGAGGAAAGGCTGAGTTTGTTGGGAATGTTTAATCTGGAGAGGAGGAGGTTGAGGGGGGACATGACTTCTCTCTTTAAGTATTTCAAAGGCTATACCTTAGAGAAGGAGGGCAGGGAGCTGTTCCTGTTGGCAGCACAATAATGGGCTTAATTTCAGGCGGATACCATCTGGACATTAGGAAAACGTTTTTATAGTATGAGTTGTTCAACAGTGGAAACAGCTGACCTTCCCCTCACTGGAAATCTTTAAACAGCGGCTGAACAAACAGTTGTCAGCGATGCTCTAGGCTGATCCTGCACTGAGTAAAGGGCTGGACTAGATCGGTTCTATAATTCTGTGATTCTATTTAAAGGGGTTTCACAATTCTGTGATTCGATTTAAAAATCCATTAGCAGAAACGACCGTTTTCTTCAGTAGCCTTTCATCAAACTTTAGTTGTCTCTGGTGAATCCTACAGTCTTATACAGCATTTTTGCAGCTCCAATGAGATGAGTAGAGCCCCGTGGCACAGAGTGGTAAGCTGCAGTACTGCAGTTTAAGCTTTGCTCACAACCTGAGTTCGATCCCAACGGAAGTTGGTTTCAGGTAACCGACTCAAGGTTGACTCAGCCTTCCATCCTTCCAAGGTCGGTGAAATGACTACCCAGCTTGCTGGGGGTAAAGAGAAGATGACGGGGGAAGGCACTGGCAAACCACCCCGTAAACCAGGGGTGGGGAATGTCGGGCCCGGGGGCCGTATAAGATCCCCAAAATAATTTGGTTTGGCTTTTTTGGGTCCTGGCAGATCTCTGCCTCAGAAAGTTCTAAGACTGGCAATCCGCCCTACTGTGGACAGGAACAGCCTCTATTCAAGGCAGATGTGAGTTTGTTTTGCCGAGAAAAGGAACCTTCTTTCCCCCTTGGAGAAGAGTCATTAGCTATGGAGCTGTTATGACTACTCATGAAACTGTATTAACCCTTTCTCACCTGGGAAAGAAATCTTTTCCTCTGTATTACAAGAGGGCTGGGGGTGGAAGTGGCGACAATAGAGGGGTTAAACGGGGCAGGGCCAGAATGCGCGGCCCACGAATGATGTTATAAATATCCAAATGGCCCTTGGCAGAAAAAAGGTTCCCCACCCCTGCCGTAAACAGTGTCTGCCTAGGAAACGTTGGGATGTGATGTCACCCCATGGGTCAGGAATGATCCGGTGCTTGCACAGGGGACCTTTACCTTTAATGCAATGAGTTAAGCTGGCTAGATTTATTGGGGTGTAAGCTAAGGCTATGGCTGTTAATGAACCGATTTCCACACTCCATTTTACATGGTTTCTTCCCTGTGATCCCTCTGATGTCTAGTTAGGATGTCATTCCAAGAGAAGCACTTTCCACACTTACATGGCTTCTCCCCCCATGTGAACCCTTTGATGTACACTTAGTTGACCATTCAGAGAGAAGCACTTTCCACTCTCCAGGCATTTATATGGCTTCTCCCCTCTGTGAAGGCTTTGATGTTTAGTTAGGTCACTGTTTCCAGAGAAGCACTTTCCACACTCCAGGCATTTATATGGCTTCCCCCTCTGTGGAACCTTTGGTGTACAGTTAGGTGGGAACTCTGAGAGAAACACTTTCCACACTCCAGGCATTTATATGGCTTCTCCCCTCTGTGGAACCTTTGGTGTACAGTTAGGTGGGATTTCTGAGAGAAACACTTTCCACACTCCAGGCATTTATATGGCTTCTCCCCTCTGTGGAACCTTTGGTGTACAGTTAGGTGGGATTTCTGAGAGAAACACTTTCCACACTCCAGGCATTTATATGGCTTCTCCCCTGTGTGAACTCTTTGATGCATAGTTAAGCCGCCATTTCCAGAGAACCACTTTCCACATTCCAGGCATTCAAATGGCTTCTCCCCTGTATGACCACTTTGATGTATAGTTAGGCTGGCATTGCAAGAGAAGCACTTTCCACACTCCAGGCATTGATATGGCTTCTCCCCTGTGTGAACCCTCTGATGTTTAGTTAGGCTGGCATTGCAAGAGAAGCACTTTCCACACTCCAGGCATTTATATGGCTTCTCCCCTGTGTGAACCCTCTGATGTTTAGTTAGGTAGCCATTTCCAGAGAAGCACTTTCCACACTCCAGGCATTTATATGGCTTCTCCCCTGTGTGAACCCTTTGATGTACAGTAAGGTAATCATTCGAAGAGAAGCACTTCCCACACTCTAGGCATTTATATGGCTTCTCCCCTGTGTGAACCCTCTGATGTTTTGTTAGGTTGGCATTCGAAGAGAAGCACCTTCCACACTCCAGGCATTTATATGGCTTCTCCCCTCTGTGAACCCTCTGATGTTTTGTTAGGTTGGCATTCAAAGAGAAGCACTTTCCACACTCCAGGCATTTATATGGCTTCTCCCCTGTGTGAACCCTTTGATGTACAGTAAGGTAATCATTCGAAGAGAAGCACTTTCCACACTCCAGGCATTTATATGGCTTCTCCCCTCTGTGAACCCTCTGATGTTTAGTTAGGTTGGCATTCCAAGAGAAGCACTTTCCACACTCCAGGCATTTATATCGCTTCTCCCCTGTGTGAACCCTTTGATGTATAGTTAGATGGCCATTCTGAGAGAAGCACTTTCCACACTCCAGACATTTATATGGCTTCTCCCTTCTATGAACCCTTTGATGTACAGTTAGATGGCCATTCCAAGAGAAGCACTTTCCACACTCCAGGCATTTATATGGCTTCTCCCTTCTGTGAACTCTTTGATGTTTAGTTAGATAGCCATTCTGAGAGAAGCACTTTCCACACTCCAAGCATTTATATGGCTTCGCCCCTGTGTGAACACTTTGATGTATAGTTAGGCCGGCATTCCAAGAAAAGCACTTTCCACACTCCAGGCATTTATATGGCTTCTCCCCCGTGTGAACCCTTTGATGTACAGTAAGTTGACCATTCTGAGAGAAGCACTTTCCACACTCCAGGCATTTATATGACTTCTCCCCTGTGTGAACTCTTTGATGTTTAGTTAGGCTGCCATTGCAAGAGAAGAACTTTCCACACTCCAGGCATTTATATCGCTTCTCCCCTGTGTGAACCCTTTGATGTATAGTTAGATGGCCATTCTGAGAGAAGAACTTTCCACACTCCAGGCATTTATATGGCTTCTCCCCTGTGTGAACCCTTTGATGTATAGTTAGATGGCCATTCCGAGAGAAGCACTTTCCACACTCCAGGCATTTATGTGGCTTCTTCCCCATGTGAACTCTTTGATGTTGAGTTAGATGGCTACTTTGAGAGAAGCACTTTTCGCACTCCAGGCATTTATATGGCATCCCCCCTGTATGGACCCTTTGATGTACAGTTAGCCTGCCATTCCGAGAGAAGCTCTTTCCACACTCCAGGTACTTACATGGCTTCTCCCTTGTTTGTGTCCTTTCAGATATTGTTAGTGTACTACTGCATTTGAAGCTGATCCTTGTCTCTTTAATGGCACCCTTATGCCTTGTCTTTCTCTTCTTCATTTCTTTTTGGGATGAGACCTCACGTTGTTTTGTGCTCTGAAAGCCAGCCATTTTCTTCCTCTGCTTCTCTTTTGCTTTGCTTTTCCTTCTGTACCTTGGTACGGCTTGATCCTCAGATTTCGCTTCCATATGCAGATCTTCGTCTTTTCCCACAACCACCCTTGCAGATTCATTCTCCCTCACCATCTCCCTCTCTTCCGGAACTGCAAAAGAGAGACAGATATAAAGAAAGAATAAAATGTAGAAATATCATTTAGCAGGTACAGTTCTCTTGTCTTCATGTAGGAATCACACTGAGACAGAATGGGAAAAGAAATGTTTTTTAAAAGCAGTGTATTTAAAAAAACACGTTTGTGTAAAGAAAAGGAAAACAATGGGTCAAACTTAAATCTGGAGGCTGGAGCCATGGACAGAGAAGGACAGATATTTCTTGAAACCTTGAAAATGACCCAGGTTTGCAGAAAAATCTGATATCAAAAAAAGAAGGGGGATTAAGAACCAAATGTCCTCAGTGGCTGTTGCTAAGCAACCACACAGCACTGCCAGCCTTCTAGCCTTGGTTTCTGTCACAGGCAAGGGGAGGGGACAGGGCCTTTCCAGGAGTGCTTTGACCTTTCAGGGTCCACTCACCTCGGCCAGGTCCAGCAGCAACAAGGGCAGGTTAACATTATATTATATGACTTGCATGGCTCACCCAGGACTGGCTGCTTGCTCTTGCTCAACAGCACCCACACTGAAAAATCCAGTGTGATGCCATGGTCAGAGTTTCAGACTAGGATCTGAGAGACTCAGGTTTAAATCCCCACTCTGCCGTGGAAGCTTCATGGATAACTTTGGGTCAGTCACATACATTGTCTGGCATCAGCCCTCTCAGCCTCCCTGGACCTTCCCAAAGCCCCACCTTCACCCCGCACTCACCGAACAGCCAGGGTAAGGAGCAGGAGTTGGCCTAGGGGCTTCCGGGTGACCATAGCAAGGCCTGAGTTACCATAGCAAGGCCTGAGTCTTGTCAGACTGTGAAAAGAAGGTCCCTTGGGGCCAATACCCTACCCTCAGGCAGGGCTTGTGGGGAGGCAACCAGGGAAGTTGTAGAGCAGGCATTCTTCCCTGGAGTTGCTGTGACGATGGAGAGCCTATCAGGCCGAGGAAAGGCAGGAAGAGCAAGGGAGAGGGAAAGGAGTAGAAGGATAAAGGGGGCAGTTACCGGATGTCAGAAAGAGGAAGATGGCTGGAAGGGTCTGGGGCATTTGTCTGGACCCTGCAGCCTGGGGGGAAACAAGTCCTCCAATTGAGGAGGCTTGCCCCATTCTGAGGCCTGACCAGGTAAGAGATTCCAAACAATTCCTCGTGCTTAAGGATGGTTTTGAGCAAAACAAAGCAAGCACTGATGGCAGAAACACAATGTATATAATTCAGAAAATCAACTCAATTCCGTAACATACCAACATGTAAATACAATATATACAGTAGCATTAATAAAATCCCAGAAAGCCTGAACAAGGTTGTAGGAAATCACTTGTAAATAGGACGTGGCGATCCTGAGGTGGAGGGATGGCGATCCTAAGCTGGGGAAAGTATAGTCCCCATCATCTTATTTATCCAGTCCTTTTTCCCCGGTATCTCACCAGTCTTCCATTTTGCTGCATATATCAACCGTGCAGCTGTGGTGGCATATATCAAAAAAGTTCTATGAGTCAAGATAGTGTCCGGTATCATACTTAATAGCATCATTTCAGGTGTTTTAAGTACATTTTGTTGTAGAATTAACCTTATTTCCTCATATATCATTTCCCAAAATATTGGGAAGCTTTTTCACAAGTCCACCAAATATGGTAAAAGGAACCAATTTCTTTATTACATTTCCAGCAATTTGGTGACATTGAGGGAAATGACTTTGCCAGTTTCTTTGGTGTTAAATACCATTTGTATATAATTTTATATACATTTTCCTTTAGTAATTGCAAAGATATTAACTTCATGTCTTTTGTCCACAGTCTTTCCCATTTCTGCAACATTATATCATGTCCCAACATTTGTGCCCAACTAGTCATGGTTGGTTTTATTCGGTCTTGTTCACAATAAAGTTCTAATAAGAGTTTGTACATCTTAGATATTAAATGGTCACTAGTATCCAAGAGAAGTTTTTGAAGTTGATTTAGTTTTAGAAAATCCTGTTTTTAAATCTTGCAAATAAACCGAGTTAATTTGATGATACTGAAACCAAGTTAATAACTCTTTAACTTCTTCATATTCTTTAAGTGAACATTTTGTACCTTCCCATTTCAAAAGGTCTTGGTAAATTAAAAATTGAGCAGGTCTAAGTGGGCGCAAGGTTAACATTTCTTGTGATGAGATTCACAGTGGAGTCTTTGGTTCTAAGAAATGTTTGTATCTAATCCATATTCTGTAAAGAGAAGATTTAACCATATGTTGCTGAAATGATGCATGAGTTTTAATTTTATTATACCACAAATAACCGTGCCACCCACTTCTATTACCATAGCCCTCCAAATCCAATAGTCGAATTTTTTTAAGTCCATCCAGTCTCTTAGCCATACTAAAGCAGCCGCTTCAGCATATAGTTTAAAGTTTGGAAGTGCAAGTCCATCTCTTTAAGATCTGTCAAGTATTTATATGCAATCCTCGGTTTTTTACCTTGCCAAATAAAGTTCAATAAGTCTTTTCTCCAGGTATCAAAATATTTTAAAGGTAAAGGTCCCCTGTGCAAGCACCGGGTCATTCCTGACCCATGGGGCGACGTCACATCCCGACGTTTTCTAGGCAGACTTTGTTTGCGGGGTGGTTTGCCAGCCCCTTCCCCAGTCATCTTCCCTTTACCCCCAGCGAGCTGGGTACTCATTTTATCGACCTCGGAAGGATGGAAGGCTGAGTCAACTTTGAGCCGGCTACCTGAAACCAACTTCCGTTGGGATCGAACTCAGGTCGTGAGCAGAGATTTAACCGCAGTACTGCAGCTTTACCACTCTGCGCCACGGGGATATAATAGGCAAATTTTGAAACAGGAATAGTAGTCTTGGAAGTACATTCATTTGTATCGTTGAAATGTGACCTAAGAGGAATAAATTCTTATTTGTCCAGATCATCATATCTTTATTTATTTCTTCCCACAGTTTAATATAGTTATTCATAACCAAGTCCGCATTTTTTGTAGAGATCCAAATTCCCAAATATTTCACTTTCTTTACTTTCTGCCAGCCTGTCTTAGCAATGAAAGTTTGTTGTTCTGGACCAGTAGCATTTTAAAAAATCATCTGTGTTTTTTCCTGATTAATTTTAAATCCTGAAACTATACTACATGAATCCAATATCTCTTTCAACTTTATTACCGATTGGTTGGGATTATCTAAGATCAATAACAAATCATCAGCAAATGCTCTCATTTTAAATTCCTCTTTATTTATTTTCAGACCAGTTATATCCTTCGATTCACAATCTTACAGCATAGGGACTCCAGCACCAAGATAAAAAGCAAAAGTGAAAGTGGACATCCATGTCTGGTCCCTTTTTGTATAGTACATTCTCCTGACATTGATTCATTCACCAATATTTTTGCTTGTTGTTTGGTATATATAGCATCTATACCTCTTCTAAATTTTTCTCCAAAATTCATTGTTTCCAAAGTCTTTTTCATATAGTCCCAAGAAACCATAGCCTTTTCTGCATCCAGGAAGACAAAAACTGCTTTATGTTGAATATGATATTCATAATACTTCAGGGCATCTAGAAGTATCCTAACATTGTCCTTAATTTGTCTTCCTGGAACAATACCTGCCTGGTCTTCATGTATCAAGTCCACAATAAGTTTTTTAATTCTAGATGACAGAATTGAGGCATAAATTTTATAATCCACATTAAGTAGCGAAATCGGTCTATAATTGGTTACTTTTTCAGGATCTCTTCCAGATTTATGTATCAATGAAATAAAAGCATGTGTCCATGTTTCTGGTACTGTTCCTGTTTCCATTATTGAATTACAAAGCGTCAAAAATGGTTTCATCAAAGAGAGTTTAAAGGTATGATAAAACAAATCAGTTATGCCATCCAGTCCTGGAGTTTTGTCTATTTTCTGTTTTTTAAAAGCTTCTTCTATCTCCTCTAAAGAAATCAGTTCATCAACAAATTTCTGTTGGGCCATTGATAATTGTTTTATATTTGTAGAACATAAATTTTTTCCAACTTTTTTATTGATATTTCATCTTTTTGATACAACTTAGCATAAAAAGATACAAATTCTTTCTGAATATCTGTTGTAGTGTAAACAGATCCTTTTACTGTTTGTAATTTAGCTATAATCTGTTTTTGAAATGAGTCCCGAAGTTGAGTTGCCAGAAATTTTCCCGGTTTATTTGCATGTTCAAAGTACGTTTGTTTTGCATATTTCAGATTTTTGTTCACTTCTTCAGAAACCACCATGTTTAACTAATGTTTGAGAGCCTTTCTCTTTTCCAGTATATTATCCCTTAAGTCTTTTTGTGATTCCAGAGTCAGATCTTGTTCAAATATTTGTAAATCCCATAGTATAGTATCTGTCAACTGTAGCTGTTGTTTTCTCCATGCCGCATTCTTCTGGATCATAAATCCCCTCACCACTGCTTTAAAGGCATCCCATACAATATTTAAGGTGGTTTCTCCATTCATATTAATTTCAAAATAATCTTTAATCAAAATAGATAATTCCTCCAATAATTTCTGGTCTTTCAAGAGTTTTCTGCAATTGTGTAAAAATTGATTTACTTGCCCAAATCATATCAATCCTTGAGTGTGAATCGTGTCTTGCTGTATAAAAGGTAAATTCTTTAGCTGTCATATTCATTGTTCGCCAAATATCTTGTAAATCCAAATCAGTCATCATATTGAAGAAGGTCTTTGGAAGGGTTCCCTCTTTTTCTGTTTTGGCCTGGGTTTTCTTATCCAGAGAGGGAAAGGTAATTCCATTAAAATCACCCATTAAGAGAATCTGTACTTGAGCATGTTGTAACAAAATTTCATGTAGTTGCTCATAAAATTTAGCTTTCCCTTTGTTGGGTGCATAAATTCCAACCACCAATGTTTTTTGGCCCAATATTTTTGTCCTAATTATCATAATACGGCCTTCTTCATCTTTATACACCAATTCAGGATTCAAACTTGGGTGTGCATAAATGACTACCCCTTTTGTTTTTGTCTTAGACGAGGCAACAAACGCTTGACCCAGTGTTTTTCTCTCCAAATATTTTCTATCCTTTTTAGCAATGTGAGTTTCTTGTAAACAAATTAATGTATATTTCTGTTTTTGCAACCATTTGAAAATTCTTGCTCTTTTTATTTTTTCATTGTCCATTTACATTCCATGAAATAACCTTAGCCATGATGATTCTTTGATGTAATATAAAAGTCTTATAATCTGGTTCCTCCTGATGCTCCTTTCAGTGAAAGATCCTCTTCTTCTTCTTTTTTTTTTTTTAATATAAATTTTATTTGGTTTTATACTAGAAGTTTTCCATTACATTGAACAACATCTATAACAATATCAAATTTCAATTCTAACTTAAAGTTGTTATAGTTCCATATCATATAATAAAAAAAGAAAAAAGAAAAATGGAAAAGTTTTTAGACTTCCCCTTCACCTCTATCTGCCTCTTAATAAAAAGTTCATCCCGTCGTAGGTAATCTAATCTTAATAAACTATCAATACCATATATAGAAAAAAAAACCATAGTCTATTAGTAAATATACTTATACTTAATCATTATAAAAAAGATCAGAAATAATCCTCTGGATCAGATTAGAAAGTATTCTTCCATTCTTCCCATTTTTAACTCATATTCACAATAATGCATCCACGCCCCCCATTCCCCCAAAAACCGAACGTCATTTTCTTCGTTTAGAATGGCTGTGAGTTTTGCTATTTCTGCCACTTCAAACATTTTAACAATCCAGTCTTTTTTCTCAGGAGTTTCTAGCCCTTTCCATTTCGCTGCATAAAGCAGTCTCGCAGCTGTTGTGGCATAAATCAAAAAAGTTCTTTGTATTGCTAAGTCGTCTGGAATCATACTCAATAGCATCATTTCTGGTGTTTTGGGTATATTCTTTTGTAGTATTAGTCTCAATTCATTATAAATCATGTCCCAGAAGTCTTTGGCTTTGTCACAGGTCCACCACATGTGATAAAAGGAACCAATTTCTTTGTTACATTTCCAACAAGTAGGGGACATCGTTTTATAAATCTTTGCAATTTTCTTGGGTGTTAGATACCATCTATACATCATTTTATAAATGTTTTCTCGCACTGACTGTGCTTTTATTCCTTTTAGATCTTTGGACCATAATCTTTCCCATTTATTTAAAACAATATCATGTCCCACATTTTGAGCCCAATCGATCATAGTTGGTTTAATCGTATCCTGCTCACAATATATTGTTAAAAGGAGATTATACATTTTAGAAATCAGTTTTGTATTATTATCTAGTAAAATCCTTTGAAAAGAAGATTTTTCTTTAGAAAAACCTTTTCTAGCATCTTGTACAAAAACTGATTTGATTTGGTAGTATTGGAGCCATTGTAAATCATCCTTAAGAAGTTGAAAGTCTTTTAGTGAGCATTTCTTTCCTTCCCAATTAATTAGATCTTGATAAGTAATAAATTTGTCTGGTCTAAGTGGGCGCAAAGTTAGCATTTCTTGAGGCGATATCCACATCGGTGTTTCTGGTTCCAAAATGTGTTTATATCTCATCCAGATACGAAGTAAAGAGGACCTGATTATATGATTACGAAATGTTGCTTGTAATTTAATTTTATCATACCACAAATAGCCATGCCATCCACTTAAATTATTATAACCTTCCAAGTCTAACAAACGTATATTTGACAAGTTCATCCAGTCTTTTAGCCATACTAAAGCTGCCGCTTCAGCATAGAGTTGAAAATTAGGCAGTGCTAAACCTCCTCTAGTTTTTAGATCCACCAAGTATTTATAAGCAGTCCTTGGTTTTTTCCCTTGCCAGATGAAGTTTGAAATGTCTTTCCTCCAAGTTTCAAAATATTTAGTTTGTGATATTATTGGTAAATTTTGGAGTAAGAAGAGCATCCTCGGTAAGACATTCATTTGGATCGTTGAAATACGTCCCATTAGTGACAATTTTTTGTTTGACCATATAATCATATCAGTTTTAATCTTACCCCATAACTTGAGGTAATTGTTGGTTATCAGATCTTTATTCTTTGCAGTAATCCAAATTCCCAATAAATGCTTGTCCAAGCACCTGTTTCTCCAAGTATTTTTTATGCTTTGAAGCTATATGGGTCTCTTGTAGACAAATTAGGGAGTATTTATATTTCTGTAGATATTTGAAGATTCTAGCCCTTTTAGTTTTCTCATTCAGTCCATTTACATTCCAAGAAATTGCTTTTGCCATAATGTAGTATTTTTTAGCAAAATAAAAAGTCTATAATTTGGTACCTCCTTCTGCACCCTGTACCTCTTCTTCTTCCTCCTTCTCTCCAGGTAGTTCTTTAAGGTCCATCTTATATTTTCTCAGAAATTTCCCCACATCTGCTTGAGATAGAATTGTCGTTTTCACTTCCTTGTAGGTGAAAGCCAAACCTTGTGGCATAATCCAACGGTATTTGATACCATTAGCTTTCAGTGTAGACACAAAGTCTTTGTAGTTATTCCTCTGTGAGAGTAGATGCCTTGGAATATCCTTCAGTAGTATAAGAGAGGAGTCTCCTGCTGACACTGGATTTTCATAATGAATCTTCATAATCTTATCTTTAACTCTGGTGTCATAAAACACTATCATCAAATCTCTTGGCTTAGATCTTCTCATTCTAGCAGGTAATGGTATCCTATATATTCTGTTAATGGCTTGTTTTAATTCTTGTTCATCTATCTGAAATAAGTAGGCCAAGTTTGGTATTGCAGTTTCTTTATTGTCTCCCATCATATCTGGAAAGTTGCGTATACGAAGATTGGTCTCTCTCACTCTCATCTCCATCATTGCCATTTGATTTTTTGCCGCCATCTGATCAGTTTGTATTGTTTCAATCTGTTTTTCTTGGCTTGTTAATTTTTTTTTTTGTGTCCTTGTGCTCATCCATCACTTTCTTAATTGATACATCCATCGCTTGCATATCTGTCTTCATAACATTCATTTGAGTTTTTACTTCTTTCAAGTCTCCAGTGACCACATCCAACTTCTGATTAATAGCTTGGGATGCTTGACCAAGATTTGTCATCATAGAAGTCAGCTGTGCCATCTGTGTAGACATCTGTTCAAACTGTTTATTTGTTGCCTCAGTTTGTTTAGTTAGCATATCCTGTAGCTTTTTTTCCATGGTCGAGATTTGTAAAGAGTCCCTTAGTTTAGTATAGGCAGGGCTGTGTAGTGAGCCAGAGCGGGGTCGAGACATTTACATTCAAAAAAAGCTGGTAAAATACATGTCCACAGATAGGGCCTTTAAGGTGCTGATTAAAAGATGATAATTCAAACATCAGCCTAATAATTTTTTCGGGTTGAAAAGAGTCGAAATTGGCTTTAAAATTGCATTTTAAAGTTTTAAAATACCAGTGAGTTTTTTCGGTCGCTCTAGATCGGGTTAATCAGGAAGTATACCGGAAGTTGCAAGTGCTGCGGACCTTCTACCGCCTCTTCTCGATGGTTATTCCTTCAGGAATGATTTCAATGTAACTCGAGTGCGACGCATATTCAGTCCCACAGCTACTTCCTGTTGTTTTAGTTCCGATGATAGAGAGGGTGTTATAGAGAGTCTTCCGTTCCAGGCGCTCCCTTACTACAAACGTGGCAGGAAATTCTTTTCGCCGGAAAATCAGGAAGAAAGATCACCCTCCCCTTCCCTCGGACCTTCTCATTGGTGATAGATCTTGTCAATCTAAAAGGTATCCTTCCGACTCTTTGTTATGGTTTAGGCTGATCAATTTGATAAAGGTCCTGTCGCTAATCCCGATGACTAACTCAGATCAAACTTTTTCAGTTCGAATTAAGGAGGAATGGGGGTCTCAGAAATGTTCTTATCAGCCCCCCGTCTGTTCAAATATTCCAGTAAGTAGACGCAGAGTTCTTTGTACTCACTTGGGTGTCAAGAGGTGAGGTTCTTTTCTTTATGTAGTCCTTATGCTGGTAATAAGGTGGTGGAGGGTAGAGCTTGAGGCCAGAGTTGCGTTTTGGCGATGTCCTTCCCTAGTGCCCTCGCAGGACCGGCGTCCAGGACTCCGAGGGGCTTAAAAAAGCCCCCTCAGAGTACCTAGGAGGTCAAACCGCGTTTGCGGGCTGCAGGGAGTTCCTGCTTTCCAACCCACTTGCAAGGGTCGGATTGGGGTATCTATGTACCCCAGAAATAACGCAAACTTGGATTTCTCCCAGGACAGCCTGGGGAAATGGAGTGCTCTCTCCAGCGGCACCACCGGAAGTCCGATCCTCTTCTTCTTCTTCTTCCTTTTCCAATTCGCTAGATGTAACACCCGAAAATCCCATTTGTACTTCCTCCTGAATTTCCCCACATCTTGTAGAGAAGTAATGGTTGTTCTGACTCCCTTGTAGATAAAAGTTAATCCTTGTGGTAGTATCCATCTATATTTTATGCCATTGTTCCGAAGTGTTGCACTGAAATTTTTAAAAATGTTCCTTTTCGCCATTAGGTGTCTAGGTATATCTTTTAATATTATCAGAGTGGTATCTCCCACATTCATCGGATTGTCATAATGAAGTTTCATAATAGCATCCTTCATCCTGATATCATAAAAAGTAACCATTACATCCCTTGGTTTAGTTTTCTTCAATCTGGTTGGTAAAGGAATCCTGTAGATTCTATTCACTGCAGCATCCAATTCTTGTTCATTGATTTGAGTTAAATCTGCAAGGCACCTTATTAACGATTGTCTGGAGTCACCAAAGTCTTCATGAAGATTCTGTATGTGTAAATTAGATTCTCTAGTTTTCATATCCATCATTGCCAATTGGTCTTTCACCATATCTTCTTGGACCAAAATTGTGTCAATTTCTCTCTCATGGCTCTCTACCTTCTTAACTTCCTTTTGATCTTCCATTAATTTCTTTAGCGAACCATCTAATGTCTTCACATCTGTAGTAATTGTAGTAACCTGGTTCTTCATTTCTTTCAGATCCTCAGTTACTCCATCCATCTTCTGAGTCAATGTCTGAGCCAAGGAATTAATCATTGTAGTCAATTGCTCCATTTGCTTGGACAGCTGTTAATGATGTTTGGCAGTAGTTTCATTTTGTTTAACAAACATTTCTTGAATTTTCTTCTCCATGGTTGCTTCTTGAGAGAAATCCTTAGGCTTAGATGTTGCAGGTGACACTGTTGATCCAGATCTTGAACATGACATTTACAAATTACCACTATTTTTAAACAGTTTTGGCAGGTCCGTTAATAGCAGTTTTGGTAAGTATGGGTAGCTTAGAAACATGTATTAAGCATAATCGCCAAATAATTTTCTCAGAAAGTGCCTTAAAACTTGTGAAATTTAAAGTTTAAGTTTTTAAAAAACCAACGAGTTTTTTACGGACGCTCTAGGTAGGCACAAGCAGGAAGTAGGAAGTTAACCAGAAACGATGCAACCGCGGACCTTCCGATGTCCCCTTCTTGTAGTTTTTCCAAGGCAAACCTTTAAGTGGTGCACCAGGGGACTTCCTTACAGTCCTGCACATTTGTAAAGCTTCCCTTCTTCCCAGTCAGCAGACGTATTTCTACAGAGTGTAGCTGTTCCTAGAGGTCTTCCAGAGATTCAAAAGTGAAACCTGAAGACGTGGACAGGGAACGGCGGGAAAGAAGTGGGGTGGCCAAGGCGAAGGAGGGATTTATTTCTCCTTTCCCCTCAAACGCAACAGATTGATTGGTTTCTCTCAAATCAGTCAGAAAAGTTCAATTGTGTCTACCCATAGATCAGTTTGATAGAGTCCCTGCCACTTTATCTGATGGCTTATCTTAACAGAAAGAGCTTTATACGATGGGGGAGGAATATGTGAACTTCCCAGTAGTTGCCAGCAGCCCGATTGACTTTATGTACTCGGTAAGATCAAAAGTATTATTGTACTCGCTTAAACTTCTGAGAGTGAGGTATTTTTCTTAGATAGTTGTTAAGATGGTTATAGGTGCTGGAGGTCCAAGCTAGTAGCCAAGAAAACGCCTGTGACGATGCCTTCTCCCCTCAGTGCTAGCAGGACAGCGTCCATACCTCCAGAAGACTTAAAAAAGCTCCCTCGGAGAGTATGGGAGTCACACTGCTATCTTCAGGCTGCAGAGGAATTCCTGCATCCCAGTCCACTATTTAGGACCGGGTTGGTGTGCTAAAAGCACTCCAATTCAAAGCATATCTTGGATCCTCCTGAGAACTCTCCCAGGAAGCTATTGCCGGGACCAGCTCAGGCACTGGAAGTCAAGCCTTATTCATTCTTAAACTCTCTTCTTTTCTGTTAAAGTTGTGCTGATGTTTATGAATTTCAATAGCTTCTCTGTGCAATCTGACAAAATAGTTGGTAGAATTGTCCAGTCTTTCAGTGTCATGGAATAAGACCTGGTGTCCTGTTTGGGTCAGTCCATGTTCAGCCACTGCTGATTTCTCAGGTTGGCCAAGTCTGCAGTATCTTTCATGTTCTTTTATCCTTGTTTGTATGCTGCGTTGTGTGGTACCGATGTAAAGTTGTCCACAACTGCAAGGTATACGATATACTCCTGCAGAGGTGAGGGAGTCTCTTTTATCTTTTGCTGATCGTAGCATCTGTTGTATTTTCTTGATGGGTTTAAACACTGTTTGTAGGTTATGTTTTTTTCAAAAGTTTCTCCATCCTATCAGTGACTCCTTTAATAAATGACAAGAATACCTTTCCTATGGGAGACTGTTTTTCCTGAGTTTTCTTATTTTTGTTTGGTTTAATGGCCCTTCTGATTTCATTCTGGAATAGCCGTTTGCTAGCAGTGCATGATTTAGATGATTAATTTCTTCCTTGAGAAACTGTGGTTCACAGATCCGTCTTGCACGGTCCATTAATGTTTTGATTATTCCTCTTTTCTGTTGGGGGTGGTGGTTGGAGTTTTTGTGTAACTAATGATCTGTGTGAGTTGGTTTCCGGTAGACCTTGTGATCTAACTGAAAGTTTGTTTTACGGATGTCAAGGGTATCAAGAAATGGGAGTTCACCCTCAATTACCCTCAATGGTAAACTGAATGTTTGGATAAATATTATTGAGATGGTTTAGAAAGTCCATTAATTTTTCTTCATCATGGCTCCAAATAGTAAATGTATCATCCACGAACCTGTACCAAACTGAAGACTTTCTAAACTGTCCTTCAGTGTTACTCCTCTGAAGATGCCTGCCACAGCTGCTGGTGAAACGTCAGGAAAGAAAATACCACGACCACGGTTACACAGCCCAGATACCCTACAAGAACCAATGAACTCTGACCGTGAAAGCCTTCAACAATATATACATTGTGTTTCTGCCATCAGTGCTTGCTTTGTTTTGCTCAACTCCATTCTGAGGCCTGGCAACTGCTCCTGACCACGGCAGAAGTAAGGGGTGCTGCCCAAACATGGGGCGGGGGTCACCACACTCAGACACATCTACCTCACATGGTTGCTAAGAGAACAAAATGAGGGAGAGGAGAATTGTGAAAACGGCTTTAGGCCCCTATTGGGGAAGAAGGCAGAGTATGAAAAATTAATCAATACAACTGAACATGAGGGCATTTAAAGATAGGTTGGCTCGTAGGTGGGCTGGTGGGTAGGAAGTAAAGAAGGAATGGAAGCAAAGGAAGCAAAGAGAGGAAGTAGAGGACTGCAGAAGGGACTACAGGATAGTTAGGTCGATGGGAAACTGGCTGGAGAAATGCACCCAAAGAGTAGTTGTCAATGGCATTACATCGGATTGGAGAAAGATGTCCAGTGGGGTGCCACAGGGTTCAATTCTGGGTACGGTACTTTTATAAGTGATCGAGATGAGGGTGTGGAGGGACTACTCATTAAAGGTAAGCTTGAATTCATAAAACGAGAAATGGAACGTTTAAACATTTCAAACCTGAGAGTGAGTGAGCTACATTGGACTGGATTAGGACATTTTCAGTAAGAAAATTACAAAGTGTTTTACTCGTGGAATGACAAAAAACAGAAGAAACTGAGTTGCTTTAATAGTGAGGCGAGATGTAGCACAGGCAGTCAGGGGTTATAATGCAAAGTCTGACTGAATAATATCCATCACACTTCAGGGGAACCCTAGCAACATCACCAGTATTCAAGTTAATGCCCCAGATGCTGATGAAGAAGAGATGGAAAGCTTTTATGCAAGTGTCCAAGAAGAAATAAATCACACGCCTGAATAAGATATGCTAATAATCATAGGTGACTGGAATGCAAAAGTAGGAAACAATGCAGAATCAAATATTGTTGGCAGATTTGGGCTAGGAGCACGAAATGAAGTGGGAGAGCTACTCCTAGAATCATGTGAAGACAACAATTTGTTCATCGCGAACGTTGTATACACGGACATTACCTGATGGCCAATAAAGAAATCAAATAGATGACATACGGTAATTGTAAGAAGATGGAGAACTCTCTGCTAAAATAGGACCAGGAGCCGACTGTGGTACAGACCATGAATTGTTATTATCAAAAATTAAAATAAAACTGAAGAAAAACACCAAAACATTCATAGTGCCAAAAATAGAATTTCAAGAGTTTAAAGGCCAGGTAAAGGACAGATTTGCATTACTAAGTTCAAGTAAATATGGGTTGAAACAAGAGATATTATGGGTTGAAACAAGAGATATTATCAGGGAAGAATGCACAAAGACCATTCCTGTAGCCAAAAGGAATAAAAAGCCTCGATGGATGACTGAGAAAAGTCTTAAAATTGCCAAAGATAGAAGAGAAGCAAAAGTAAAAGGAGACAGAAACAGAATTAAAAGTCTAAATGCAATACTCCAGCGACACACATGTAGAGACAAATAGACAAGTAAAATATCGCATCAGTGAACATCGCTCGAGAATTAGGAATCGCGTGCGGGAACCGCCTCTCATGCAACACTTTTTGGACAACAACCACACTGATGAAGACTTGTCCTTTTTTGTACTTTGGCGGTTTGTGAAGCAAGGAAATGAAAAAAATGATGTTGATTTGTTATTGCGACGTCAAGCATCTAAGTACATCCATCTCTTTAATACGCTATCTAATGAACTTAATACAACACTGAACTTGGCTTGTTATTTATGATATCTTACTGTACCTTTAAGGGAGTTGCTCAGGTGTAATCTATTAGCAATTAGGCTTGTGAATACACTGTTTAAAAATGTAATGGAGACATTGATCTTTGGCCAACGCGTAAGCAGGTTACTAACAGTTACTAACAGTAAGTATAATAATGATATAACAATGTCTTATTTCCTATATAAGCAAACTTCTTCATAATTTATGCCTACATGATTATGCTTATTATTTTTATTGTTTATTTAATTTATTATTATGCCTATAGTGGTCCCTGAAGAAGGCTCATTAGCCGAAACAGAGTGATAACCGGACCTCTGTAACAAGAAACCACACCCTATGAACCTTGGAACCACAAGACACTGAATAGCATATTTTGTTGGCAAATGTTTTATACATGACCATTGTTATTGCATTCAGGGCAACTAGCACTTGTTCTTACATGAACTCACTTATGTATATCAGTGTATATACCAAGGATTAATTCTGTGCTTTATTTGATGTATCATATGTTTTATGTTACATACATAAGTTTGACATGAATACTAAATATCACTACTTTTCTACAACAGCATAACAATTTGTGCATTTTTCTGCTGCTCCTGTTTTCCTAAAGATAGAGGAGACAGAAACAGAATCAAAAGTCTAAATGCTGTACTCCAGCGACACACATGTAGAGACAAAAAAACTATTATAAAAACCAGTGTAAAGAAATAGAAGAGAAAAACCTAAAAGAACAACAGATGTGTTCCACAAGATATAAAAAATTAAAGGGAAATCTAAAGCACGATTAGGCATGCTGAAAGATCAACATGGAAATACATTACCTGAACAAGAGAAAATAAAGAAAAAGTGGGAACAACGCAATGAAGAAGTAAACGGAAGAAATGAAAGAATGACAGATTTCTTCAAGAAGAATCTTTGGAAGAAAAGCCTGCAGTTTTAGAAGGTTAAATGAAAGCTGCACTGAGAGCGCTTGGGAGAAACAAATCACCAGGAGCAGAAGGGAAATCAATAGAGTTATTCAAAGCCACAGAAATGGAAATCATCAAAATCTTGTTAAGAATATGCCAACAAATATGGGAAAAAAACTACTGTCCTACAGACTGGAAATGGTCAATTTACATTCCAGTTCCAAAAAAAAGGAAACTTCAAAGAGTGCAGCAATTGTCAGACCATCTCATAAATTTTTCACAGGAGTAATGCTCAAAATCTTACAACAAAGATTGTTGCCATACATGGAATGAAAAATGCCTGATATTCAGGCTGGATCCTGAAATGGAAAAAGCACTAGAGATATTGCAAATTTATGTTGGTTACTGGCGCATATGAGAATTTCAGAAGAAAATCAGCTTGTGTTCCATAGATTACAGCAAAGCTTTTGACTGTGTGGATCATAAAAACCATGGCTGGCTTTAAAGGAAATGGGTGTGCCACAGCATCTGATTGTTTTGATGTGCAACTTGTACTCTGGACAAGACGCTACTGTTAGGACAGAATATGGAGAAAAAGAATGGTTTCCAATTGGCTGTCAGACAAGGATGTATTTTATCTCCGTATCTCTTCAGTCTATATGCAGAACATACCATAAGGAATGCTGGATTAGATTTAGATACAGGTAGCGTGAAAATTGGGAGTAGGAACATTAGCAACTTGAGATATGCTGATGATACCACATAATTGGCAGAAAATAGATTGAAATGACTACTGGTGAATGTTAAAACAGAAAGTGTCAAAGCAGGAGTACAGCTGAACACCAAGAACTTCCAGGGGAAGGTAGGTGGGTTCCTGTCCGGGGCAGGGGGGCAAAGGAGGCCAGAATTTACCTCCCCGTTCTTCCAAGCTTCCAGAGAGATATCCCTGACAGGCAGAACAGCATGCAAATATTTAGTGCTTTCCTTTTCTGGCGCTGCAACATCCCCAGCTGCGGGAGTTCCATTCCTTCCTCTTTGGCAAAGGGAATGGTCTGCTGAAATTCAAGAGTGTCAAAGGAAGATGCCATCCCCTACCTTCTCTTCCGTGTTCACAATAAAAGGGAAATGATCCTTACCCAGAGAGGTGACAGTCTCATAATTTTCCCCCATAACTTCCCAGAAGAGTTTTCTTTGGCTTGGTTCCAGTAGAGCCCATTCCACCTCTGTGAAGACCACGGCTACCTCCTCAAAGGACACTGAGGATCTCTGAAAGAGGAAGATATGACCCAGTTCATCATCAATTTCTGACCTTGAGCATCCAACAAAGGAAGAACCCCATCAGCCACTCAATAGATTAAAAGAATGCAATACATCAAATCTACAGCAAGGAAAAATGCATTAGTTTTTTTTTTCCCCAGCCTCTGAGAGTTATAATGTACTGGAAGTCTCCAAGAAATATAAACGCAGACAATTGCAAAGAACTGGACTTCTCTCAGTCAAGTCAAATTAAAAGTTAAAAACAATTCTAATTCAACGTAAAGCCGACATTATACCATCTTGAAAGTTTCACCCCAGAAACACATGGAAACTGTGCCTCCATGAGAAAGTTTCTGCTTTAAGCATTTTTGTCTGCAGAGGCGTTCTGTGTTACTCTAAAGCTTGTCTCCAACTCTGTAAACATAAATGGGCCTAATTAAGGTCAACATGTATTGTGTTCCATTTTTTTCCTAACCGACTCAAAGCGTATCCACCCCCGGGCATACGATCGATGGGGGCTCACAGGTGAGGGATGCAGGTCACAGAACATCCAGCACCCACCTGCCGCCTTGGGGTCCTTCCCAGAGATTTGTGCCTTGTGCAATGACTCAGTTTGTACAACTTGCACTTGAACTTCAAGCAAGCTATTTTCAATCAAAGAATCATAGAGTTGGAAGGGACCACCAGGGTCATCTGTGCAACCCCCTGCACAATGCAGGAAAATAACAACTACCTCCCCCCCCACATCCCCAGTGACCCCAACCCTTCCCCCGCCATGCAGGATCCCACAATCAAAGCACTCCCGATGGCCATCCAGCCTCTGCTTAAAGACCTCCAAAGACGGGGATTCCACCACCCTCCGAGGCAGTGCATTTCACCATTGAACAGCCCTCGCCGTCAGAAAGTTCTTCCTAATGTTTAGGTGGAATCGCTTTTCTCTAAGTTAAAATCCATTACTCCGTGTCCTAGCCTCTGGAGCAACAGAGAACAAGCTAGTTCCCTCATCAACATGACATCCCCTCAAATATTTAAACATGGACTTCCGGGTCGGACGACCTCCCCGCCGCAAGCGCGGAGCCGCGCTCCAGCTGACCGCTGCCCAGGTGCAATCAATCAGCCCCTGTTGAAATCGGCAAGAGGCACCCCTCAGAGCAAAAGGGGATGCAGAATCGGGAGCCGGTGGCGGCCCCGTCATCCAAGCGATAGCCAAGAAATCGGCGGTGGTTGCTCTGACGGGTCCCGCTGAAGAGCCAGCGCCATCTTAAAGGGACAGCTGGAGAGAACGAGGAGGGAGCCGATTTTACAAGCAAGTTGTCTTTAACATCAGTTTCTGGATTTTTAATATACCAAATTGGGGTGTGTGGCAGAGGTGCTTCTGAAGGAGATAACTGTGATCTAGCTATAATTTCGTTACGCTCTGTTTTTGTGAGTTTTGGCTTTTTGCCAGTGGTGTGACGCACTTTGAAAACTTTTTCTCAGTACTGGAAGACTTTTAAAATAAACAAAAAAAGCAGGAAATCAATTACAGTGATATGGAATATAACAACTAAGATGTCATAGTGAAAGTGTTTTCTCTAAACTGAACTGATACATCTGAAATAACACTGTATTAAATGCTGTGAACTAAAAGAAGCATCTTGCCCCCCCTTCTCCTTTTGTGGATTACAGTTGGTTGCTGTTTAGCCTTTCAATGGGAGAGAAAGAGAAGCACGTTAAAGAAATTCTTAAAGAGGCAAAGCTGGTGGTACAGCCTCCTCAACGTAGACCCTCTATATCTCTAACTACGTCTAAACAGACTTCCCCAGCAGCATCTGCATCTGTAAGTGCAAAGATGACTCAAAAAGCCAAGCCTGAAGTGACAATGAATTCTGTATTTGAACTCCTATCTAAGACTCATCAAGACGTGGCAGAAATGAAGCAGGAGCTCGCCCAAAATACAGTCACTCAGTGGAATTCAGTTCAGGTGGGAATACCCCCAAGGTATTTCCTTTACTTTTAAGAATAAAAGATTCAAGTTCACCGAGCTGGACAAGGCGGAGCAGTTTTTGCGTAGATATGATGCAGATTTGGTAAAACCGATTAAGCCAAGTAAACAATCTACAACTAAAGAACTTACAGAAGAAGAAAAGGCATCTGAAGCAGTTGGGGGCGGAGGCTTACCAATAGATTCATCAGAGAAATCTCCAACTGACGATATTGATGGCTGAACAAAGAACAAACTGGGGGAGGGAAGGGGGGCAGTTTATGGGATATGGATGACAATTTTGGTGTTGGAAGGTTATTGGATCTGAATTTTGATATGTTACAGGTTTTATCTTGGAATATCAATGGATTGAATTCTCCGAATAAAAGGAGGAAAATATTTCACCATCTACAAAAAAGTAATGCTAATATTATTTGTTTACAGGAAACGCATATACTCCCAAAGGATATATTTAGGTTGGAACAATCAAGGTTGGGTACACTCTTCACTGCTTGCAATGAAAATAAAAAAACTAATGGAATAGTTATGTATTTACCTTTATCACTAGAACCAAAAGTTATTTATCAAGATAGAGAGGGAAGAGTTTTGATGGTGGAAATAACTTGTGGTTTCCAGAAGTTATTACTGGTGGGAATATATGCGCCTAACAGTAAACAAAAAGTATTTTAGGATAAGCTAGCAACGTTATTAGCTGAATATGCTACAGAAAAAATGATATGGATGTGGGATTTTAATGGAGTAAAGGTACCTAAGATAGATAGATCTGGGAAAAAGCAAAAAATGAAGGTAAACTACCGGGGATTTTTGATGTTCTTATAGATGAATGGGATATGTTTGATGTCTGGAGATTGACAAATGGTAACAAGAAGGGATACACTTTTTTTTCACAGAGACATCTTACACATTCCAGGATAGATATGGTATGGCTTTCGAAAGGTTTGATAGAGAAATCAGAAGATTCAGAGATTTTACCTAGGGTGTTATCAGATCATAATGCAGTATCAGTAAAAATTAAAACAGGAGACAGAAGGTTTAAACCCTGGATAATTAACGATTTTCTTTTAAAAAATACTAAAATAGTAGATAAATTGAAGATGGATGTACAGAATTATTTTAAGGAAAATATAGGTAAGGGTATTTGGGAAGATATAGTTTGGGATGCTGGTAAGGCAGTAATTAGAGGATTATTAATTCAACAAAATGCAAGATGGTATAAAGAAAGGGAGACAAAGAAAAAATATATACTACATGAAATAAAACAAGGGGAAAGACAGCTTAGTAGACTGCAGGATAAAATATCTAAACAGGAATAGCATGATAAGATTAGAAAGTGGCAACAGCAATATGAATTTTTAATTGCGGAAGAAATTGAATGGAAAGTTATGTACAATAAACAAAGATTTTTTGAACATGCTAATAAACCAGGTAAAATGTTACCAGGCAACTTAAACATAAAGATAAAAAAACTACCAGTAACTCAAATCAAAAGGAAATGTAAGATAACAAGAGTTAAAGAGGAGATAATAGAAACATTTGTGGAATTTTATACAAATTTATATTAAAAAATGTAGTTTTAGAGACAGACATGGATGAATATCTTACAAAATGGGATTGGGCAAAAATAACACAGGAAAATAAAGAATTGCTGAATTCCCCAATAACTAAAGAGGAATTAGAGGAAGCTATAAGTAAAAGCAAATTAAATAAATCTCCTGGACCAGATGGTTTTACCGCATCTTATTATAAAGTATTTAAAGATCAGTTAATTCCCTATTTAATGGAAGTGATGAATTTAGGATTAACAAAAGGTATTATCCCTCAAACATGGAAACAATCAAACATAGTATTAATACCAAAGGTAAATTCTGACATATTAGAAGCCAAGAATTATAGACCGATTTCATTATTAAATATTGATTATAAATTATTTGTTGTAATTTTAGCTTCTAGATTGAAAAGGGTATTAAATCAATTAATACATGAAGACCAAACAGGATTTTTACCAGGAAGACTGATTAGTCAGAATGTAAAGGTGGTAATAGATCTTTTAGAACATGCGGAACAAGATACAACCCCGATAGCTTTGATATTTTTGGACGCGGAAAAAGCATTTGACAATGTGAATTGGCAGTTTATGATCAAGGTATTAGAACTCGTGGCCTTTGGGGAGAATTTTAAAACTGCCATAAAAAGTATATATACTCAACAAACTGCCAATTTGATTATAAATGGGTCATTATCACCGAAGATTGAAATTCAAAGGGGAACGAGACAGGGATGTCCTCTTTCCCCTTTGCTGTTTATTTTAGTATTAGAATTGTTATTGAATAATCTTAGAAAAATGGAGGAAGTAGTTGGTGTACGAATAGGGAGAAATCAATATAAAGTTAGAGCATATGCGGATGATTCAGGATGTTTTTTGATTGGTCCGACTGACCAAATTGACAGATAGAATAACATTTTGGAGGTTTATGGAAAGCTTTCAGGTTTTAAAATTAATAAAACTAAAACGAAGATACTGGTTAAAAATATGACTCTCTCACAACAACAAATATTAATTAAAAAGACGGGATTTAATATTGAACACAAAATTAAATATTTAGGCATATGGATATAGAATAATAATCTTAATTTATTTCAATATAATTATGTAACCCAATGGCAACAGATAAAGAAAGACTTGATAAGTTGGAGAAAAATACCGTTATCATTGTGGGGAAGAATTTCAGTAATTAAAATGATGATATTACCTAAAATGCTTTTTTTGTTTTAAAACCTACCAATAGTAAAAGGTGCACAGATATTTGAAGATTGGAAGAAAGATATTTTGCGGTTTCTTTGGGGTAAAGAAAGACATAGGATTGCATATAACAACTTAATAGAGTTAAAAGAAACAGTAGGGTTGGGATTGCCAGATTTGAAAATGTATTATCATGCAGCTTGCTTCACCTGGATAAAAAATTGGATTCTCTTAGAGAATCCGAAGTTATTAGAATTAGAAGGATGTAAACTGCATTTTGGGTGGCACGCATATTTAGTGTATGAGAAGGAGAAAGTAAATAAAGAATTTAATTCCCATATTATTAGGAAAAAATTATTACAAATATGGAATAAATATAAAGGTTTTTTTGAAAGTAAAACTCCTGGTTGGATCAACCCCATAGAAGCATTTTTGAGAACAGGTGCACATTTAAATTTGGATTGTAATAATTACAGAGAAATGATAGAATATGAAGATGGGAAATGGGTGTTGAAATCACGAGAACTTCAAATTAAAGATTGGTTTATGTACTATAAATTAAGGGAAGTATTTATAAGGATAGGTTGGATTTTAATCAAACCAAATCTAAATTTGAGATTATATTAACCAAGGGTAATAAAGGATTGATAGGAAGGATTTATAAAGCATTTATAGAAATGAATTTAGAACAGGAAAAGATTAAACCAGTGATGGTGAAATGGATGAGAGATTTAGGTTATAATATAGATTTGGAGATATGGGAAAATGTGTGGAAGAGGGAGTTTAAATTTACCATTACAAATGAAATAAGAGAAAATTTATATAAAATGTTTTATAGATGGTACATAACCCCAGTATTATTAAGTAAAATGAAAAAAGATGATAAGGCTCTTTGTTGGAAATGTGGTACAGATAAAGGTACATTCATGCACATTTGGTGGTTTTGTAAAAAAATTAGGAGGTTTTGGCATTTAGTCCTGAATGAAACGAATAATTTTATTAGGACAAACATAAAAAAAGATCCTGCCTTTTGTTTATTGGGTATTCCAAAACAAGATTTAGATAAAGGTGACAGAGTCATTTGTCAATACAGTTTCGCAGCAGCTAGAATTATTATCGCTAAAAAATGGAAGCAAATAAATAAACCTTCAATTAAAGAGTGGAGAGAAAAACTATGGATGTATATGCGGATGGCCAAAATTACGGATTCTTTACATGGTAAAGATATGGTTGAATTTAAACATACATGGTTAAAGGCCGCCGCATATTGGGATAAATTGGCAAAAACGGATTTTAAAGTTATAGTTAATGAATTATAGTTCAATGTGATTGTCAATTATTGTTTATAATAATAGGTTTTTATATACGATCATAACTCTGCCGGAAGTCTAATGGTGATGGGCACAGTGGTGGGTGGAGGGGATTAGGGTTCAGGGCACTAGAGGCTTTTTAAAGAGAAAAGACAGTAAATAATAATGTATTAGTATTAGAAGTGTAATAGTGCTCTGTATATGTTTTTGTGTATTCTATGTTTTTTGTTGATGTTGTATTATGATTTTACTATTATTATTAATTTTTTTCTTTTGTTTTTTTCTTTTTCTTTTTGTATGTCTTACTAAAAATGCAATTAAAAAATTATAAAAAAAATATTTAAACATGGTTATCATGTCTCTCCTCAACCGTCTCTTCTCCAAACTAAACAAACCCAACTCCCTAAATCTCTCCTCATAGGGCATGGATTCCAGACCTCTGACCACTCTGGTCGCCCTCCTCTGGACACGCTCCAACTTGTCAACATCCTTCTTAAATTGTGGAGCCAAAAACTGGACAGAGTATTCCAAGTGAGGTCCGACCGTTGTATGATCTCAAAAGAGATTCTGGATTTCAAACAAAAGGAAAGGTTTAAGGCAAAGAGAAACATATTGCAGAAAAACCTCTAAATTGGGGGCAGGGAAATTATTCTTATGTAGAATAATAAAATGAAAGTTCTCTGCAGAAACGAGCTCCAGAAAATCCCTCTAATATTTTGCAGTGGAAGTGACGGTTTACTCCCAAGAAGCCAGGAAGGTGGCAGCAGCACAGATCGGGAGGTTGCATTAGATTCCCTTCTTCACACACACACAAATCTTCAGATCAGCTGGACTGGAGATTTACCAAAATGGCCCCTTCATACAGCTCCTCCTGTTGGACAACGGCCCGATTGCCCAGCCGCTGCAGGAGTGAAGGGAATACGAAGTCATGGATCCCGAGGCTGGATGATCCCACATTCCTCCCCCCCACCCCGTAAAAATTTCTTGGCTTTGACAACTGCCTCTCTGCAAGGGTGGGTGCACAGGTGGGTGGGTACGCAGGTGGGTGGGTGCACAGGTGGGTGGGTTGGGGATGGAAGACACAAAGGCCACCGCAAGCATCAGGCGCTCCAAGCTGCTTGCGTAGTTAGAACAGGTCCCTCCCACAGTCGATGGTCCAAGAGAGCGTGGGGCACCCTCCTGGACACCAGGGCCTCAGCCTTAGTACACCATCCAAAGTCCTCGAGGTGCCCGAAGATACAGGAGGGTGGAGTGTTGCGTTGGGAAGCCCCAGCATTTAAAGAAGGGAAGGGGCCACAGCACTGATTGAGGTGGAGGCTCCCATCAAGGGGGGGCAGGCCCCCAGCACAGAATGTGGGCGCAAAGGGAGGGGGAACTCTGGGGCCAGTGGGGAACGTTCCATAGAAGGGACCACGTGCACAGAGTGGAGCGATGTGGGCGAGGGAGGGGAAAGGGCATGGATGATGAAGAAGAAGAAGAGTTGACTTTTATATGCTGACTTTCTCTACCACTTAAGGAAGAATCAAACCGGCTTACAATCGCCTACCCTTCCCCTCCCCACAACAGACACCCTGGGAGGTAGGTGGAGCTGAGAGTGTGTGACTAGCCCAAGGTCACCCAGATGGCTTCATGTGGAGGAGTGGGGAATCAAACCCAGTCCTCCAGATCAGAGTCCACTGCTCCAAACCACTACTCCACGCTGGCTCTCTAAAAATAAAAATAAGTCAGTACGCAATAGTGGGGCTTTTCTTATGTTCTTAAGCACACACCCCGACCACCACACAGACCTTGTCAGGGAAGCTTCTCTCTCTGTCTGCTCCGGTCACCTCTTCTACTTCCACTCCCGTTCACACAGAATTTCTCTCCCTCCCCTATTCTTGCCCAAGAGCTGTCGAGGACACCCTAAACTCACCTTTCCTGATGTGCAAGAGCCAAATTCTCCCTCCCGCCGGGGGAAACATGAAAGAAGAGAGGCCCTGGGGAATTCCACATCCCATCTTTTTCCTTCTCCTCCTCCAGGAAAAACCGGCCCCTGGGTTGACCTCTCTGGTGCTCGTAAGATTTTCTGGGAAACGTAGTTCTCTGCAACAGCAAAACACAAAGAGAATGAAAAGAGGATGGAACGCAAAAGAGAAGGTTTTGTTGCACCTTTGTCGTTATGTGGGGTTAGCTTCATATGTACATGAATAAACAAATCTCTGTGGTTTTCTTAACCCCCCTCCCTTTTCCGTGACCTCCATGCTCTTCAGACTCAATACAAAACTTACCTCTCAGTAGCGACCCACCCAAAGGCTTCCCACTTGCTATCCTAAGAACCGCTTGTCACTGAGGGGAAGGCTCACACCACACACAAACAAAAAGGAAACCATGTGGAACTGGGGGCACAGTGGGAAATGAGGTGTCCCCCATAAAAGTCATGCCAAACACGGAAGGAACTGCAACATGGAAGGAATCATAATCCCCACTCCCCCACCCCTTGCCTTGGAAGCCATGACTGATGGAGGAAGACAGAACTAGGGTATCTCAAAACTGGCCACCCGCTTCAGAAGGATGCGACTTGCAGTGCCAAAAAGGAATCAAATCAGACCCTCCTGCCACAGATTAGCTCTGCTCCATCCCTCCGTTCTTGGAAACAGACGCAAAGGTTTACTCATGAGAATTCAGGAAATTGCAAGTAGCAGAGACATGCGGGTGGAAAAGATCCACTCTATGAAAAAACACAGGTGGTTTAACCACTTTTCTGTCCTGGCAGAGCTTGTGTGTGGCATGTCGGATTAGGCCCGTGGAGATCTGGGTTCGAATCTCCAGTCTGCCACTGAGGGTTGCAGCCTGACTTGGACCATTGGGTCTCAGCCAACCTGCCTCACAGGGTTGCTGTAAGGTGTAATGGAGGAGAGGAAAACAACATAAGCTGCTTTGTATCTCCATAGAGGAGAACAGCGGTGCAGGCTGGGTGGGTGGAAAATATCCCCCCCTGTACCAAACAAAGGGAGCTTCCCTGAGCTAACACAGCCAGAGTGGTGTGTAGTGGTTAGAGTTTCTGATAAGGACCTCAGAGACCCAGCTTCAAATACCCAGGACTCTTCCTGGATGCTTCCTGGGTGACCTTTGGCCAGGCATACCCTCTCAGACAGAACTACCTTGCTGGGTTGTTGTGAGGATAACATGGAGGACAGAAGAATGATTTAAGCTGCTTTTGGTCCCCAATGGAGAGGAATATGAGGTACAAATTATCCAGTTGCCAAATTATCCAGCAGGCAAAGCTGATCCTATAATAATATAAAAAATAGTTTTTAAAATTGCCTTCTTTTTTTTAGGTTTGCATACTACTATACTGAGCAATCCTGGCTCTTTATGTAGTACATATTTATTGTATCCTAGAAATGTTTTATTGTGCTATATTGTTTATATTTGGTGACCACTGAAGAACATCTGGTCGAAACAAATCTGGTCCTGCATTTCTGATTTGTCTTATACAGGAATATATTGTATCCATTTTTGATAATACACATTTATATATATCGTTTGGTTACGCATTTCTGATTTGTTTTGGTACTTTAAGTAAAAAGTTATATTTTGTATCCATTATTGATAATATACATATTGTTTCTCTGCAACTTCTTACTCCTTAGTTTCGATTTTTGTTGCAGTTCTTCCTTTATCGTTCAATTCACTGCCTACTTAGAGCCAAGGTGAATGTGGCCTCCACTCCCCACATGAGAGGAGTCCCGGCTAAAACGCTCCGCCCACAGAGGCCCGTGAATCCTACCGGATTCCAAAATGCTCTGGGGGGATTTTAGGATTACAAACGTGTGTTGTGTTGAGGCCCCAGTGGAGACGTGGAAATTGAAGCTCCTTGAAGCTATCAGCAAGGTTGCCCCTCGCCGACTCAGAAACTCCAGTTTGTGCAGAATCCTGCAGTTCATGTTACAGGGCTCAGCCGAAGGTGTTGGCTATCACGTACAAATCCCTTTGCAGCCTTGGCCCCTCTTATTTGCGGGACCGTCTCTCTCCCTCTGCTCCTAGGAGGTCAGGAGGACTCCCACTCTCCTGCCTTTCTATGCAAAAGTGAACTATTCACGAGGGCTTTTCTACGCAGTCAGTAGGGTTGCACTGCACAAAATGGATTTACAAACTTGCTTGGATAAATGATTAGGGACTGTAGTCTATTCTACTGTGTTTATCTTATTGTAAGTAATTTCTGTACCGCTCAATATGTCATATGAATACTTATGCTGTGCTTCAGCTCTTTTTGGTGGTTCCAGACTTCTAAAATCCTAATGCACGGGCTACTGAATGTCCCATTTTTGTAACTCTACTGGCTCACTATGTGTAATCCGCCTTGAGACCATGTGAGAAACGCGGACTATGAATAATGCTACCAACCATATAATAGACTTATCTCATAACCACTGCATCCCATCCCTGTGAAAATTTTGTAATCTGGTCTAGGAGTGTGAAAGCATACGGGCTGCCTAATCTCCCAGACTGGACCTGGCAACCCAATATGCAGGCCTTCCTCTGCCTGGCTTGGTGGTCTATAACAGACCCCAACCATAATATCACTATTATTTCTTATTCCTTTTATTTTTACCCAGAGAATCTCAACTAAACCTCACTACTGCCACGATTTTGCCTGCAACCTTTCATCAAGCCCAGCCGCTTCCATTCCAAAGGGTGGGGTCTTGGGAGGGCCTCAGGCACTGGCCTTTTCCAGCCCTGCCAGGGGGGAAAAGCAAATGCCCCTTTCTAATCCTTTTTCAAGTGCCACGGACTGAGCCATGGGCATTCGAGAAGCAGAACTGCTCCATGTCAAAGTGGAAAGGCCAAAGAAAATGGGCTGCAAGGATTTGCTAGCACAGGGATGCTCAACAAGAGGAGAATTCCCCCCCGGGGGGGATTTTAGGGTTCCAGGAGGGGAACTGGGAACACTGTTCAGCAAAGTGTGATGTCCTGTAGATTATATAGTTTGTATTTAATTTTGAGTTAGAGTGGGAAGGGGGAAATTATATTCTGAACAATGGTGAAAGGGGAATGGAGCAAAAAAGGTTGAGAACCACTGTGCTAGCAGAAACCTAACAGGATATCGTCCCTCTCTCTCAATCAGAGCCCTCCTCATCGACACATTCACAGCATCGATGTATTAGCATCAATGCCCTTTATGCTCTCTGTTTCAGACACTATAAGATCCCCATGTATGGGAGCTCCGTTCTTTCTTCTGTGGCAAACAAAAGTATGTTCTGAAATTCAAGAGAGCCAAAGCAAGATGCTACCCCTCCGTTCTCCTCCATATTCCTGGTAAAAGGGAAAAGATCCTCACCCACAGAGCCCACGGTCTCGTAATTTTCCTCCATAACTTCCCGGTAGAGTTTTCTTTGGCCTGGATCCAGCAGAGCCCATTCCTCCACCACGAAGAACACGGCCACCTCCTCAAAGGACACCGGTGATTCCTGAAAGAGGAAAATATAATCCAGTTGATCTTCTATTCCTGCCTCTGAGCATTCAAGAGTGAAAGAAGAACCCCATCAGCCAGTCATTTGAGTGAAATAACGTAATACATCAAACTGATGGCAAGAAAAATTGCATACTTTTCCCCCCAGACTCTGACATGTTTAATATACTTTATGTATTTCCAAGATTTAGCAAAGACCATGATCTCTGATTTCTCTGCATTGATGGTGAGCCCATTTTGTTGGCACTTTATGTATTTATTTTTATTATTTTTTTAAAAAAGAAGAAATATAACAGACAAGGAGAAAACTCAAAATCTAGAAACTATATAAAAGTATACATAGAGACACTGGTGGCAGATCTACCATTAAGTTTCTATAAAACATTTTCAAATATCTGGAAGAAGAAGCAGAAGAGGAGTTGGTTTTTATATGCTGATTTTCGCTACCACTTAAGGGAGACTCAAACTGCCTTACAATCACCTTCCCTCCCCCTCCCCACCACAGACACCCTGTGAGGGAGGTGGGGCTGAGAGAGCTGTGACTAGCCCAAGGTCACCCAGTTGTCTTTGTGTGCAGGAGTGGGGGGGGGGAAAGCCCAGTTCTTCAGATTAGCCTCCGCTGTCCTTTTCCTCCGCCCCCAAAATCTCCCGCCGGTTGAGGAGAGGGACCTGGCAACCCTAGGTGCCCACCAAACATTTTTGGGGAGTGGGTGGAGCGAGGGGGGGGTTTCCTGCCAGGGCTTCTCACGGAGTAGCTGGGCACATTTTTTTTTAATGTGGCTTTGGCAGCATCAGCCACCGCACAAAAGGATCTGCCCTGTGGGGCTGAAGCTCAGCCGTGGCCCCCACTAGGGGGCTGCGCCCACCCTGCAGTGTCTGCACCCCCAACGGTGCCCGCAGGCTGAAAAGGGTCGGGGGGACCCCGGGGGCTCAGCAGGGAAGAAACGCAGCGCTGGTGGGTTGGGGCACACGAGAGGGGGTGGGAGCACGACCACCCCCCTTGCCCAGATCTTGCCCGGGGAAGCCCAGTCCCCATCTCCCCATGCTCCCTCCGGCCACCCCTTGCACACACACCCCATTGCAGGAAGGCCCCCTCCCCCTGCCGAAACCCCCCACTCACCTCCCCCGCAGCAGACCTACAAGATCCAGATTCTCCCTCCCGCTGGGGGGGAGGAGCGGGGAGAGGAGGAGGAGGAGGAGACCCCCGCAGGGACTCCATGGCCCCCCCGACCCCTTTGTCCCCCTCCCCTCCTGCACCCAGGACACGCGGCGTTTGCAGCTCTGCCCCTCGCAGCCAAGCCTTCCTGCAGCAACTGGACACCGGCGGCGGAATGAAGAAGGAGGAGCCGAGGGGTGGCCAACGGGGGTGGGGAAATGCCAGAGATTTGGGGGTGGAGCCTGAGTGGGGGGCAGGGTTTCAGGAGAGGGGTCCGCGGTGGGGGGGCCATGCCCTAGAGTCCCCCCCCCCCACTCCAAAGCAGCCTTTTCCTCCAGGGCAACTGAGCTCTGCAGCCTGCAGATCAGCTGCAATTCCCAAAGAGCTCCAGGCCTCCCCTCGAGGTTGGCAACCCTAAACCCATTATCTTGATACTTACAGGACAATGATTAGCACATTACTTTTGCAGGACAGTACTCAGCTCAATCCCAACCCCTTTCTGACTATATATTACTCATCCTACACCACTGGTTCCCAACCAGGGGTCCGTGGACCCCCAGGGGTCCGCGAGAACTAAATTAAGTTCCGCGAAACAAAGTTATAGACCCATAATAAATTAATATTTTCAATTAAAAGTTCTCTATTATAAAAATATATATATTCAAATATTATTCTAAGTTTAATGTTTAACTAACAGTTATGATTAAAGTTTATTTTCAAATTCTCGGAATTTTTATTTTGAACCTTGGGGTCCCTGCACCAAACAAAAAAATCCTAGTGGTCCCTGGTCAAAAAAAGGTTGGGAACCACTGTCCTACACCCTTGACACTGAGAGACCCTGTCCTTCAGTGTCACTCCTCTGAAGATGCCGGCCACAGCTGCTGGCGAAACGTCAGGAAAGAAAATACCAAGACCACGGTCACACAGCCCCGATAACCTACAAGAACCAATGAACTCTGACCGTGAAAGCCTTCAACAATATCCTAAACCCAAAGTACCGTGGGAGAAGAGAGGCTGCCTCCTTCCTTCCTCTGGGGCTGGGTGGGGCAGCTCCCTATGGGGGCTACTCCTGCAGGAGAGACCAGCTGGAGACATGCTGAGAAGGGGGAAAAAGGCCACGGGGGAAGGAAACCTTTCCTGCCCCAATCGTCAGGGATTGTTATGGGAGGCACTTTGTCCTCCAGCTGCGAACTACACTTTTCCAGGCAACGACGCAGGATGAGACCTTCAGGGAAGAGGGAGCTGGGTAAAAGTGACATCCAGAAGATTTGAAACGGATCCTCGTGAATTCATATGATTTTTACACTGAAACAAAATAGAACCACCATCAGATTGTGGATCATGTCAGGCATCCACTGCTTCACAGGGCTGCGATGGCACAAAAACCTAGGTCCAAAGCACAGATCCTCACGACTCCTAGGTTGAAACTTCCCTTCGTCATCACGTGTTCTGTTTTTGCCAGTTTGAGCACCGTTTCTCTTGCAGAAGACCGAGGAAGAGTAGGAACTGAGCAGTTCTGCCCCCTCAATCACCTGTTACAATGTCACTTTCCCCATATTCTACCACATCCTTCTTTTTTTTACTTTGAACATATGAAAATAACCCTTTTTGTTGTGTTTGGCATCTCTCGCTAGTCTAAGCTCACACTGAGCTTTAGCTTTTCTAACACTCTTCCTACAAGCACTAGTTAGTTGTTTATAGTCATCCTTGGTTCAATGGACCTCCTTCCATTTCCCAAATGAGTCTTATTTCTCAAACCTTTAGAAAGCTGTTTATGCACCCCCCCCCCAGCTTCTTTAGGCTCCTCCTGTTTTTCCTTCTCATGTGAATTGTTTGTGATTGCGCCTTCAATATTTCACTTTTAAGAAATTCCCACCCCTCTTGAACTCCCTTCTCCTTAAGTATTTCTGCTCATGGGATTTTACCCAGTTTGTTAAAATTTGCTTTCCTAAAGTCCAACCTATATGTCTCACTACACACAGATGTCATCTGACCTCCACCATTCTAGGGATCGAACGATGGATCTCGGGATGGAAAGTTTACTCCATTGGGGATCAACTTTAATCTTAATTTTCCAAATAAACCAATTCTGCAGGCAACTCATATGTAGTCTTGAATATGGAACCACCATAGTTGTGGAAACCATAAAGCCTCATCACTTCTGGATATAGATTGCTTTTTGAAATCTGTTTGGCACAAGATTCGATGTTGTCCACTCTCTCAGTAGGCAAGTATGTTCTATTGGTTGTTGAATCCAAGACAGCCCTTTAAATGCTATGCACTGCCTTGACTGCCATTGCGATATTTCTGGGTTAATAACCAACCCCAAAGATTCTGAGGTCTTCCTGGACTGGTCTAGGTGGTGCACTAGGGAGTCATAAGTGTTCCCTACAAAGAGACAATCATCAAGGGATGGGCATATAGAGCAGCCCTTTAACCTCAGGAGTGCCACCACAGCTGACAGAAATTTAGCAAAGATGTGTGGGGCTGTGGCCAACCCGAATGGTGGCACAGTGTTTTCATAAGTGTCTCCGCATTCAGATGCTAAACACCTTCTATGTGACTCATGAATATATAAATATATGCATCCTTTACACCGAAGACTGCAAACCATAGATCCTCCCCTAGTAACAGATAGCAGAGGGCAAAGTATTGGAGGGGGAGGCAAGAAACAGGCTTTGATTTGAATTGTAAACAACTGACAAACTTTATTATGGACAATACCAATTGTTACACGTAAAGGAGAACCATTGCGGGGCGAAATATGCCAGCCTATTCAAGAATTGGAAACCGATGGTTGATGCCTGGGGGATTGTGCACCTTGTCTACCGCTTGGTTTGTGGTACCACCGTTTCCCCTGCTGTTGAGGGGCATGAGGCCAGCGGAAGCTGCACTGGTGGTATTTATAGGCTCTGCCATATGCAAACTGTCGTGAAAGCCTAGGAAAATACCTTTGCTTAAAAGAGCCGGTGGCATTGGACCTTCTCCCTAGGGACTTAGCCCTTAACTTATTTTTCCTTATACTCTCCAGAACTGCATCGGTCTGGTCACTAAATAAATTCTTCCCCTCAAAAGGGAGGCCCTCCACCCTAGCTCTGGTGTCTGGTGGTAAGGACGATTCCCTCAGCCACGCGCGCCTTCTGAGAACCACCGCTGAGGCCATTGCTCTGCTGCTACAATCGGCCATGTGCAGCGAGGCATTGTACTGTTGCTCCCCAACCCTCAAGCCTTCTTCGCATAAAGCCTTGACTTCCTCGGGCAATGATTCACATAACTGGGACACGCATTCCCACAGAAACATTTGGTATCTTCCCATCACTGCGCTGTAGTTGGATATCCTCAGTCCCAGTGCTGCTGATGAATACATTTTCTTCCCCAGTGCATCCAGTTTCCGACCTTCTTTCTCCATCGGGGTGGAGCGTGTGCCCGACCTGTACCTGGAGGGTAGTACCTCTGTCACTACAGAGTTTGCCATTGGGTGCTGACAGAGGAACTCACATCCCTCTCCCCTGATTTTGTACAAATTCTCTATCTCTTCGTTGGAAGCTTCAGCCTCAGCCGGTTTGGCCCATATGTTTTCGGCTATATCTTTTATGTCCTTGATCAATGGGAGAGTGATTGGACCCGGGTCCGAGCCTTCCAAAGGCAATGGATCCAACGGGAAATAGTCCAGTTTCAAGGCTTTTGCCATACGGATCAGCATCTCCGAGTACAGCTTGAAGTCCTCAGCTGGTGAGAGGGGCGAAGGGTCTCCAACAGGGTCCTCGGGAAAAGGCACAGATGTGCATTCCAACCCCTCTTTGGAATCCTGCTGGGTGGCTTGTTCCATCTCTGATGGATACTGACCGGCCATCATCACAGCTGTTGAGAAGGTGTGTCTGTCAGGGCCCTCTGAGGATGATGAAGGGATGGGGGCTGAAGCCTTAAAAGGGAAGGGAAAGAGAGAGTCTGTCCATGGGAACCACCAAGCATCAGGGAAGGCCTGCACATACAGCCAGACTTCTAAGGTAGAGAATCACATGATGTGCAGACTCTTTAAACGGAAAGCGTGAATTAGGCTCCTAACCCTACCTGCCAGAGTGGGAACAACAAGATGCCTTCCGCAGCCATCTCACCCACATGCCAATAATTAAGAAGAAAAAGAGTTGGTTTTATATGCCGACTTTCTCTACCACTTGAGCCTCAAACCAGCTTACAATCACCTTCCCCTCCCCACAACAGACAGGTTAGATGGCCATATGTCAGCAATGCTGATTCTATGACCATAGGCAGATAATGAGAGGGAGGGCATCTCGGTCATCTTCTGGTCACTGGGTGTGTGTGGGTGTGTGGGGGGGGGGAGGTAGTTGTGAATTTCCTGCATTGTGCAGGGGGTTGGACTTGATGACCCTGGTGGTCCCTTCCAGCTCTATGATTCTATGAGGTAGGTGAGGCTGAGAGCGCTCTAACAGAGCTGTGACTTACCCAAGGTCACCCAGCTGGCTTCATGAGGAGGAGCGGGGAAACCAACCCAGTTCACCAGATTAGCCTCCGCCACTCATGTGGAGGAGTGGGGAATCAAACCCGGTTCTCCAGATCAGAATCCACCACTCCAAACCACCACTCTTAACCACTACACCATGCTGGCTCTCTAACAACCTCACGGCTGTCCCAGAAAAGCCAACCCTGCAGCCTTGTGCCAGGGAAGGGGGAGGAGGGTGCTTAAGGGAAGGAAGAGACGCCTTCTTGGTTTTTTATACCAATCCAGAGGGTCACTGCAGCTTCCCAAGGATTCCAAGGAGGAGGATTTGGTAGGTTTCCCTCCCTAAAGGCTTATGTGCAGATTAAAAAGAAAGTTTCTGTGGAAAGGGTTGCTTGTGGGAGAGACAGAAAGTCCCAGCATGCACAGCCTTTCTTTTCTGATGTCTCTGTCAGCTTTGGGTGGGGGCAGCACTGAGCATCTGCTTGCAAGGTACCACAAAATAAGGTGTGACATCCTGTCGGGCTGCAAGAAGAATGTCAACACCTGTTCTTTCTGTCCATGGGAATGACCAAGTTTCTGACGAAGGGGGCTTTGGCTCTGGAAAGTGCGAAACCCCCTAACATCTTGATCTCTGAAGTGCAACTGGACTGAAATCTGAGCAACTGGGAAGGATTTTATTGAACCCTCCCCCCACTTGAGAAAGCTGGTGCAGATGACTGGCCCAGCTGGCCATGAAAGACCTAGCAGAAGCATGCGGCTGCCCTCCTAGCAAGCCCCCCCCCTCTCCCTGTAAGCAACAGCTGAGTCCAGCCGGGCTGCAGATGAGCTTCAGGCTGCCTCCGGCTGCAGGGGAAGAGGAAGCATCTTTCTGAATATTCTTGTGGTGCCAACTCCAGACTGGAAAATTCCTGGAGGTTTAGGGTGGAGTCTGGAGAGGGGAGGGAAGTCAGTGTGGAGGCGATTCCCTAAAGTCCCCCTTCCGAAGCTGCCCTTTTCTCCAGGGGAACGAGGGCTGCCAGGTCCTCCTTGGCCACAGCAGGTGGATGGATTGGGGTTGCCAGCTCCCGGTTGGGGAACGCCTGGAGATTTGGGATGGAGCCTGGGGTGGGACAGGAACCTCAGCGGGGCACAAATGCCACCGAGTCCACCCTCCAAAGCTGCCCTTTTCTCCAGGGGAGCCAATCTCTGCCATCTGGAGACCAGCTGTAATTCCAGGAGGCCTCCAGGCCCCACCTGCAGAGGTGGCAACCCTAGCAATGTTCCCTTGGGGGTGTTTGGGGAAGGGCACGACCTCCCTGCAAGCAGAAATCTAGCAATCAAGCCCCCCCCCTTCCCCTAGTAGTTGAGGATACCGGGAAACGTTTGAAAAGGGCCGCCTTCTCAACCGCCCCCCCCCTTCATCTGCAGATGCCCACAACACGGGGAGGGGAGAAGGAAGAGGGCAACGACCCTCCCCCCGGAAGGAGGCCGAGGAGGGTCGCCCAGCCCCATGGCCGGGGGGGAGGTTTCAACGGGAACCCCCTCCCCACACACACCTGGGCAGGGAAAGAGGCCAGGGCTCTCCTCCCACTCACCTGAACGGAGCCTCTCAGACCGCCAACGTCCGCCGCCCATCGGATATCCGGTTCGCGCCGCCCGTCCCCGTCAGGGCGGAAGTCCCGCCTCCTCGGAAGGCCATAGAGGGGGGCTGCGCGGAGGAGAGAAGGGCCGCCGGGCGCTGCCGGGTCCTTGAGGGCGGGGGCGGGGCTGGAGGGGCCGTGGGTCCCCCCCCCCTCTCGCTTTGGGGGCCGCCGGAGGTGTCTTTGGCAGCTCCATTAATGGCGCAGCCAGAGCAGACATATTATAGTACGAGGCTAAGCATTTTCTCTGCCAAAGACCGGTGTGCTCTCCTGTGACAGAGGAGCGGGCCTCTGGGATCAGGGGCTGTGGGGCACAGGCAGGATCAATAATGCTGCAGCAGCCTTGTTAGTGGCGCTTCCCGGAGGCCCCTGGTTGGCCACTGTGGGAATGGACTGCTGGACCTGGGTCTGATCCAGCAGGGCTTTACTGATGTGAAGACATCAAGAGGGGAGTGGCCCTGTTCATGGAGAAGGCAGCTATCCATGGCCATTAGTCCAAAGAGACACTAGTCACGATGCATACCTATTCTAAATATTGTTGAAGGCTTTCACGGTCAGAGTTCATTGGTTCTTGTAGGTTATCCGGGCTGTGTAACCGTGGTCTTGGAATTTTCTTTCCTGACGTTTCGCCAGCAACTCTGGCAGGCATCTTCAGAGTAGTAACACTGAAGGACAGTGTCTCTCAGTGTCAAGGGTGTAGGAAGAGTAATATATAGTCAGAAAGGGGTTGGGTTTGAGCTGAGTCATTGTCCTGCAAAAGTAATGTGCTAATCATTGTCCTGTAAGTATCCAGATAATGTGCTAATGAGGGTATGGTATGTACCATGAATATGGTACCTATTCTCTCTCCAGGACCAGAGGAGCAGGCCTATTATACTGGGTGTGTGTGTGTGTGAAGTGCCGTCAAGTTGCTTCCGACTCCTGGCGACCCCATGAATGAAAGTCCTCCAAATGTCCTGTCTTTGACAGCCTTGCTCAGATCTTGCAAACTGAAGGCTGTGGTTCTTGTAGGTTATCCGGGCTGTGTGACCGTGGTCTTGGAATTTTCTTTCCTGACGTTTCGCCAGCAGCCGTGGCAGGCATCTTCAGAGGAGGAACACTGAAGGACAGTGTCTCCTCAGTGTTACTTTGTCCCTCTGACACTGTCCTTCAGTGTTACTCCTCCGAAGATGCCTGCCACAGCTGCTGGCGAAACGTCAGGAAATTCCAAGACCACAATTACACAGCCCGGATAACCTACAAGAACCGATGAACTCTGACCGTGAAAGCCTTCGACAATATTTTGAAGGCTGTGGCTTCCTTTATTGAGTCAATTCATCTCTTGTTGGGTCTTCCTCTTTTCCTGCTGCCCTCAACTTTTCCTAGCATGACTGTCTTTTTCAGTGATTCTTGTCGTCTCATGACATGACCAAAATACGACAGCCTCAGTTTAGTCATTTTAGCTTCTAGGGTCATGTTATTCTAGTGTCATATTATACGAGGTGCTGTGGAACACAGGCAGGACGATGCTGCTGCAGTTGTCTTACTTGTGGGCTTCCTAAAGGCGCCTGGTTGGCCACTGTGTGAACGGACTGCTGGACCTGATGGGCCTGGGTCTGATCCAGCAGGGCTTTTCTTATGTTTCTGATGTTAAGACATCAAGAGGGGAGTGGCCATGTTCATGGAGAAGACAGCTACCCATGGCCATTAGTCAAAAGAGACACTAGTCATGATGCATACCTATTCTCTCTCCAGGACCAGAGGTGCAGGTCTATTATACTAGGTGCTGTGGAACACAGGCAGGATGCTGCTGCTGCAGTCGCCTTGTTTGTGGGGCTTCCTGGAGGCCCCTGGTTGGCCACTGTGTGGACAGACTGCTGGGCTTGATGGGCCTTGGTCTGATCCAGCAGGGCCTTTCTTATGGTCGCCAGAGGTTGTTTTGGAGGCGCCTTGGGAAGGCAGGGAGGGAAATGCAGAAGTGAGTGGCTGGTGGTCAAAAGGCAGGATTCACTGATGTGTGTTTTTGCATTGCAGAATTTGCATCTTCAAGCCTCATTCCTGGGGGTTGAGGGTATTTCTTTTTTAAGTATCAAAGGTAAAGTGGTTTGTGTTTGCAACACATGAAGATGCCTTATAACTAAATCAGACCCTCAGTCCATCGAAGTCAGTATTGTCTACTCAGACAAGCAGCGGCTCTCCAGGGTCTCAGGCAGAGGTCTTTCACATCACTAACTGGAGATGCCAGAGATTGAACCTGGGACCTTCTGCATGCCAAGCAGATGCTCTACTACTGAGCCACGGCCCCTACCTACTCGCAGAAAGTGGCAATTGGTGATAAAAGGGGGCTTTCTCCCCTCCCCCCACTAATCATTTGTAAATATCGCTGCCAGCTCTGGCTTGGGAAATAATGAGGTTTCGGGGCAGTTCTAGGGCAGCGGGCTGAGCAGGGATGGGCAGCCGTATCCTGTGATGCCCTTTCCAGGTCAAAGGTCAGCTCTTCCTGTGATGTCACTTTCTCCCTCTCAAAATGTCAAGTTCCCCATTTCATATCTCCCTCCCTCCCCCAACTGCTGCCCTTTTCTCCCACCCTACATCACTTATAAGCTTCTCTTTGCACATGCTCTCTATGTCATATCAGCCATTTGATTCTAAATATTTATGCTGGTTATAACAGGCTTCTCCCCAGTTACAGTCCAGTCAAACAAAAAACCAAACCTCTCAAAATCCCATTCAGGTTTGTCTCACTGTTAAAGAGAACAATCTGCTCAGAAGACCCAAAGGTGGACACCTGCCGATGGCCAGCCCTGTTCTTCTCAAGCCTCAATTGGTCTCTGGCATTTAGTGTCTTTACTAGCACAATCCATCAGTTTTTCCAGTCTCAATGGCATACCATAGATGTGGATGCTGAGCATCCATCTTCTGTAGCCTCTTCTGGACTTTATGATATACCATAGAGACTGTATGGTGTACCATACAGTCTGCCTTCCAAAGCTGCCATTTTGTTCAGGAAAAACAATAGTTGTAGTTTGGAGATCAGTGGTAGTTCCAAAAGAGCTTCTGGCACCACCTTCCTTTTGTTAACCCTAGCATGGTGCAGTGGTTAAGAGCAGCGGTTTGGAGCGGTGGAAGGGAAAGTGATTGTAAGCCAGTTTGAATCTCCCTTAAGTGGTAGAGAAAGTCGGCATATAAAAACCAACTCTTCTTCTATTTTGTATAACACCAGGCCTTCCTTCGCTTTCAAAAACGTGTGTTTGACAAAAAAGAAGGTTTAAACGATAATTATAAAAATGTAAGAGCCACAAGTAACCTACTCCACGTCTCTCCAAATAACTTAGTTTGGCAAATATGTTTCTCCCCTCTTCCATTTTGTTTTCACAACATCTCTGTGAAGTTTTTATGCTGTTGTTACCCACAGAGCCATGCTCAGCAGAGTTACATGAGGCATTAATGCACATTGGGACTGCATTGCCAGAGAATGTCACGGTCACATGAGGATTCGAACCCAGTTCTCCCAGTTCCTAGTCAGATTCTCTGACCACTGTGCTGGTTCCCAGGACCCTTCCAGTGACTTGAAGATGGCTTCCATTTTCTGAGATGGGGTTTGGTTCAGAGGCTCAGGCCGCAAGGTCCTTTCCAGAATGGCTGTTTAGGATCACAGTGGGCTAGAATGGCTTTTTTTTTGGACCTAGTGATCTAATCTTGCCTTTTTAATAATTACTGAAAACTCTTGAGACTAATGACGGGGAATTTATTGAAGGTTCCAAGGAGGGTTGCCCAATGATGCACTCCAAACAAAACAGAGCCGTTAAAGTATTCCTTTATTAAAAGATCGAGCTGAGAAGTTCACCTAGTCTGTTACTTAAAGACAAGGAAGTTCTAAAGAGCTCATTATGTATACAACTTTTATAGTTTTAATGACATCACAGCATTACTGAGGAAGAACTGCAAAAGAAGAATTATACCATCCAATTAGACATAGGCAAGTATTGACGCATTCATGCAGCTTAGAAATTGTATCTAGCTTCTTGTAGCCTCAGGGAGGATAACTCAAAATTCTACTCTGTACCACCTTATCAGCATCCAAGGACGGAGGCCTTGTTTTCTTTGACAATAGTCCTTTTAAAATAGCAAAGCCAGCTTAAAAACTTGTCAGGGTACAAAGACCCATTATCAACCAGAGAAACTTAGCAGACAATAAAGATGGCTCCGCTTATGCCAAGTTAAAACTCACCCACACTAAGTACTCACAGTAATAGCAACATGGTAATATCTTTGGTAGCCCTTTGATGTCTAGGGATGGGGCGAATGAGTTGCTTTATAATTTGGAAACAAGACAGTGCCTTTAAAGGTAAGAACATCAGAAGAGCCCTGCGGAATCAGACCAGTGGTCCATCCTGTCTCACACTGTGGCCAACCACCAAAGGCCCAATAGAGCTTAGAGGCCGAGGCCTTCCCCTGATATGGCCTCCTGGCACTGGGATTCAGAGGTTGACTGCCTTTGAACATGGAGGTTCTCTTTCGTCACCAGGGCTAGTAGCCACTGATAGAGCTATCCTCCACAAATCTTTCGAATTGCCTTTTAAAGCTGTCTGTGCCGGTGACCATCATTACATCCTCTGGCAGTGAATTCTACAGCTTAATCACTTGTTGCTCCAAACTCATCTACATATCTAATTCTCGACATGGCTGCATCTGTGGAAACTTAATTTTGTGAATCATGGCCAGCTGGCGAGCAGGAAGACTTTCCCACAAACCTGGGGCAACCTTTGGGTATGCAGAAAAATCTAAAAACTTTTCCAAAGCACATGCAGACATATATACACATATATATATACACATATGCATGGGTATTATCAAGAGAGAGAGGTAAGCCTGCTGAGGGGGGAGGGGTTATAAGCCGACCCTCGGCTTATACGCGGATGCCTAATTTTTCCCCATTTTTGCAGAGAAATTAGGCACCTCGGCTTACACGCGGGTCGGCTTATACATGGGTATATACGGTAAATAATCCAAACAAGAACAGATGGATAGGTTAAAAAATTACAATATCAATATGAATTTTTAATAACTTCAGAAACAGAGAAAAAAATAATGTTTAACAGACAGAAATTTTTTGAACATGCCAATAAACCGGGTACATTATTAGCTTGGCAGCTTAAACATAAAGAGGGGAAATTACCAATATTAAAAATAAAGAGGGAGGGTAAAACAACAACAGACAAACAAAAGATTATGGAAACTTTTATAGATTATTATTCAAATCTATATAGACAAAGTGCTGTCTCAGAGAGGGAAACAGATGCATATTTAAATCAATTTGATTGGGATGGAATTTCACAAGAACATAAAGACTTATTGGATTCTAGAATAACTATGGAGGAATTAAAAACTGTTATAGGTAAAAGTAAATTAAATAAATCCCCAGGCGAAGATGGATTTACAGCATTTTATTATAAAACTTTTATAGAACAATTATCTCCACATCTATTGAAAGTTCTGAATCATTGCTTGCAGAATGGATCCATCCCACAAACCTGGAAACAAGCAAATATAGTATTAATACCAAAACTTAACTCGGATTTATTGTATGTTAAAAATTATAGACTAATTTCATTATTTATTAATGATTATAAATTCTTTGTAGCTATTCTAGCAAATAGACTGAAAATAGTATTGAATCAGGTTATACATGAGGATCAAGCTGGATTTCCTCCAGGTAGACTGATCTCTTCCTACACACTTGACACTGAGAGACACTGTCCTTCAGTGTTACTCCTCTGAAGATGCCTGCCACAGCTGCTGGTGAAACGCCAGGAAAGAAAATACCAAGACCACTGTTACAAAGCCCGGATAACCTACAAGAACCAACAAATTAAGAGAAAATTTATATAAAATGTTTTATAAATGATATATAACTCCTGTGATGTTATGTAAAATGAAAAAAATTAAATAGTTTTATATATCTCTGTATCTCTATCTTATATTTATATCCACATCAGGCATACAATTAAACTATAGCCCATTTATTTATTCATTTATCTATTTGTACTCTTGAGCTTTGGTTCTATTGTTTTATTGTGCTCTATACTTATATTTCTACATTTTATTATGGGCCTTGGTCTTACTGTTCTATCGCTGTAAATTTTGAAACTTGAGTCCTTTTATATACACATATACATATACATATATATGTGTGTGTGTGTGTGTGTGTATATATATATATATCCTATTTTAACTTTACTTATTTGTTTTTTCTTTAGTAGTATAGATCTCATCATTAATTTTATTAGTAATATTGGCACCCCTCATGTCCTCTAAAATGAGTCGAAAAAGAGGTTTCCCTTCTGATTCTGATACTGAAAACCTCCTTTTTAGTAAGCAAAGCAAGATGGATGATTTTTTAATACCTATTAACACCACTAATAGGTTTAACGTGCTTCAGGACTTGCCTACTGAGTTGTCTTCTAACCCCATTGCCCCTGATGCTCAGGATACACCATTTAGCCCAAGCTTTGCTTTTACCCCTAAAATATCCTCAAATGTTGGCAACCCCCAAGCTTGCATAGAGGAGGAGAACGGAAATACTGACCAGTATGACACCTTAAGTCTGTTAGCCTCGCAGACATTTCTTATTTCCAAAACCCTCCAGAAGATCTATGACAAATTGGATATTTTGGAAATACAACTCTCACGCTTAAACTCCCCTGATCTTGCACCAAAAGGTTCCCAACAGGAAAACAATCTTCCTGCACCTATGCACAGAACCCCACTTTTTCGAAGGCATGGAATACAAAGGTCCCACTATCCTAATCACCCTACCCTTATCCCTGATAGCTTCAGGATCTCTTTAAGCATACATTCTTACCAGGGGCGTGTTATAAGCTGGCATGGGAAATGGCGAATTAAAGAGCATTTAGCATTCTTATTGCACTGCCACCCAAGTGATATTGACTTGAAATACTTTGATAGACTCCCAGGATTATTAAGTGAACATCGTCTGTCCCTTACTTTTTATTCCCCCAGTATCCCAGCGCTGATCCTTGAAAATCAGGACAGACTAATGACATTTGGCATTTTCCCTAAAGAATCCTTTCGCACAACAATAGCACCTCTGCTCTCATCTAAGATCCCTCCCAAACCCCTCTTTAAAAAATCAACTAAATTTGCTCCCCAAAACCAGGCTGAGTCTCACAAGGTTGATAAGCCTTTAATAGATCTGTCTTCAACTAGTTTAAAGAATGCCTCCCCAGTTGATTCAAATCTAAAATTCATGTACCGTAAATCAAGCCTACCACCAGATTCTAGATGCTCTCTGCTCCAGCCATGTAACCCGGTTGATGATATACTCGAAATGGAGGATGCAAAACTAATTAGTTCTTTTCGCATTCTCCTGACAAAGGAACAAAGCAATATAATAATGAGGCTAGGGAACCTTAAAGATAACCTTACCCAGATTAAGTCAGCACAGGCCCATTTACCCCTTTTTAAACCAAGGGTACCTTCCCTTTCTACTAGAACTGAGCACCAACCAAATTCCAAACACACGGTTGATATGACTCCTGACTTAGTAAACCAGCCAGCCCAAGAGTCTGACCTATTTCAAGGCAATGCCCCGGTTCCTCTGGAACCAACCATAATAGTGTGTCCTCCTACAGCAGATTCTAACTTGCTTAGGGAGATGTCTCCTACAGATCTCCCTGATAAGGACTGACTCTCATCTTGCTGCAAATTTCTTTTTTTAATTTTTTATAAATTTTATTGGGTTTTATGATAGAAATTTTCCATTGCATTAAACAACATCTATAACAATATCGAATTTCAATTCTAACCTAAAGTTGTTATAATTCCATATCATATAATAAAAAAGAGAAAAGAAAAAAGAAAAAAAAGAAATGGAAATTTTTTTTGACTTCCCCATTGTGGGAATTGAGAGAATGAAGACAAAGGACTCGGTGTCAAGGAAAACAGACCTCTGGTCTCAGAGCTGCGTTTTATTTATAGGAAGCAGTAAATACTAACTTGTAAGTTGCAACTGTTGTGAGTAACCATGGTAGCGGCAGAGATAGCAGACTAGGTCATACAAGCCTTTGTCTATTGTTCTACCCCCCCCTCTACAGAGGAGGGGCAGTCTTCAGTGACGTGGTCTGCCAGCCATCACCTGACTGCCCCTTCAAGGCCGGGCATGGTATAGCGGCAGTTTGCCAACTCGCTAAACACGGCCTAGTGGTCATAGCGGTGGTCTGCCAGCGTCGCCAGAGGGCCACAACCCTACACTTCCCCCTTTTTCGTTTTAAGCTGATGGTATGCGTAATATAGAAAGCGACGTTGCACATGCTCCTTAGAGAAAGCACACATATTGTAAAGGCTCGGCAGACACTGAATAAAGCATCCCAAGGCAATAAAACCAGCAATGAATCCGAGTAAGGCTAAAAAGGTTGCTCGCAGCCACCCAAAGTCAGGTAGCCAGCTGGTCAACCAATCAAAAAGACCAGGAGCTCCGGAAGTAATAACATTGTTAGTGAGCATATGACGCAACTTCTCTAGCTCGTCCTCAATGGTTTTGTTGAGGTCATGGAATGTGACTTTGCAACCTGCCTGACCAACAATTTTACAAAACCCACCTTGACGAGCCAGGAGAAAATCTAAGGCAAAGCGATGCTGTAAGGTGATTTGATGCAATTCAGAAATCTCTTGCTGTAAATCTTGAATTAAGCGGCTTGTAGCATTAACAGTCATTTCTAACCTACAAGTGAGGCCTAAGATGGAACGGCGGTTCTCCTGGGCAATGATCCCTGGGTAGCTCCCCAGAGTCAAAATCCCAGTAAGACCAGCCCCTATGGCGCGACCCCAGTCGCTCCCCCCACTGAGTTGGGTGTCCACAATAACCGTATCTGAACACCCGGGGCCAAGGGGGGCCGCTGCGGCACGCCTCACTTTGTGATTGGCTAAAGGTGTCCCAGAAGCATCCAGGACTTGGACTGGCAAGGTAAGATACCCAAGAGCTGCACACTGATATTTTCCAGGATGATAGTTGGTAGCCCACCCTGACCCCCAAAAGAACCAAAGGTTGGGGTCTCGGATGAGCCAATTGCCACAAATGCTTCCGGATGTGAGCAGGGAAGCATTTGGGGAAAACATCGGTAAACGGTGATACAGCTGTTGTGTGGTAGTGTTCATGAGATGGAGATTGGGTTTAAAGGAAGAGTTAAAAGTACCCCAAAGGTAAAAATGGTCAGAACAAGCAGTATAATTGGCTGCAGTATTTCCCCACATCTGATCAGCAGCAGTCTTAAATGTCCAGTGGGAAAACAGAGGATTGCTAGCATAACAACAGAAACACAACCCAGGTAGGTAGCGATGAAAGCGAAACCTTTGGAAAGGAGTACTGTTCCAGTGAGGGTCAGTGGTGGAGGCAAACAGCATGGAGTGGTTCAAATGTTGGAGTTCAGACAGAACCAGTTCAGGAGAGTTAAAGGGAGTAGGCAAAAAGGACATAGCAGAGGCAGAGAGAGGAGGCTCATAAATCAGAGAAACATTCTTGCCATGAAAAGCAAACATGTAAGAAGCATGACGAACCCATAAGTTCGGAGTAGAGGACTCATGCTTGACCCCCTGCACCCCAGAGCTCAGGAGGCATAAACATAAGACGATCATAACTGAGTTCACAGTCAGCTGGGCAAACACAGCAGCCAGAAAGTTCTCTGGGGTCATGGGCAGGTGCTGCTTAGCCAACTCCAGTTGAGCTTGCTCAGACAAGCGTTTGATGGCCCCCCAAGTTACTGGAGGGCTCGCTCTGCGACGACCACGACGCCTCTCGGCCATAGGCTCAGGGTCCACCAACTGAAGGCGGAAGCCAGGAATCGGGTTGGCTGGAGGACTCGGGTCGGGGGGAATCAGGTGGGCTGGAGGACTCAGGTTGGGGAGATCCTGCTGCCACGCCATGAAGATCAGGGCGAACACACCGTGCAGGCACCCACAACGGTCCAGTAGATGTTTGGACTGCGGCGTAGCCCCGGCCCCACGTGATGAGAGGCACCGGCCCGTGCCAAAGGGGGTCGGGGAGACGGCGGTAGCGCACCAGGGGCTGTGGCAGCGGCTTGTCGGCCTGGAAATGCCGCTGAGTCCTAGTAACAAATTTTGAGTTAAAAGAGAGAAGGTTAAGATGGTTGAGGGTAAAGAGAGCCTGAGCAAGTAGGCCCTCTTTGTCCAAGAGGGAGAAGCCAACTCCCCCTTGTGTTTTCAATTTTTCAAGCATCCGCTTGAGAGTGCCATTGGCACGTTCCACGATGGCTTGGCCCGTGGAATTATATGGGATGCCAAAGGTATGGCGCACTTGCCACCGGGCACAAAAGGCAGCAAATGTGGAGGAACAATAGGCAGGGCCATTGTCCGTTTTCAGAGCAGTTGGCACACCCATAACCGAAAAGGCACGAATTAAATGGGTACAGACGTGCTTTACTTTCTCTCCTTTTTGGGGAGTAGCAAACAGGTAACCAGAATAGGTATCCACAACCACGTGGAGATATTTCCAGGGAGCAAATGGAGGAAAGTGAGTCACATCCATTTGCCACAATTGATTGGCACCAAAACCTCGGGGGTTGACACCAGTGGAAGGAAAGGAAGCCTGTCCAGAACACTGAGGACATTGCCGAATGATGGCAGAGGCTTCTGCAAGGGGCAAGTGAAATTGTTTCGCCAAGGCCTTGGCATTTTGGTGATGCATGGCATGGCTCTCAATGGGGGAGAGAGCTGCATAGGAAACAAGGGAGTCAGCCCGTGCATTACCCTCAGAAATAATGCCAGGAAAGGGCTGATGACTGCGGATATGAGCAACAAACAGCAATCCAGTGCGCTTTGCCAATTGAGAGCGCAAAGCAAGGAACAAACTTAAGAGATTGTCATCACAGGAAGGAGACACGTAGCTTCCTTCTACCTGAGAAATGACATTACACACATACAAACTATCGGAGATGAGATTGACTGCATCATGAAGGAAAAGACCAATGGCAAGAACAGCAGCCGCCAGCTCAGAACGTTGGGGCGACTGCTGGGGAGGAGGAAAACGACTGTTCCACTGGCCTGTGGAGTCTTGCCATGTGACAACTCCCCGGGAGGGGGAGCCATCTGTAAAAAGGGTGAGCCCAGTGACAGGGGCAACGGATAGGATGCTTCGCAGCGGTAAAGGAAGCTGAGCTTGAATTTGAATTCTGGGATCTCGGGGCAAGTGGAAAAGCACTTGGCCATAAAATCCTGCCATGGCCATTTGAAGCTGATCATCCTGGGCTAGTGTCTGCTCCCAGGTAAGAGCAGTAAAAGGAACAACAACACCA